>NW_008354737.1:1358-11190 GCF_000622305.1 Nannospalax galili | reverse complement strand
TGACTGAAGTATATGTTAATTTTAGCAATAGGGTCTTATCATGAAGTTCTGTAGGGTAACCAAGAGCAATGACATCAGCCTGTAATATTTGTGGGCCCCCACTGACCAAAAGCTCAGAAAGAGATAATCTGTTCCTGGGAGTGGGACTATTATTTGATAGCCAATGATATCTGAGAGAGACATTATCCCCCTATTGTATGATAAATCCATTTAACCCCCTTTACTATACATATATATTTAGGACATTTCTATAGTAGTTGGTATCCATTTTCAAAGGTATTTAATGTTAACCTCTTCATACTCCTCTTCTAAACTTCCCTCCCATTCCCCACCCCATTTCACCTTTCTTTTTCCATTATTCTCCTTTCTCTCTTCATACCACCTTGTGTTTTATCTCCCTTCTCTTGAAATCACCACCCCGTAGTCTCTCCCACCACCTGCAAGGCTCAGGGACTTTTGTGGAAGAGGATGGCAGAAAGAATATAAGAGCCAGAGGAAGGGGTGGAGGTAGGTCCTCTGACCACTATGCCAGCAAGTTATAGTCACATCTCCTTCAACCTCCCATCAAGGAGCCAAGGGCAGAGTCAGTTACCACTTCCACCTAATCAGTGGACTTTAGCTCATGCTGGGGGAGGGGCAAAGAATATGTAAGCTGAGAACACCAAGGGGCAGCTCTCTCACAATTTTGTGTGGCTGTCTGGAGGTCACAAGGTATGTATTTGAGTGTGCACTTCATGGTACAGCCATAAATATGGGGTTCCCACTCTTCTGTAAATAAAACACTACCCAATGTACTGCTAAAAAAGAATTCACACCCCCTTTCCATTGGCGGAGTCAGGAGACCATGTGCAGACATGGCCCTTTGAAAGAGATAGGAAAAAGCTGAAGAACTCAGGTGGCTGAAGGAGACGTGAACTTATCTGGTTTCTGCCACATATTTGCTTTCTTCAGTGATACTTTTTTCCATGTCACTGATCTTTCTGGCAAGGAAACCATCTGCTGAGCACCTGGTGGAATGAAGGTGAAGGCTGACCAAGATGAGTGTTCTTCATGTGCAGCCAAGTGGGCTTCCCAGGATGTGGCCAGGAGGTGCAAGGAGCTAGGTATCACTGCCCTGCATAACAAACTCTGTGCCCCTGGAGGAAACAGGACTGAAACTCCTGGAGCTTAGGCAGCCCTCAGAGCTCAGGCTTGCTCAGGAATGAAAACTGGATGAATTGAAAGTGCCACTCCCAACCTCTCTGACAGCACCTGCAGTAAAGGGGGTTGCCATGGTTGTCATCTGTGAAAGGACTTCTCAGATCATTTTCTTTTAATAAATTGCTGCCTGTAAGCTTTTTCATAAAACAGTTCACATCCCTCTCTCCTGCACATAAAATGCTTCCAAGACAACCCCCCCCAAAAAAACCCCAAACAAAACAAACTAAACAAACAAGCAATAGAATTAGGGATAATGAGGAATTTTAAGTATTTTACTATTTGGTGCAGGAATTGAAATGATTTTTTTTTTCAGTCTCATTGAACTATACTTCAAGGTTAAGCCAATTTAAACTACATGTTTCTGAACTTATTTGTATATTTAATTAAGGGATGGGTAGCATTGATAATTGCGATTTTCATGAATGTGAAACTTTACATATGTAAGTGGAATATGTGCAAACAAGAAAAGAACCTTCATTGTTTTCTTCACTGAGATTCAATGGGTTGATGGTTCCCATGCCAATGAGTTCTGTAAATAAAATTGTACTTGAAGGAAGCCTGTATGTAGATGGGCTTGAGGTTTTTGCTTCTTGAGGCTATATCTGTGATTAACTTTAAAGATAATAAAGTGTTCTAGCAAATATATTCTAAAACAGAAATTCCTATACACAGGAATATGTAGCCAAATATTCATGTGTTAAAGGCAGATGCAGAGTGTCTCTTATTTTTTCAGTAGGAAATAATTTTCCCCAAATTGCTCATAGGCCCCTTCTTGATCTTCCCGCCTTAGTCCTGCAGAGTATCCTATTAAGAAATGCAAACAACCTAAATGTTCCTCAACTGATGAATGGATAATAAAAGGGGGTACATTACACAATGGAGTTTTACGTATTGGTAAAGAAAGGCAAAGTCATGAAAGTTGTAGGTAAATGGATGGAACTAGAAACTGTCATACTAAGGGAAGTAACATAAACTCAGAAACTAAATGACATAGGTTCTCTGTCATTTGTGGAGCTTAGCACCAATTCCTTATATGTGAGTACATATCCTGATGGAACTGAAGGAGCCCAGAAAATTGAAAGAAATGCTGGAGATAAAGGGAAAGCAGAAGCCTGAGAGAGAATAGTAGGAGGCAGATGTTACCAAGAGGGGAATGGGTAAAATGGGGTTATGAAACTCGGAGGGGAGGAAGGAGGGTTATTCAAGGAACTATGGGGGTAAAGCTAAGAAGGAACTCAAGAATGGGGAGATCATAGGAAACAGGTGTTATTTAGGGTATGGAGGTACTTTAACTGGGGGTGGAGGAGGAAAGGTTACACAGGGAGAGAGAGAGGAGAGATAAATAATGTTTAGTTGGTGTGAAAAACCAGAGGGAATTATACTATTTCAAAAGTGTACTGAAAAATTATACATACAATGGTTCTATGAGTCCATGTGTATAGCTGAATGCTATGTAACAAGAAACAGCACTAGACAAGAGAAATCTCCTTTTGTTAACTAGCTCTCATAATTTTGGAGGACACTATACAGTCTGCTAATGGAGAGCAACAGCTTTAAGGCACAGCTAGGTATATTGAGGGTAATCAACAGCTAATTAATTGAACTTAAAGCCCACTCAATTGGAGGGAACTCATGTGTTGGGCACTGTAAACATAGCCAAATACACATGGCAGGGAGGTCAGAGATCTTAGAGAAAACCCTAAGGCTGTCATATCCCTAGACAAATGTAATTTCTTTTTATATGCTAAACATGGATCCCTATATTTACAAACAAGTATGCCAGTCAGTACTCATCAAAGAAGCTTCCCTTGCAAAAAAGGAAGACTGTTACAAAATTCTGCAACTGGTTACACACAGAGAATAAGTGTTTCTGAGATGCCCAACCCTAAGTGACAATGCACAATGCGGCCTTTACTCCTAAGGCTCACAGAACGTAGTAGGACAATGGGTACAGAGAATACTAATGCATCTCTCAACTCTCATCAATGAAGCTCCTCATGCAACAGAAGACAATGAACACAAAAGGCCACAAAAAGCCAACGTGTAGATAATAAGTGTCTGCAGAGCTTGATTCGTGATCAGACAGGACTCCTATATTAGATGTACCCCACCCTGGCAGGGCTCAGGGACCATTATGGAAGAGGGAGTGCAAAATTTGTTAAGACCCAGAAGAGGAGGTGCATGTCCATATGGAAACAAAGTCTTCCAGGTGTCCTGGGACCTTGCTCATATGAACCTACAGCAGTGGTGTCAGCATGTACAATACCCATGCTAAATCAAGCAGACAAAATCCAAGCATAGAAATGGGGAAATGGATAACAGGACCCAACTTTAGCCAAAGAGCTATTGGTAGCTGAAAACTGCTGGGTGAGTATAGGAGAGGAAGTGCCAGGCTTAAGCACAGCTTCCACTTTGAGAGCGCAGCCCGCGCTTTCACAAGATAGCCAATTTACAATCTTCCCGGATTAGGTGACCTATAAGGAAGAGACACACAAGCTTATGGGACACTGGGGGCAGGGGGAGAGGTATATAAGGCTTGCACTTCCCAGCAATAAACAGGTCTGCAGCGCCTCGCCTAGTGCCTGCTCTCATCTGACTCCCTGAGTCCATGTGTTGACTCTGCATTTCTCAACCCCTCCTCGGCCAGAACCCTTGTTCCCTGCAGTCCCTTGTGGGCTGGACCCATGAGGAAACCTGCAACAGCTGGCGCCCAAACAAGGTTCCCTCCCTCCCAGCATTGGTGATGCCCCCAACCTCGGTTCATTCTTGAGTAGGCCCCAGGTTTCGTCTATCCATTCAGCTGCTCAAGGGTGAGCAAGTGGCCCCCTCTTCTGTCCCCTCTACCCTGTTTGTCATATTTGTTGTTAAATTAGGAATGGACACTCTGACATGAACCCCATGTTGGCACCTTTCCCTTCTCGGCTTGTCCTGATGAGTTCACATAAGGCCTGATCCACCCTGAACTCAGAGCCCAGGCTTTGGGTCATCCTGTTGCCTGTCCCAGAGACACCATGTGAGCATATGGCTGAATGGGCCACAGCCTTCAGAAGTCCCTCACTAAGCACAAGACATTTGGATCCAATACACCTTTTAATGTCGTGGTGGTTTATGTACAAGTGGCTCATGGTCCTTGTTTGCTTCATTTCTGTCCTTTTGGTAGTCATCCTTGCCTTTTACTTTTGTAGCCAGTTTCCCTTCACGGTACTTTCCCACGATGGCAACTTACCAACACAGTGCAAGGAGCCACAAACAGCAGTGCTCAAATTGCTCCTTAGTACTCGGGGACTGGTGCTATTCCTCTTTGCTTCTTCTCAATCCTGCTGCCCCCCCCAAGACCGTAATCACTTTGCTTTATGGTTTGCAAACTGAACTTCCACAAGCCGGCCCTCAGACATCAATGGAAAATCCTTCCCCAGGGAATAAAAAACAAGTCCTATTATTTGTCAGCTTTTTGTCTCACGAGCCACTTCAACCATCCCTCATAGTGTACAATTTATTTACTATATTGATGACATTCAGTTGTCCCACCCTAACCCACAATTTCTCCACAAGATAACCAGGGACTTACTCTCCCACCTATCGGCCCTTGGCTTGTCTATCACTTTAGATAAGTTACAGGAGGTGCCTCCTTATGCCTTTTTGGGAAATACCACTTTGGCCAGTGTATGCCCTATGGCCCCTGCCTTTAATTCAAAGCTGGTCTATACACTAGCCGATTTTCACCAACTCTGTGGCATCATAAATTGGCTTAAACCATTCTTTCCCATTCCCTCAGAGGAACTGAGGGCACTCTTTTGTCTTTTGGAGGTCCCCATCTGCCTGTCCTTCAGCAAAGATTAACTTAACTCCCCTAGCCATTGCCTTATTGCAAAAAATCATTGTTATTCTCATCAACAATCCTCGACAGGTATGAGCCATTAAAATCCCTACAGGCTTTAGTGCTATTGACTTCTGGCTTCCTTGGTGCCCTTTGGTAGACTAGACCACTTCTCTGGGTCCATCTCTCATACTCAGAGCTCCAGCAGGTTTCCTCCAAGTTTGATCTGGCCTTTAACTTGGCAGTCAAACTGTGCACTCAAGTTCTAAGAACCTTCTATAGAGAACCCAATGCTATCATGCTCCCCTTTCCCCTCCATAGCCTACAGGCACTCTGGGCCGATTCCATGTTTTCAGACCATGATGTCAGGCTTCCCTGGCACCACTGACAATCACCTGCCCCAAGACAAAAGAATTCAGGAACTTCTCACATTGCCACTTGAAGTTAAGCCCCACAGCACTCCTTCTTCTTCCCCAATTCCCCAAGTGACTATTGCCTTTTTGGATGCTAATAAGAACTTTGGGGTCCTGATACAATGTCCTGGAAAAAAGGACATCACCAACATCGTCCCTAATCCTGGCTCTGTCCAGTTGGGAGAACTTCTTGCTGTACTTAAAGCTTTAGCAGAGTGCCAGGATGAACCCCTAAATCTCTTTTCTGATAGCTCCTATGTTGTTCATGTTGCTAAAGCACTCACCTTTCTCATGTTAAAAACTCCTCCACCCAACTCCACCTCACTATGGTCAAGCTACAGGAATGCCTACAAAATAGAAGTTACCCATGGTACATCTCACAAATCCACACACATACTGCACTTCCCAGAATCCTAGCTAGGGGGGAATGCTGCCACAGATGCCCTGATCATGACAGTTCAGACTAGCCCATTAGAATAAGCAAGAGCTTTACATCAACAATTCCTCCTGTCTCCTCAGAGTATTCATAAACTCCTCCAAGAAATCCCCATGTCCCAATGCAAGCACCTTGTCTGCTCATGTGCTACCTGTGCCCCACTTATGCCTCTCAGGCCCCTAACAGGGGAGGAATAACCCCCATGATTTGATACCCAATGCCATTTGGCAGATGGACGTGACACACTACCCCCCTTTTGGGAAATTGAGAATCTTTCACGCTATAGTTGATACATGTTACTCCCTTACTTATGCTTTAGCTCTCTCAGAGGAAAAGAGTATATGCCATTAAAGCTATAAAGTCTGCCATTCTAATCATGGGTGTACCCTGGGCACTTAAGAATGATAATGGGCCCACTTCTTCCTCTCAAGAATTCAATAAATTTGTTTCCTCCTGGGGAATCAAACATACCTTTGGTATTCCCTATAACCCACAAGGACAAGCCATTGTCTAAAGGACCAACAGGACACTTAAGTCCTTCCTGGCTAAAAGCTCCTCAGCTGAGGCCAAATGTAACCCTCACCTGGCTGCTGAGGCCAAACGTGACCCTCACCTGGCTCTTACTGAGGCTCTGTTCCACCTTAATTTCCTTGTGTTTGACCTGGGTCTCAGTCCAGCACATAAACATTTGTCCTTCTTGCCTCGGGCTACGCCTCTGCCACTAGTTAGATGGAGGGATCCTATTTCATCCCTGTGGCAGAAACCAGCCCCCATCCTGACATGAGGATGAGAACACGCTTGTATTTTTCCACAGGATGCTACAACCCCCATCTGGATTCCATTGAGAGACATCCGGCCAGCTATGGAAACCCATCTGGAGACTGGGCCCAACTGCAAGTTTGATAAGTCATGACATCCTTTTCCAGCTTCATTATCTTTGGCACCCTTTTGTCCTTTGGCTGTGCTTCTCCCCAGGCTTCGGATCTCTTGGCACTGGTCCCCTTACCACCTCTGATACTCCCTGTAGATGAACAGTCACCAGCTTTCCTGTTTCTCTTTACTACTAATGAATCCCTCAGTCTCTCCACCATGCAACTGGTTCATGTGTACATTTCCATAAACAGCACATGGTCCCTTGCAGGATCACTCTGCTTCAGCCCAGTCCTTAACCCCTCCTCCCCTAATGTCTCTTACTGTCACTCCCTCTTTAACTTCACAACAGGCTACTTTCGTTTAAACTGTAGCCAGGGTTCCTTATGGGGCCTCAAAATCTGGTCTTCCTTAGTAAAAGACACTTCTGAGACTACAGTGTCCTTCATGACCCCTGGGGCCACCACCCCTCCCCACCAAGGGACAGGCATCCTCCATGGACCCAGTGCCTGCCCACCCAGAAACTTCCCACCACATTGTGCTTTCCTATTCCATGGGAACACTGCCTTCCCCTCACTCCTAGAAGTACACTCCTCTTTATGGATTATTATGGACACCTGCAGGCTTCCTTCCTGGCAGCCTGGAGACACCTTATTTCTACAAAAC
This sequence comes from Nannospalax galili, assembly GCF_000622305.1. Classification (NCBI taxonomy): domain Eukaryota; kingdom Metazoa; phylum Chordata; class Mammalia; order Rodentia; family Spalacidae; genus Nannospalax; species Nannospalax galili. The sequence continues at coordinate 3,788 of NW_008354737.1, read as the reverse complement.
TTTACTCCTATGTCTACCCTGACCCCAGGCGTAAAGACACTGTCAGGGGGGCCTGGGGGAGCTCTGCAGGCTGGCAGCTTGCCTGGATTTGCATCTTCTCTTCTTTGTATTAGGTGGAGCCATCTTTAATGGTACATATACAGCTGATGACTTGGAGACAGGTTCGTCGGGTGTTGCAGACCCAACATGGACACCTAATGAAGTCTCTGTTAACATCTCTTTTTCATTCTCCTCATCTGTTTGTGTTCGTCCTCCATTTGCTCTGCTTCTTGATAATGTCACAAGCAACCTGGAGGATACACTTAACTCCTCCCTCACTAACTGTCATGCTGCATTTTCCCTGCCTCTCTGGCTCTCTTTGTGCCCAAACCCACAGCAATCTGGGTTCCCGTCCCTAATGCCACTCATTTCCATGCTGTCACCCCCATGGAGCAGACGGCTATCAAGCCCTTCCCCCGGGTCAAGAGAGATTTTGGTATTACCGTGGCAATTGTCACTGCCATTATCCTTTCCTTAGGGGCTAAAGCCACTGCTGCTGCTGCTATCACTCAATCTTCCACTACTGTGGAAACACTCAATGAGGTCGTATCCAAAACTTCTGCGGCATTACACACTCAATCTCTTATTAATAAACACCTCTTCCAGACCATTTCTGTCATCCAACAATGGGTAGACCTCCTTGGGGAAGAGATGCTGATCATCAAAGAGATGAGGCTAATGGCCTGTGACCCACATTTCAAAGCCCTGTGTCTCACACCTTACAAAGTAGTTAACCTTGCTCATGCCAGGATGGAACTCTCACAGTACATCCATCACCACTGGAGCCAAAAGTTTCTGAGATACTCCACCTTGCTCACTGACCAGGTCATCTCCCTAAATTATGAACAGGCTCAGACATTAGATGTAAACTCTGGATTCCTCAACAAAATTTGGTCAAACCTTAAAGCTTTGTTTGACTCTTCATGGATGGTTACTTTTTTGCTCTTGGATATCATAGTCTTAGTTCTTTTCTTTCTCATAAAATACCTTGTTCTATGCTTCCGCAGACAAAACCAAATAAATTACTCAGTGTATCAGGTTCTCAAAATGCTGGAGGATCCAGACTTTGACCCCCCTTCCCCCTGAGGTCCGGCAGTTCTGGCTTGCTGACATCCAAGAAGCAGCTATGTAATTTCTTGCCCTCCTCCTCCCTCACATGGTCTTGCCAGAGGTCACGCCCTTCAAGGGCTGGAAGTCAATGATGGGTAAGATCCTGATGGTCAGGACGACCTAAGCCAGGCACAGTCCATCAAGCTGGGTGTCCTCTGAGGTGTGGTCAACTATGTCAAGGCAAAGAACCTTGGCCCCCACTGACCTTTCTATAATAAAAGGGATGGATATGTAGGAGAGGAAGTGTCAGGCTTAAGCACAGGCTGCACTAGAGAACACAGCTTCTGCTTTGAAAGCGCAGCTCGCATTTCTGCAAGATAGTCAACCTACAATCTGCCTGGATGAGGGGACCTCTCAGGAAGCAACATGCCAACTTATGGGACACTGGGGGCAGGGGGAGAGGTATATAAGGCTTGTACTTCCCAGCAATAAATGAGTCTGCAGCACATTGGCTAGTGCCAGCTCTCACCCAACTCCCAGTGTCTGTGTCTTAACTCCGTACCTCTCGCCCCCTCCTCTGCCAGAACCCTCATTCCCTGCAGTCCCTTGTGGGCTGAACCCATGAGGATACCTGAAACAGGTGAGTGAGAGTTGGTCTTCTCTTGTGGAATAACTATAGATGAGCTGAACAGTCTCCAGTGGATGAGGTCACACTGAGGAACATTTTGCCACTCAAACTTGACTTTATATGCATTGACATGTATGACAAAATGCATGAAATTGGATATGGGGGCTCTAGGGTGTACAGATAGGGGAAGGAGTCTGGATATGATTAAGATGTATTATCTAAAATGCATAAAAATTGAATTAAAATTATACCCTGTAAAAATACAAATAGTGATCTTTTTAATATTTTATTTGTTATTCTATTTTATGTGTATAAGTTTATTACCTGTATGTAGGTAGATGCACCTGTGCTGTGCAATGCCCGTAGAGGACAGAAGAGGCTGTTGGATCCCCTAGAACTGGAATTATGGATAGTTAGCTGCCATATGGATACTGGGATTAGAACCCACGTCTTCTGCAAGAACAGCCAGTCTTCTTAACCACTGAGCCATCTTTCCAGCCCCACAAATAATGATTTTTTAAAAACAGGAAGAAATTTAATTTGTCATGGAGTTAATTTTGTTATGCCTACACATGTTGTTTACACATGGTTTTATTTTTGTAAAATTTATCCAAATATCCTCAGGAATACTTCATAGTTAAATATGATTTCATATGCAATAATGTCCTAAATATTGACAGATCATAGTCAGCACCCTGCAATTGCACATCTTA
>NW_008354737.1:0-1323 GCF_000622305.1 Nannospalax galili | reverse complement strand
GTGTGTGTGTGTGTGTGTGTGTGTGTGTGTGTGTAGGGGCACTGTTTAGGAGCTGAGTTCAGGCTTTACAAATGTTATGCAATTTGTCTTGACTCTCTATAGTATACATGAATATTTCTGGACTTCTATGAAAAGAGGTTCAATTCATGTTTCCCGGTTCCTTTGAACTTCCTTATTTCTGTTAACAGTGCTGTTGGTGTGTCATTACTTCTCTCTCTGTACCCCCTGCCTTTTGCTGTTCTGGTAGCCACAATGCATGTGTTTCAGGGATCAGTTAGTACTGACTTCAGGATGGAAGATTTCTGGGAGGGTTGCAAGTATTCCTGAGCAGCTAGGAGCACAGTAGCTCTGTCCTTTAAACTTTCTGTAGTGATGGGACTGTTCTGTTTTGGGGTGGTTCCCTAGGGTTGCCACTGTTCATTTGTGCCTACTGAGCATTTGATATGTGTCTAGTATAACTAAGTGTGTACTGTTATTTTGTTTCACTTTTTCTTTCATTTTTTAAAAAGATTTTTTCTAATTACTTTTATTTTATGTCTATGAGTGTTTTGTCTACAAGTATGCAAGTACACCACATGCTTCCTTGGTACCTGTGAGGGCCAGAAGAGTGCAACAGATTCCCTGTACTGGAGTTAGCATGGTTATAAGCCAACATGTGGGTGCTGGGAATGACCTGGGTCCTCTGCAAGAGCAGTTAGTTCTCTTAATCACTGAGCCATCTTTCTGGCTGCCTTTCCTGTATTTTTAAATAAAAATCTTCAAAAATTTAAATCTTGAATGAAGGAGCTATAGAGATGGTTCCGTGGATAAAAGCAGTAGCTGTTCTTGCAGAAGACCTGGGTTCAAATCGTCATGCCACATGGTGGCTAGAAGCCATTCTTAACTCCAGTTACAGAGGATTTGGTGCCCTCTTCTAGCCTTGGTGGGCATTGCTCAACACAGATGAACTTAAATACATGCATCCCACACATGCATACAAACAGAATACAAATAATTAAAAAATTAAAAAGGAAACTTGAAAATATTGTGCACTCCCACATCCCATTTAGACTCATAATTCTGACCATATGTAACGTGTTGATTTTTCACTTCACTGGTATCTATCAGCTGAGATTTTTTCTCTAATTTTTAATTTTGATTAAATGTAGATAGTCGTGTGACTAGTGGCTTTCATCACTGTAGTTGTAGATCAGTCTTGTCAACTGTTTGCTGGGAATCACCAGATGGATCCTTTTGCTGCTCAAAATGCATGATCATTCTCTACTTTTGCTATGAAAAGTCAGGTGATTTCTCTCTCATTGTGCAAGACAATAATCATCAGCT
>NW_008354736.1:0-455 GCF_000622305.1 Nannospalax galili | reverse complement strand
TACAACCTTTTTTGTTCCTGATTTTAGTAGAAATGCTTTGAGGTTTCCTTCATTTAGTACGATGTTAGCTGTGCGCTTGTTGTATATTGTCTGTATTATGTTGAATTATGTCCTCTGTATCCTTGGATTCTCCGTGACTTTTATCATGACTGGATGTTGGATATTATCAAAGGCCTTTTCTGCAATTAATGCGATGATCATTTTGTTTTAGTCCTTGATTCTGATTATGTGGTAGATTACATTTATTGATTTATACATGTTGAATCATCCATGCATCTTTGGGATGAAACCTACTTGATTGTGGTAAATAGTCTTTTTGATGTGATCTTGCATTCATTTTGCAAGGGTTTTCTTGATAATTTTTGCATCGATATTCATCAGAGTAATTTTCCTTTTTGTTGGGGGTTTGGTTTTGGTATCAGGTTAATAGTGGTTTCATAAAAATGATTTGAAAG
>NW_008354735.1:0-1959 GCF_000622305.1 Nannospalax galili | reverse complement strand
TGGTGGTCCAATCCAATCATTAACATCCTTCATTATTGAAAATATTTCAGGATTTCAATACATATGTATTAACCTGTTCCTTTTCCACCCTATCAAACCCAATCAGTTGTGCTATTTGTGTCTCTGAGCTGTCTATTTAGAGTCTAACTCCTTTATACACCTTGGCTGAGTCTTTATCATCTGGGCATATGCTGGTTCTCTACTACTTTATTTCAGGCACCTGGAGCAATTTTTCAGCCTCTCATAATTTCTGTGCAATAGCGTCTCCATACCACAATCAGCTCTTCTGTGTCCCTCAAAAGGCAAGACTATTCATGTCAGGAACACGAGGATTAAAGCAGAGCCGCAGGTTAACACTGGCTTAGAATACTATTCAATGCTTGTAACATTTCTGTGCCTGAGTTTCTTTGTTGTAAAGCAGAGAGATGCTGTGTGTTTTCTCTTAAAATTAAAGAATGTTCATTAAAATATTTGGATGGAATCACTCCCAAATTGACATTAATTGATCTCATACTACCTTTTGGGTAAATATGCTAATTAATATATTCTAATATTCATTAATAAATTAAACAAACTTTAAATAAGCATTTTGATGGAAAGACATTTGTATATTGAAAAGCATTTGGTAAATCTAGGCCAGATATGCATCACAAAACTGTAATACCTGATGAATTATGGATAAGTCTAATAGGTATTTTAACATAGACACACATGCTAAAGAGTTGTATCCATGTGTATCTGAATGGATATATGCAAAGGGAAAATGTAAAATATCTGTGATTTTTCAAATATCATTTATTATGATTTATCAGTACTTCAGAGCTTGACACAATTTAAATAATCCTAAGTGGAAGCTTTTCAACAATGTTATATAGTTCTATAAAGAGCTGAGGTGTTCTAAAACGGAAAAGAATATAGAAAAAAATGTTTTTCTAACTTATCCTATGGAGACGTTTCTATTTTACCTTTACAGTTTCTGTATTTATCTATAAACTTCAGGTTAAATAGAAAAATTCCCAGACTTTGCGATATCATATAGTCCTGTCCCATAGTTTTGTTTTTATATATCTAACAAGTTCTCAAATACTTTTCTCATCCTTACCATTTATGAAATAGCTAGCTAATTTCTGTTCTTTGACTGTCATAATTTACTCTCCCTTCTTATTTTATTAGTTAACCTCAGATCAACTGAATTTTTTCTACCCATTTCACAGACAAAAATTAAATATTTGAACTATATACATTCATCATGTCATAGGCAGAATGTGTTTAGATTTTCGGATATTAGTATATATAAGCCCCATATCTACTCTACTAACAGGGATTTATCAGACATACTTGTTTACTTTCTGAAAGTTGATTCTATTTATAAATATTTTACTGTGAGGTGTATCTTTATAATTCTTACATTACAAAAACATAGTGAATAAGTGCTTGATAATAATATCATATGTATAACTTCAAGTGACATTAAAAAAGATTTCCTTTTTTAATTTATTTTTTTATCAGTATGAATGTATTTGCACACGTGTTTGAGTGCACCATGTCCTGCAACACCGTGGAGGTCAGAAGAGGGATTGTATACCCCTGGATGGTTATTAGCCAACATATGCATCCTCTCCAAGAGCACTCAGTGCTTTTAACCAGTGGGCCATCTCTCCATCCCCAAGAACTGCTTCTTTTCTTGAGAAAAAATGAAGTATATCGTATTAGAAGAATATAAATTATGTTGTGATTAAACAGCAGGTTACAAACAGCAAAGAACATTTTTTCCTACCTAGCATCCCAGAATGTCAGGATGGATGCTCCTCCAGCCCCATGTCCTCGCTGATTATCATGATTATCCACAAAGACAAGGGCTCTGTCGGTAGGCACCATACCCCAACCTTCTCCCCAGTTCCTATTTAAAAAATGCATTCATTATTTTTTTTACAATGATTTAGAGTAATTTAAATCTGC
>NW_008354734.1:0-697 GCF_000622305.1 Nannospalax galili | reverse complement strand
GGGAGGTAAAGGAAAAGAAAGAACCTGAAAGAGGAGAACAGTAGGAAACAGCTGTTAATAAGGGAGATATGGATAAAAATTGGATTAGTTTAAGGGAGGAGGGAGGGAAGGGTATACAAGAAACCTAGGGGATAAAGGGAAAGAAGAAGCTCAAGAGAGGTAGGACCACAGGAGAAGTGGATTAGTAAGGGAGAAAGGGGGAAAATGGGGGCACCTTAATTGGGTAAATAATGATGGAGGGGTGAGACAATGCAAGAGGTAAATAATGCCTAGCTAGTTTTAAAAACCAGAGGGACCTCTATTACTCCAATGACCTAATGACAAATTATACATTTCAGATAGCCAGATCAAGAAATATATGCCTAGGCAGGGTTTCTCTGAGTACTATTGATCTTTGCCCAAGATTTATCTACATGGCACACAGTGATTAAAAGTACCAGACTGGTGGAACTAACCTTCTTGGATGTTTAACAGACATACTTTGAGGCCTATACTAATTTGGTCAGAGGGACATAAAGGACAATTTTTACTCCTTGCTCTCCTAGGTCGACTAGCCCCAGGGGACTATGAGCATCTCTCAGAATGTCCTGTAATTGTGGTGGGTCACCTGTCCTCTTGATCAAGGAGACCAAGGTGACCCCATGAAATGGACTTGAATCAATGTCCAGTCTACAAAGAGGAGGGTCAACACAGAGGA
>NW_008354733.1:1083-3431 GCF_000622305.1 Nannospalax galili | reverse complement strand
ATAAAGTTCTTCTTAAAAGTTTAAATCCTGGGGCTAGAGAGATGATTCAGTAGTTAAGAGCCCTGACTGCTCTTACAGAGGACCCGAGATCAGTACCCGGCACCCACATAGAGACTTACAACTGCATCTCCAGTTCCAGAGTATCTGATACTCTCTTCTGGCCTCCTCAGGCATTGCACACATGTGGTGCCCTTACATGCATGCAGGCAAAACACACTCATTCCCATAAAACAATAAATTAAAATCTTGCGGCCGGGTGTGGTGGTGTACATCTCTACACTTCGGAGGCAGAGGCAGGCAGATCTCTGAGATTGAGGTCAGTGTGATCTACATAGCAAGTTCCAGACCAGCTGAGGCTATAGGAGGACCCTGTCTTAAAAATACAAAACAAGCCAGGTGTGGTGGCGCACACCTTTAATCCCAGCACTTTGGAGGCAGAGGCAGGCAGATCTCTGTGAGTTCAAGGCCAGCCTGGTCTACATAGTGAGTTCTGGGACAGCTGGGCTACAGGGAGACCCTGTCTCAAAATGACCAAAAAAACCCCCAAAAAAGCCAAGGGGCCAGGCATGGTGATGCATGCCTTTAATCCCAGCACTTGGGGGGCATAGGCAGGTGGATCTCTCTGAGTTTAAGGCCAGCCTGGTCTACATAGTGAGTTCCAGGTCAGCTGGGGCTACACGGAGACCCTGTCTCAAAAAGATCCAAAAAACAAAACAAAACAAGAGGCTGGAAATATGGCTCATTGATTAAGAGCATTGACTGCTCTTGCAGAGGACCCAGATTCCATTCCCAGCACCCACATGGTGGCTAACAACTGTCTGTAACTCTAGTTCCAGGAGATCTGAAGCCCTTCCATACAGGTATTGCACAACATGGAAACACTTAACACTTAAATACATGCAGACAGTACACTCATATACATTAAATAAGTAGATTAAATGTTAAAAAAATAAAATCTTAAAAGCAAAGGGGCTGGAGAGATGGCTCAGCGGTTAAAAACACTGGCTGTTCTTGCAGAAGATCCGGGTTCAAATCCCACCATCCACACGGTGGCTAACAACTGTCGGTATCTCCAGTTCCAGGGGATCTGATGCCTTCATCTCCTCGGTGGGCATTGCACAACTTGGGTGCACTTACATACATGCAGACAATACACTCATACACTTGAAAGTATATAATAATAAATTAAAGAATCTGTCACTTCTAGCCATCAGGGACTGAAGAATCAGCCCTGATTAATGAGAGACCTGCACCATTGAAGAGAAACCTTTGTTTTACTAGTTCACTGGGGCTGAAAAATCAGCTGTGATTAATAAGAGAACAGCATCACTGGGGTGAAATCTTTTAGGAAATATTTCTTTCAGATCAGCACATAGAAGTTGTAGTCTAAGGGAGGCCAAGGCTGTATCTCAATCTGGAAGCCTAACTTGGTAATATGTAAGTCTCCCGTGTGGTATTGGTAAGACAGGGGAAACAAGTCAATAAGCAATTTTCCTCCGGTTAACTCTACTTCAGTTCCTGCCTCCAACTCCTCATCTTAAGTTCGTGCCTTGGCTTCCCTTAACCTATAAGTAAAATAAACTCTTTCATCTCCAAGTTGCTTTTAGTCATGATTTTTATCACAGCAATACAAAACAAACTAAAACACTGCACTTTGACCAACTATGAGATTCTGTGTCAACCTTTATTTACTGCCCAAAGAAGCTTCTCTGATTAGGCCTGACAGCTGCTTTAACCTATGGATATGGAGATATTAATTTAGAGGACAGTTTGATACTATGCCCATTTAACAATATAATAGTAGTAGGGTCACCCCTGGAGCCTATGACCTCCTCAGTCATGGGTTCTTGGCTGGATTTACAGCAGCAAACATGCCTTTCCTCTCTTGGAGCAGGCCTTGAATACAATAAGAAAGTGTTTGGTTATCTCCATAACAGTTGTGCCACTTTTGCACCCATGGGCATATCTTTCAGAGCTGGTTATTATTGTAGCTCTCAGGATTCACAGCTGGATAAGACTTGATAAATTTTCTCAAGACCACCTGTATAGTACCTTCTGGCACTATGAAAGCCAGTGAACAGGGAAGAAGCTTCCTACTCAATACTAACTTGATTTCTCCATGTTTTATGATGAAAGTATCTGATAGCTTCATCAATAGACTTTTAATATCAACTTCTGGTGTGCAATCAAGAGTAGTGGCAATAGCTTCGTATTGTTTGAGGGGTCTCTGGGATTCTTCTGACCAACACATTGAAAGAAGGTATTCCATACCTGACACTGAGCTTTTTATTTGGCAAACCTATGGCTTCTGGAAGGAGCACTATTCCATGTGTAGGGTAATTTAAATT
>NW_008354733.1:0-947 GCF_000622305.1 Nannospalax galili | reverse complement strand
TAGAGAGGGGCAGAGAGCCAGGACTGAATCTTAGGAGTATAAGTAGAGCTTGATAACAAGAAGTGACACTGAAGAGTGGTGCAAGAGAAGAGACCAAGTTTTTAAAATTGTTTTTCTCATTAGATAAGGTTTTTCTCAGCTGAATTTAGTAGTCAATCTCAATTCAGTGACTTGACACAGCTGTTTATTTAGCTCACAATTTTGTGCATTGGATTTAGTTAGGAAGTCAGCTACCAGGTTGGAAGCTGGCTGGTTTAGATGACTTCTGCTGGCACAACTGGCTGGTCTCCGCTGTACGTCTTTCATCCTCCAACTGGCTAGCTCAGGTTAGTTCATGATGGTGTAGCTGAGCAGGGCTCGAAGAGAGCAGATGCAAGGAAGCATGCAAAACCATATGAGAACTAGACTGAAACTAATGCACTGTCAGTTCTGCATTCTTTCAGCGAGCTCAGATTCAAGGATTACAGAAGTTCACCTCATTTCTTGGTGGGAATTCTTACAAAATGACTTTCTAAAGGACACAAACAGGAAGGATTGCAATTTTGACTAGCACACTTATTTCTTTTAGTAATTTTGTGACTATAAAAGTTGTGTCTATCCTCATTTTCCAGTTTTAGGTTGGCTTATTGTCTGCCTGAGTTTGCATGGGATTTGTGTATGCTGATAATGTTGCTTAGAATCACATGAATAGGTTCCCAGGAGTTTGTACGACTCTGTTTCCATTCTGATTAATTGACAAAACAAGATTGGTAGTCTTAAACTACTGACTTGGACACATATTTATCCTTTTGTTGTCTTTATAAAATGTTGAATAGTTTTTTGCTATGTTTATTACAGATTCATTATGTCTTAAAACCAGATGGAGTGTTTGTTGGCGCGATGTTTGGAGGTGACACACTCTATGAACTTCGGTGTTCGTTACAGCTAGCAGAAACAGAAAGGGAAGG
>NW_008354732.1:0-649 GCF_000622305.1 Nannospalax galili | reverse complement strand
AAAATACTCATGCACATAAAATAAAAATAAATAAAAATATACAAAATATAATATAAAAAATATACAAAAATATACATAAAATATATATGATACATACACAATCTCAGTACATTCATATATAAAATACCAGGATGCCAAGAAATACAGTTTAATCTTTCTAGGCACTGCACCGAAGGAACAATCTGGGAACCCAGAAGAGAGTGTCTTGTTAGCGAAATAAACCTACAAACACCACATGAGCATTAGGGGCAGAGTGTTAAATAATCTTTTATATTCACCCTTCACTTCAAAGTCTTATGAAGTCAGAACAAAATTTTTCACCTTTGAAGTTCACGCATTGCATTAAATTTGTTTTTCTAATTGTTTTTATTTTATGTGTGTGAGTGTATTGCCTGCACATATATAAGGGCACCCATGTGGTGCAATGCCCAGGGATGTAGGAAGAGGGTGTCAGATCCCCTGGAAATGGGGTTATGTTGGTTGTTAGACTCCATGTGGATGCTGCGAATTGAACTCGGGTTCTCCACAAGAGCAGCCAGTGCTCTTAATCACTGAGCCATCTCTCTACCCCACTTGCATTAAATTTGTGACACAAGAAGGAAAGTGGCTGTTAGAAGGAAGAAATGTGGTTTTCTCATAATTTTGGAAC
>NW_008354731.1:3607-5161 GCF_000622305.1 Nannospalax galili | reverse complement strand
CTGTCCTCTGTGATCTGCTCTTGATCAGTGCCATTGAGCAGGTAGAGAACTTTAGCTCACAGCTTCAACATTAGACTGTGCTGTGTTCCTTTTGGCAACACAACTTTATGAAGCTGGATTTTCATCAGTTGCTGTGAGAAAATGATTGATGGGGTTCTCTTTGACCAAAGTTTTGAGAATGTACATAGTTATCAACAGGTACATCCATCCATCCATCCATTAGTAAGTAATTATGGCTTTTTAAGATTGACGGTTTTTCCTTTAACCTAAGAGAACTTTTCAGATAGCTATAAATTAAGTCCAAACAACTTAATATGTTAGTATGCTAATCTGTACATAACAGAACCATTATTTCTTTAGGCCTAGAGTGTAATAAAATGTTACATGTTAATGATTCATGAACTGAAAAAAAATTTGGGAATGTTGCCCAATGGAGCACTACCCTAAGTCCTGTTGCTTTCCAAACCTCCTTTCACTCTAGCCCAGGTACACAAGCCTGGCTTGTTGCCACACATACTGTGTGCTCCAGCCTCTAAGCCTTCGGTTGTTTTCTCTGCTGAAATGCTTTTTCTTTCTAGTGCTGGCATGGCAGACTTTCTACAAGTCTTGCAGATGTTGCATTTTCAAGGATGTTTCCTGTGTCCACTTTATCCGTAAATACATCCACCTTAACCCTGAATTGAGATTTCTGCCCCCTCTTGGTTGCTTTATTACTATAGCAAATACTGCTTTCAAGTGTATATCATTTACTTGTTGATTTTGTAGTGTCTTTACTGAAGTCTTCCAGGTACCTGAAACATTACCTGGAGCATCATAAGGAATGTGATAAACAATTGTCGAATCAGCAAAGTTGGACATAGCAGAGGATGGGTAGTAATAGCAAAATGATTAGCAGTTTGGCATATAGACTTGGGTGCTGGAGGTCCATTGTTCATACTCAGCCCCATTACCCCAACTGGAGGTAACTGGTGCTCCTGGAGGTGCATGGTGCTACTGGAGGTACATGGCAGTTCTAAATGAGTTCTTGTTTACATTTATGTGAATATTAAATTCTGTACCATCAACTGTGTGCCTTAGAAACAAATGCAGTAGATAATCATGGCCAACAAGATTGCTTTTCTCAGAGGCAATTTGTGCTTTTGACTTTGCATGTATCTCATGATGCTCTTAAAACTCTTCTTGACTGACTTCATCCAAGAAAACTGCATTTGCATTGGCTTTCTGGTCTGTCCCAGGGCTCTGTGTTTGTCTATTCCTTCAACCTGAAATTGTGAAAGTGGTCATGGCAGACCCTCCGGAGCTGAAGTCATTGCTGCTCACTATATCTGTTACCCTCTGCTGATGTCATTTTATTATTGGTGAATTAGAAAGACAGTGCCAAGTGTCATTATTGAGAACAAAGCATCGAATGGGGTAGAAAGCAGAGCTTGGTGTGGGGGCTGTGTGAGTGAGGAGAGAGGGTCAATGGTACGACATGTAGAAAAGGCATGGCTATATTTATGTGTGTCGCCAGCATGAGGGGTACAGTAGAAGATAACTAAAAGGGAAATAATC
>NW_008354731.1:1689-3273 GCF_000622305.1 Nannospalax galili | reverse complement strand
AAGGAACAGCATTACTGCTACTCTTTACGTTTAGAGCAAACATTTCTGGAAATAAGTTTGCCAGATAAAATATTGAATGTTCAATTAAAATTGATTTCAGATAATATTTTCAGTATAAATGTGTTCTGTGCATTATATGGTAGTTGCATGTATGCAAAACACTATTTTGTAGCAGGTGCACACACTTGGCATGTGTGAAGGCTTATATTCTTTTTAAAAAAATTTTGGTCTTTTTGAGACAGGTTCTCCTCTCCCTGTAGCTCCAGCTGTTCTAGAACGCACTATGTAGACCAGGCTGGTCTTGAACTCACAGAGATCCACCTGCCTCTGCCTCCCAAGTGCTGGAATTAAAGGCATGCGCCACCACGCCTGGCTCTCTTTGTCTTATTTTTAAATCTGGTCATCAGATGCATGAAAAGGTTGTGAGAAGGAGCAGACTCTATGATTTGATTCCTCACTGGATTGTGGAGCATTTTGGTGAGATAGTTGCTACATGTACGTGTGGGAAACACAAGCCCCACTGAAGCATGTCCTAGAGTAGTCGGGGGGGCACATTGATGTGACTGGTAGAAATTTACTTCTATGACATACTAAAGAAAAACAGGGAAATAAAGCTAAATTATAGAGAAGGCTGACATCTAAGCCACTGAAATCATCTAATACTCAACAGACTACAGGGACAATGTCTTGTGTTTTCAGGGAAACAAAATGGGGTGTTATCTCCCCAGAGGGCTCATCCAGTGTGCTCTATCAAGTGTGAACAAGGCTGCATTGCATTTTATTCCCTTCATGTAAAGTGGCCCTTGTGTTCTGGCTCCTGTTCCTATTGGGGCTGAAAAAGCATTACAGAAACCCCCACAGTAAACATGGACTGAGAATGTGAGGTCATAGTAACATGACCTCACAGAGTCAGATCCTAGAAGACTGGTAGATGAACAGAATCTGAGCTAGAAGAGTAGGAAGGAGAAGGAGCTTTGAGAACTATGGCCCAGGCGTGCCGTAGCAGCTGCGATGGGTAATTTGTCGTGTCTACATTATTTCTGGTGAGTTGGTATTGCCTTCATATGTAAGAATTTCTGATTTAAAAGGAACATTTTCTGTTTCATTCAAGTAATTTCACAAGCTGTGGAACAGAACAGAATAATGATATCTAGGAAGGAAAGAAGGTGTTTACCCTCACTTTGTTCCTTGTTTTCTCCTTTTAATGTTTTTAATTGTTTTAAAAGAAGACCCAGAGAACTCTGATGTACATAGGTCTTTAAGTGACACCCTTCTGATTGATGTGAGGAAGGCGAGGTGAAGTCAGCGGGGCAGGGTAGGGGAGTAGAAGGAAGAGGCAAATGTGTGAAATGAGGGCTGTGAGAAAACAGTCAGGAGTTTATGTAGTCACATTTTCAAATATGTATTTGTTGTATTTGAATAAAATGAGTTCACTACAATATGTCCAGTAATTAGACTGTATTGTTTGCATTGAGCAATTAAATATAAGCCATGAACACGCCCTGAGAAATTAGTAGTGTAGGTGTAAAAAAAAATTCTTTGTTTTACATTTGCTTTTTACTACATTGTAACCATTATATAGAA
>NW_008354731.1:0-1462 GCF_000622305.1 Nannospalax galili | reverse complement strand
GAACTGGAGTTACAGACAGTTGTTAGTTGCCATGTGGGTGCTGGGATTCGAACCTGGGTGTTCTGCAAGAACAGTCAGATGCTAAGTCATCTCTCCAGCCGTAATCTTTTCTTGGTTTAGCTTTGGTGATTCCCATGATTTTAGATATCCATTTCTTTTCAAATGTAATAGAGTATAGGTTTTTGAATTATTCCCTTATAATGTTTTGGATTTTTTTTTGTTGCTGTTGTCGTGATGTTTCCCCTTTCATCTCTGATTTTTATTTGGAGCTGCTCTTTCTTTTGGTTACCTGGGCTAAGGGTCTGTCTATCTTGTCTGTCTTTTCAAAGAACCAACTCTTAGATTCATTGATTCTTTACATTGTTATTAGATTTGCAACCCCTGCTTGTTTCTTAGTGGCATTTGCTTGAAATGTTCTTTTCCATCCTTTCACCTTAAGGTAGTGCCTGTCCTTGAAGGTGAGATGGATGTCTTGCAGACAACAAAAAGATGGACTTTTTTTTTCAAAAAATATTATTTTTATTTTATATGTACGAGTGTATTGCCTGCATGTGAGTGCACCCGTGTCATGCAATGCCGTGGAGGTAAGAAGAGGGCTTCACATTCCCCTGGAGCTGGAGTTAAGGATGGTTCATAGCCGCCATGTGGGTGCTGGGGATCGAACCTGGGTCTTCTCCAAGAGCAGTCAGTGCTGTTAACCGCCGAGCCATCTCTTCAGCCCTCTTTTCCTACTCTTATACCGTGAAGAAGTGTGCTTGTGGAGGAGTTGTCTTTTAAGGAAAACAACTGTCAATATTACTAGCCAGTAGTTAAATTTAAGCTTTTGCTCAAAAATTAAATTTTGGAAAATAAAAGTAGGGTATGCTATTGCAGGCCTTTAATCTCAGCAGCTGGGAGGCAGAGGCAGGAGGATCTCTGTGCATTTGAGACCAGCCTTGTCGACATAGTGAGTTCCAAGCCAGGTGGGGCTATATAGTGACACCCTGTCTCAAATAAATAAATAATTTAGTTTTTAAAAATTAGGGAAATGATATCTCCCCCCAAAGTTTAACAGCTTCCCGGTTCTTTTCTTTTTTTCCTGTTCTTAAAGGTGCTTCTAATGGTGGTGGAGACTTTAATACAAATGATTTTTTCTAATATTCTATAATGAAACGCCTCCAAATATTTTACAGAAGAACAAAGCACAGTGCTAGAAAATCACACATGGATAAAAGACCCATTCAAAGGTATAGGATAGGAAAAATAGCATAGGGGGAAACTGAATGCCCGAGTGAGTACAAAAAATACTTTGGTACAAATTTAGGTTTTATATTGCAACTGACTTTAAGAAATCTGACATTTCTTATTCTGGTGTTATATAAAGACTATCCAAAAGGGATATTTAAAATACACATCCCTTTAAGTGTGTATCTGAGAATAGATTTTCTTAACATGCTTGAATCTAAACAATAAATTGCTGGAG
>NW_008354730.1:0-7260 GCF_000622305.1 Nannospalax galili | reverse complement strand
TTTTTTTTTTTTTTTTTTTTTTTTTTTTGACTGTTGAGTTGTTTTCTATCACCAAGTCCCCACATGTCCCCCTTTTTTATTTTATTTAGAATCTGGGCCTGTGGAAGAGCCCTGGTAACCAGCCAGACCTTGATTTAGGTAAGCCGGTGTCTTGCCTTGGGTTAGGCTGGTGTTTATAGGGGAGAAGTGGGCAGGCGATCATACTGAACTTGCAACGTCATTAATTGTACTTGTTTTTTTTTTTTTTTATATGAAATTTACAAGCCTATTAACCACACAGGGTCCTATAGTGTAGAGGAGTATAAGGATTATGAGAGGTCCTGCCAGAGTAGAAATAAGGGTAGTGAGCCATGGTGAGGCAGTGAACCGGTGTTGGTATCAGGACTCCTGTTCTCGCTGATGCTTCTTTAAATCTTTTTTAATTTGTCAAGATTGTCCATAACCACTCCTGAATTATCAGCATAGAAACAGTTTTTTTTCCAAGGGCTTTGTATAAATCACCTTGCTGAAGAAACAGGAGATCGAGCCCTCTCCTATTTTGTAAAGCTACTTGAGCTAGAGAGGAAAGTGACTCCTGGAGAAACCTGACAGCTGTCTTAACTTTATCTAGGCTAGCGTCCATATCTGTCCTGATTTGTTGGAGGCCTTTTTTGCCATAATTAAGGATGTAGCTCCAAGGGCCATTTCCTTAGCTCCAAAGCCCACAAGTGTGGAGACCACAACCGTGGAAAGCAACTTTTTCTTTTGTATATGTATCGCCCGGCCCTGCATTTCCTCAGTGGAGTGATAAATGACATAAGGGAAGAGGAAGACCAGGGCACATATGTCCCCCCAAATTGCTGCAACACTGCAAGAGAAAGGCAAGGTGTCAAACCTGATTTTTGGCACAGCCAATAATATGAAGGCTTGGTAGGGACTACCCAGTTACCTCCTGTTGAAGTGATGTTTGGACAGCATCCCCAGGAGTGTCCAGCAGGGTGTTCATGGGTAACACAGGTCATATTTTCACCACGCCTAAGAGGCAGGGTGAGCCCAGTTGTTTTTGTGTTAAGCCTGCCCCATTGGCATTGATCACTCTGAGTAGTGTTTATGAAGTTTTCCATTGTCCCCAGGGCATCCACCATCAGAGAGCTGGCATCTAGGCACAACCAGCACGAGTCAACAAGTTCAGGTCTAGAGGCATTGAGAAAAGTGTAAGCAAGCTGTACTGTCCAACGAATGTCCTCATGCCTGGTCCCACTTAAGCCCAGACCAGGGTCTCCAGGCACAGATGCTTCTGACGTCAAGATGGTAGTGTCGAGAAATGGGCTAGTAGCAACATGTGTAGGGCTTGTGGGCCTTGGTGGTGGGAACTGGGCTGGACCCACCATCTCCTGGTAAGGCAGGGGTTCGACAGCCCTTCTGATCATCAGTAGGAGGCTGGGGTCGTATCCTGAGACACAGAGTCTTAACCCGTGGGAACCGGGAGAGACCCACCATCTCCTGGTAAGGCAGGGGTTTGACAACCCTCCTGATCATCAGTAGGAGACCAGGGTCATATCCTGATACATAGAGTCTTAACCCAAACATCTTTCCAGTTTCCCATCCTTCCTCTTTTTTCCCCTGTTCTGTAAAGCTGATCTGTGTGGGGTTACAATGATAGTTTGCATATTGCCCATATAATGGGTTTTTAGACAGTTGTTGTTGTTTGATCCTACTAATGCGGATGGGTCCTTTACCCTTAATCCAGTACCCCGTCCCCATGCTCTCACATCCCCAGCTTGAACAATAAAAGGCATCCCCCCCCTGCAAGTACGTAATTGCGACGCAGTTCTATTGGACCCAGGACAGACATAGAATGTTGTCAATAGCAACACATGTCTTTTAAGGACATGTGAGAAGCCAGGAAAGTTAGGAGATCTCACGAGTGGCAGGGTGCATCCTTTCCCACTGTCTTTACAATTCAGCCTGGTTTTCCCCGGGCCCATTCGTCCACTCACGTGCCAAGATCCAGTTGCAAGATCGCAGAGGTCAAATTGCAGGTCCTGCCACCATGTAGAAGGGGGGGTGATCTGAGTAGTTTTATTGATGGCATTTGACGTAGCCATGTTCATCACCAACCAGGTGACCTTCTGGGGTTGATGTGGATTGTCTAACCCATAGGCTTGACTCCTCACTTGTAGACAGTTTAGGGAAAGGGCCAGCATTAGGAGGATTTTGTGTTTTATTTTTTGCAAGAGAGAGAGAGAGAGAGAAAAGCCTTCTCAAGGTCATTTATCCCCTGGTTAACATGTTTAACTTTTTGTTTTTGTTGGCGTTTGTTAGTCATGAAGTTGCCCCACCATAGCTTTTTTTTTCTTTCTTTTTTTTTTTTTTTTTTTGGTTATTTTTGTCCCATCCATTGTCCAGTGAGGGAAAATGTTTAATGTTTCTAGCAGGTATCCAAATAGGTTTTGTTTCCCCTGTGGGGAAGACACATCCATATCCCCTTCCTACAGTTAAGAGTGGGTTTGGCCCTTTCCATTGGGATGTCACAGGGTCCTTCCATTTGACTTTAACCTGGGGTTTTGGGTTCAGTTGCCCTGAGTATCTTTGAAATCTTGGGAGGGGGTTGTCCTTGGTCAAATTTAAAATATTAATCATAAAAAGTGCCAGCCCCAACTGTTGATGGGGGCTTACTCCCCCTTTTTATTTTTGTAATTGAATTTTAAGGTTTTGATGGTTGTGTTTTATAATAGTTTGGCCTTGGGGATTGTAAGGAATCCCTGTATTATGTTGGATGTTTCAAGGCAGGAAAAACTCCTGTAAACTCTTATTCACAAAACATGGGCCATTATTAGTTTTGATTTTTTTCGGGGAAGTCCCAATGTAGCAAAGCATTGGAGAAAGTGAGATTGAGCATGTTTAGACTTTTTCCCTGCATGGGCAGTGACCCAGCAGGCATGTAAAAATGTATCAATAGATACAAAAACATATTTAAGCTTTCCAAAAGGAGCATAATGTGTGACAAATGTTTGCCATAAAGAATTAGGTTTGAGTCCCCTGGGGTTTACACCTGGTTGTTGTAGAGGTGGCACCTGTAGAAAGGGTTGACAAGATTTACAGGTTTGTATGATTTTTTTTTTAGGTCTTTAATGGGAATTTGAGGGAATCTCTCATGGAGCCCCCACCAATTTATATGTGTGAGGTCATGTAACCCCTGAGCCTGATTTAAGCCCATTGTCATGATTTGGGTGGACGCCAGTTTGTCTGCCTCAGCATTGCCCTGGGATAGAAGCCCAGGCAATCCTCTGTGTCCCCTAAGGTGTTGTAGGAAGATAGGGGCTTTTTTTCTTAAGCAGTGTGTGAGTCTGAATCATCAATGGGGTGATAGGGTTCCAATCCAGTCGGATGTGAGAACCTAGTAGTCCTGGAAGAAGGTTAACTACGTATAGGCTGTCAGAAAACAAATTCATGGGTTTATTTACCTTTGTCAAGGCCAGAGTAACAGCTATAAGCTCCTTGAACTGAGCTGACCCATCACAAGTATGAATATATTTTTTTGATGTTTTATTTTTTTGGGGGGTATATTATCACTGCAGCTCCAAACCTGCCCCTGTCAGTGAAAACGTTATGGGCGTTCACTAACGGCTCCTTAACAAAGAACCAGGGGGTGTCCCAGGAGAGGGCGCAAAAGGAGGTTACCCATTTATGAGGGCCATAATGACAGTCCAAATTTTCTAGGAACCCTTTCAAGGCTATGGCCACTCAATTGTTACTTTTGCAAAGCCATTCAAAATCTTTAAGCCGATAAGGCATAACAATTTTAAGAGGGTCTATGCCATAATGTCTTAGGGCCACGTCACGTCCCTTTTTAATCAAGTCAGCTAACTGATCCATGGGTGTATATACTTGTGGCATGTCTCCTAGAGAGGCATGTACCCATTGAAGGGGCTTTTCATCCTGAGTAAGGATGGACATCATCAAAGTCTCGCCAGGGAGTACCCACAACTCAAGATCTTTACTAGGTGTGTACCAGATGAGTTAGGCTTGGTTCAGGGCATCCTGGACTTCATGTAAGACATGCAGGTGCTGAGGAGCCACGTGAATTAGTTATGAAGGCTGTTTTCCTACTAGCAATTGAAACAGTGGTTTTAAGGTCTCAGTGGAAATAGGTATCTAGGCTCTCAGCCAATTAATTTCTCCTAATAGTCTCTGCAGCTCTGTCAGGGTAACAGTGGGCTTGAGAGCTAATTGTGGTTTTAAAGGACTCACTGCCTCCAAAGAAAGTATAGTTCCCAGGATTTTAAAGGAAACAACAGTTTGTATTTTATCAGTGGATATGTGGAGTCCGCCTATCTGTAGACACTTTTGGGTAACTCCATATAATTGCCTTAATTGTTGGGGGCTCAGGGCTCCCAGGATGATATCATCCATGTAAATGTACACAATGGTGTGAGGGAGTAAGAGGGAAGGCTCCAAAAGGGTCTTTACATAGCTTTGGTAGAATGCTGGGCTATTGGTCATACCTTGGGGTAAAATGGTCCATTTATACATCTCATCAGGCATTTTAAAGTTGGTGGAAGGTACAGAGAAAGCAAACTTTTCACAATCCTGGGGTTGTAGAGGGATAGAGAAAAAACAATCTTTAATGTCTATAACTATAAGAAACAAATCTGAGGAAATAGCAGGGATCCAAGGCACCCCTTAGGGGTGTACCCACTAGGGTCCTCCTAGCATTAATTTTACGCAAATCTTATAGCACTTTTTTATTTGTCAGAGGCCTTTTAAATAACAAAAACAGGTGTGTTCCACGGACTTACAGAAGGCCGGATGTGGCCCAGTTGTAATTGTTCCTGCACAATTTCTTTTGAAGCCTGTAACTTTGTTTCAGGTAGTGGCCACTGCTCCACCCATACCGGTGCCCCTGGGGACCATCAGATAGCTGGAACCTGAGGGGCAGTGGCCTTTAGAATTGGGGGTGAACCCAGGGGATCTTATTGTGCTCTCCCCAATAATTATGAAAATTTGAGAATTTTTGCTCTTTAGTCTCCTCTAATCTTTTTGGGAGTCTGTTGAACTCTTCCTGTTCTAAGAGGTCTTCATAAAATGTCTTATTATCTGTGGTCAACACAACATCCATTTGGCCTAGAAGGTCCTGGACAAGCAAATTGGACTGCAGCCCGGGTGCCACTAGGGGCTGAATCTCGCCTCTAGATCCATTTGCATCCCTCCACTCCATCAGCCCTTGCACCTCCTCAGCTCTAGCAAGCACACCCATGCCCAAAACTTGTGGGCTGGGTTTTAGAGGCCATGTACTAGGTACCTCCTCCTAAGTATGGTATGATCTGCCCCAGTATCGATGAGACAGTGAAATCTTTTTCCCCCTATGAAGATGTTTATCTTTGGCCTGAGGCCTTCGTAGATGGCAACCGTCCAATTGGTCAGAGTTATTTTCGTCCCAGGTCTTTTTTTTGGTAATGGCCCTAGAGGCCTCCCCGGAACTTTTAAAGGCTTAGAGATCTTTAGTGTTTTTGGTCAGGTATACCCCAAGATATTTTTTTTTTTTTTTTTTTTTTTTTTGCAGCGAGCACAGGGTTTTTTTTTGGGCTGGCACCTATCTGGTTCCCCTGTTTTAGGGTTTGTCTCTTTTCTTCAGGGAAGTTTCTCTTAAAGTGCCCTCTTTTCCCACAGTTAAAACATTTCCCCCCTCCCCCTTCTTTCAGCCACGTCATCTGGGTGGTTGCAAGGGCCTGCATCATGGCTTCCGCCATGATCTCATGATCTCATGAATCTCATGAGATCAGGTTCCTACATCCTGGGAGGCCACAGTCCACTGACTCATGGAGTTATTTCTAAGCCCAGATCAAGCCGTCTGGTGATTCTGATTCATGCTGTCCCACACCATAACTCTTACAAATTCGTCCCGCAAAGGCCTGGGAGGAATTTCCATATCAAACTATTTTGCACCCTATCTATGAATTCAGGAAGCAACTCAGAGGGCTTTTGTCTCAATCCTATTATAGGGTCCTCCGTCGGGCCCTCATTAAGCTTTTTCTATGCTGACAAGCCTGCCGGCCTTTACTTGCACTCTGTACAGGGAGGGAGGACCGCTTGCTGTTCCCCAGTTGAATGGCCATCAGAGGTGCCGGACAGCTGCCCATATGTAAAAGGGACTGGGGGAGTGGCTGTTTGGTTTTGCTCTGCTGTAACCCGGCACTCCTCTTTAAATAGTGCTTGCCATTTAACAAAAATGGTCCTGAAAGAACTGCTCTGGTCAGGTCATACCAGTCTCTGGGCATGCAGGGCTGGTGAGCCAAGCCCTCCAATAGAGTATTGACCCAGGGTGAATTAGGGCCGGCCTGCGCTACAGCCGCCCTCAATTTCTTGAGATCCTTGGCCTCCCATGGGTACCAATCCCTGGGTCTCCCTGGTCCTGGGACCAGGTTAACAGGGAAGGCTTGGCACGGAGATTGGGAGGGCTGCGGGGCCTTGACTGGACATGCTTCTGCATACGTCGGCCATTGTGGTGCTGTAGGAGCTGGAGGGGGCCCCGCATGAGTGGCATGTTTCCCTGGCCGGAGGCTGGCTGGGCCCCACTGGAGGGTTTGATAATTATTCGGTGGGCAACTGGGGACTGGCTCAGGGCCTTTAGCCTCTCTGACCTCCCTTTGAGGGGTCTGCTTCCCCCTGGGCCTCTTCTGCCTCTAGGGACAGTTGAGCCTTGAGGTCGGCTGCCATAGCCTCGACTTGGATTATTCGTGGCCCAGCCTTGCTCCTCTGCTCTTCAAACTGGGCCCAGTCTTTCTGATTTTTAATCTCTCCCTCTTCCTTACACAGAGGGAGGGCACCCCCATCCCCAGCCTCCTCCTCCTGAGTGGGGATGGGTCCCCCAAAGCACCCTTTAAGCGCTGATATAGTGGAATAGAATCCCAAAGGGGGTTCAATCCCAAAGTGCAGTTCCCTTTTCCTGGCCAAGCCCTCAACCCTTTCCCAGGTGTCTTCCAAGAACAGCTTGGCTGCAGGAACCCATGGGAACAAAAGAGTCACAGTCTCCCAGACCTGGTTGGCTACACAGTCTGAAATGTCTAGCCCTATGCTCTTAAGCATATAATCCAATGCCTTCAGGGCCAGCTCATGCTTCTTAGAAGTTGCGTTACCCATACTACTCACCCCGAAAGACCAGTTAGCCTCAGCTGGTATCTTTTTCGTTGTCCTCACACGGGGCACCAGTTATTGGGGTCCTCTCCCGCACACAGCACGATGGGGGCCGAGGAGGGGGAGTGCGCTGCCGTCCCAACC
>NW_008354729.1:0-490 GCF_000622305.1 Nannospalax galili | reverse complement strand
TGACATTACAATGGTCCAATGTTACTTCACAATGTTACATTATGACTTCCCTATGTTCCATTGTGACATCACTGTGCTCTAGTGTGACATCAAAATCCTCCTATGTGACAACGCAATGTTCCAATATGCCATCACAATGTTACAATATGACTGCACAATGTTCCATTGTGAGTTCAAAATGATACAATGTGACATCACAATGCTTCAGTGTGCCAAAACTATCAATCCATGTGATATCACAATGCTCTATTGTACCATCACAATGTTACAATATGATTTCAAAATATTCGATTCTGACATTACAATGCTTCAATATGACTTCACAATACCCCAATTTGACATCACAGTCCTTCAGTGTGTCAAAACTATCACTTCATAGGCCTTCCCAATGCTCTACAGTGCCATCCGAATGTTAAATACTGTAGGAAACCAGGACTCTGGGCCCTAGGGTGAGGTGAGCCTAAAACTTATAGGTCCAGGCTGCATTCTC
>NW_008354728.1:0-438 GCF_000622305.1 Nannospalax galili | reverse complement strand
GTAGGTAAGTGCACCCGTGTCATGCAATGTCCGCGGAGATCAGAAGAGGCCATCAGATCCCTTGGGACTGGAGTTACGGACAGTTGTTAGCCACCATGTGGGTGCTGGGATGCAAACCCAGGTCTTCTGAAAGAACAGCCAGTGTTTTTAACCACTGAGCCATCTCTCCAGGCCCATGTATGACTGTTTTGATTACATGCACATAAGTGCACCATGTGCAAGTGGTGCTCACAGAGGTCAGAAGACAGTATAGGGTCCCCTGAAGCTGGAGCTATAGGTGGTTGTTAGCCGTCATGTGGGTGCTGGAAACTGAACCTTGGTCCTCTACAAGAATAGCAAGTGTTCTTCATCACCGAGCCATCTTGCGAATCCCTTACATGAGTTGTGTTTTTTTTGTTTTGTTTTGTTTTGTTTTTTGTCTTTTTTGAGACAGGGTCT
>NW_008354727.1:9638-11601 GCF_000622305.1 Nannospalax galili | reverse complement strand
ATGGGACACTAGATAGGTTTACCAAGCTTCAGTGGATCGAACCACACCAAAGGGCACTTGGGGACACAAACTTGACTCAGTAGGCTTTAATATACATGACAGAGTACATGAAATCAAGTGGGAACATTAAGAATGGTGCAGATAGGGGAAGTGTCTAAATGTGATCATAATAAATTTATGAACATTGAAAAAATTTGATAAAAAATAACTCTTGAATTTAAAAAGTGGCAAAGTGATATCTTGTCATTTGGGTATCTTACTCCTTCAAATGATTGCAATATCAGGTTCTCCTAACTGACAACTCTACAGTATCAATTGTCCAAATATTTTTGCCATGTGGTGTATGCTGTAATATACTTCTGCAACTTGATTTACTATAAACTGATTTTGATCATATCCCTTAGAACATCAAAAAATTCCCTTCTTGAGATCTCATAACCCTCACAAATAGCATTACACTAGGATACTAGGAATTCCCTCCTTTAGCACTTGTTAAGTCTGAAGCTAGTCTGTGTGTTTGGGAAAGCAAGTGGCAAGTTTCCAAATATATACAACTAATTTGAGACACAGATGTACGACTCTGTGGGTGTGTGAGTGTGTGTGTGTGTGTGTGTGTGTGTGTGTGTGTGCGTGTGTTTGTATAGATGTGTGAATGTGTAATGATTTTTCCTAATCTAGAATTTAAATATGATGTTCTGTGGGTGAAATTTGTGAAAATATTTTTCCCTTATCTTTTGTCCTCTACACGCTTCAATCTTTTTATATTTCTTGGCTGAGACTGTGAAGATTTCTTGATTTCTGCATAATGTATCCAAAATCCTTCCCCTACATTATCATTTACTTTTCTCTGTCTTCTTGTCTTTTCTTGTTTCACCCCAAATCTCCTATCAGTATCTTAAATATCATACATATTTGTCTTTGCTCTATTGAGTGGAATAGAAGTTGTTATGGTTGCTACCTTCTTGATATTTTAATTTTCTGCATGCTAAATTCTGGTCCCCTTTCGAAAGAGAAGGGAGGGAGGAAAGAAAGAAGAAAGCAAGGACGGAAGAAAGGAAGGAAGGAAGAAAGAAAGATACAGAGAGAAAGAAAGAAGGAAGACTTGTTTCACCTTGTTACTGGACTTTGTGCTTTACAGTCCTTGGTAAAGAAAGAAAGAAAGAAAGAAAGAAAGAAAGAAAGAAAGAAAGGAGGGAGCTAAAGCTATGTGTTGTGTTTTCTATTTGTATTATAGATGGAAAGCATGCCTTGTGGCTGAAAAACTGGCTTAAGGGTAAGTGCACTTGCTGGCAAAGCAAGGTAACCTGAGTTCAAATCCGCAGCATCTTCAAATGCCAGGCGTGGCCACATACATCTGTAATCCCAGCAGTGGTGTATGGAGGCAGGAGAATCTATGCAACTCTCTGACTAACAAATGAACAGAAATAGTGAACTTCAAATTCAGTGAGAGGTCCTGTCTTGGAAAAAAAGAGAGAGAAAAACGGAGGAAGACTCCTAATGTCTTCCTTTGGCATCCACATGTGCATACACACCCACCTAAGTATGTGTGCATACATAACACACACGCACACACACACAAACACACACACAAGCAGCTCATTTTCTAGTACCTTATTGCATCCTTATGATATCCCAATGAGATGCAGAGGTCTTGAAGTAGTTATATTGTGATATTCTTTCCTATATGGCACTAACTTTACCTCTCAAAGCAAATTAAAATAATGAAGTGGTGATGAAGGTGCCATGGCTTTTGCCTCCAATCTGAGCCATGGTATTATGTGATGAAAAGATACTGAGATTCCGTGGGAGACCTCAGGAGCTTTTCTTTGTAGTGAGTAGTCAGAGTACAGGCCCTACCGTGTTACAGCACAATAACAGCCCAAGAGAGGGGTTGTGAAAATGGTTCAGTGGATAAAGCACTTGTTCTGAAGGCATGAGTACCTAGAGTTCAGATTCCCAGACC
>NW_008354727.1:0-6675 GCF_000622305.1 Nannospalax galili | reverse complement strand
ATTCCAGGGGAATTACAGTCCATCATGGCAGGGAGCTATGGTGGCTGGAGGTGGCTGGACCAGTAGCAGCAGTAGCTAAGCTCTCACATCATCATGCAGTCACAGGAAGCAAGAGAACAACTGGACATCTGGCGAGGCTTAAGAACTCTCTAAGGCCACCCCCAGTGAGGTGCTTCTAAAACTTCCCAAAGCAGAAGCAGAAGCTAAGCTCTCACATCATCATGCAGTCACAGGAAGCAAGAGAACTGGATATCTGGCAAGGCTTAAGAACTCTCTAAGCCCACCCCCAGTGAGGTGCTTCTAAAACTTCCCAAAGCAGCACCATCATCTGGGGACAAAATGTCCAAATTCTTGGAGCCTATAGGGGACATTTTCATTCAAACCACCACAGTTATGGTTAGTACTAGGTCTAGGGTTAGATTCAAGTTTAGGGTGATATTTAGGGTAGAATTAACATTACAGTTAGGGCTAGGGTTACTGATAGGGTTAATGTTATGTTAATGTTTGGTAGTTGCTTAAGTGTTAGGATTAGGTTTATGGTTAGTGGTAGGGTTAGGGCTCGGGTTATGTTCAGGGTTAGTGCTAGGTAAGCGTTTTGGATTAGAGCTAGGGTTAGAGTTAGGATTAGGGGGGGTGGGTTCTGAGTTAGGATTAGGCTAGGATTAGCATGGTTAGTGGTAGGGTTAGGGCTCGGGTTATGTTCAGGGTTAGTGCTAGGTTAGCTTTTCGGATTAGAGCTAGGGTTAGAGTTAGGATTAGGGTTAATGTTAGGTTGTGTTTAGGGTTGGGGTGGGTTCTGAGTTAGGATTAGGCTAGGATTAGTTTAAGGCTGAAGGCTATGGCTAGGGTTAGGGTTAGGTTTTGGGTTAGAGTTGGAGCTATGGTTAGGTCTAGAATTATGTGTATGGTTAAGATTCAGTTTTATGGTTAAAGTTTTGGTTAGGTTTCAGGTTGTTTCTATGGTACATGTTTAGGTTTAGTTTTAGGAGTAGGGTTACATTTAGGGTAAGGTTTAGGTTTAGGTCTAGGGTTAGGTTTAGATTTAGGATTAGTGTTATGGACAGGTTTAGGGTTACCTGTAGGTGTTGGCTTATGGTTAGGGATAGGATTATGATTATGGCTAGGGATTGAATTAGGGCTAGGTGTATTCGTTAGGTTTAGATTTAGGATTAGTGTTATGGACAGGTTTAGGGTTACCTGTATGTGTTGGCTTATGGTTAGGGTTAGGATTATGATTATGGCTAGGGCTTGAATTAGGGCTAGGTGTATTCCTAGGGCTTGCGGTAGGGCTAGGATTAGGTCAAGAGTTAGTATTAGGTTAGAGTTAGGCTTAAGTCAAGGGCTACACTTATGGTTATTGTGAGGTTTTCTTTAGAGGTAGTATTATGTTTAGGGTTATGTTCTGTTTTAGGGATAGTGTTAGATTTAGGGTTAGGATTAGGGAGAGTTAGGTTTAGGGTGAGTGTTCAGATTAGGTTTAGGTCTAGGATTAGGTTTAACTATAGGGCTAGGACTAAGATGAGGCTTAGGGTTAGGGTTAGGATTGGGGCTAGGGTTATGTTTATTGCGAAGGTTTGGTTAATCATTCTGATTAAGGTTATGAGTAGGGCTAGGATTTAGTGCTAGGTCTAGGGTTAGTTTAGGGTGAGACATAGGGTTAGAGCTAGGGTTACATGTATGTTTAGGCTTAGGTTTAGAGTTAGGGTTAAGGTAGAGTTAAGTTTAGGGGTAGGGTTTTGGTGAGAGATACTGTGGCGTTAAGGTAGAGTTATGTTTAGGGTTATGGTTAGGTCTAGGGCTAGGGTTTGGGTCAGTGCAGGATTAGATTAGGTGAGGATTGGGGTTTTTGTTAGGATTAGGGTTAAGGCTAGGCTTTAGGTTAGGTTTATGCCTAGGACTAAGTTTAGGATTAGGTTAGGGTTAGGTTTAGGTTTATTTCTAGGGTTATATTTAGGGTTAAGTTTAGGTAAAATTAAGGATTGTGATTATTACTAGAGTAGGGTGAGTTTGGGGGATAGGGTTAGGTTAAGGGTTAGGTTTAGGCTTAGGGTTCAGGCTATGTTTAGGGCTGTGGTTAGGGTTTGGTTTATGCCTAGGCATAGAGTTAGAGTTAGGTTTAGGTCAATGTTGAATATTAGGGTTATACTTAAGTTGAGGTATATGTTTAATTTTAGGGTTAAGTTTAGGATTTGGGTTGGGGTTACAGGGAGGGCACAGTTATTTTTAGGTTTAGGGTTAGGAGAGGGGTTAGGTCTAGGGTCAGGTTTAGGGTTATGGTTTAGGTTTTGGCCTTGGGTTAGGATTATGGTTAGGGTTAGATTTAGGATTTGAGGTAGGGTTAGTGCTAGGTTAGTGCTGAGTAGGGGATAGATTAATGTTTATGGTTAGGGTCAGGGTAATGTTTAGGGTTAGTGTTAGGTTAAGGGTTAGGATTAATATTATGGATAGGGCTATGGGTAGGTTTAGGTTTAAGGCTATGATTAGGGTTAGAGTTAATTTTAGGGCTAGGATTATGCAGAGGTGCAAATTTAGGATTAGGGTTGAGGTTAAGGATAGTTCTAAGATTATGTTTGTGGTTAGGGTTAAGATTAGGGTTAGGGTTAGAGTTAGCATTAGGGATAGAGTTAGGGTAAGTGTTGTATTTAGGGGTAAGGTGAGGTTAAGTGTTAAGATTATGATTTTCGTTAGGTTTAGGATTTGCTCTAGGATTAGGTTTAGGGATAAATTTGGGGTTAGGGCTAGGCTTAGGGTTATATGTATGCTAGGAGAAGGGTTAGGGTTACATCAAAGTTTAATATTACAGTAAGGGTGAGGTTCAGTTATAGATTAATCTTAAGGTTATGATTAGGGTAACAGGGTTAGAAGTACCATTACAATTAGGTAAGTTTTAGGGTTCAGTTTAGAGGTCGGATTATGGATCCAATAAGGATTATGGCTAGGTTTAGGATTTGGACTATCGTTAGGGTTGGTTTAAGGTTAGATTTTAGATTTAGGCCTAGGTTTAGTGTTAGTATTAGGGCTGGGTTATGTTTATGGTTAGATTTAGATTAGGGTTACATTTATGGTTAGGATTAGGCCTATGGCTAGGGTTAGGTTTATTTTTATTGTTAGAGGCAGTGATAAGGATACAGTTAGGGTTAGATTTTTGGGTAGGATTAGTGTCATGTTTAGGGCTAGGGCTAGTGTAAGGGTTAGGTTTAGGATTAGAGGTACGTTTAGGGCTAAGATTACGTGGAGGATTAGGTTTAGGGCTAGGGTTGTGTTAAGGTTTAGGGTTAGAGTAGGGTTAGGAGAAGAGTTAAGGTTAGATTTATGGCTAGTGCTACAGCACAACTTAGAGTTCGGGTTATGATAGGATTTGAATTATGTTTAGGGTTTGTTTTAAGGTTAGATTTATTGGGATAGTTTTAAGATTAGATTTATGGCTAGGAGGTTAATATTGGGTTAGGGATAGTCTTATGTCTAGTGTTAGTTTTAAGATTGTGTTTAGTGTTAGGTTTAACGCTAGAGTTAGGGTCAAGTTTAGGGTTAGGGCTAGAGTTAGTGTTAGTGTTAACAAGAGAGTTGTGTTTAGGATTGGTTCAAGGGTTATATTTAGGGTTAGGATTAGAGTTTGGGTTAGGGTTAGGG
The DNA here is from genome assembly GCF_000622305.1 of Nannospalax galili. Lineage (NCBI taxonomy): Eukaryota > Metazoa > Chordata > Mammalia > Rodentia > Spalacidae > Nannospalax > Nannospalax galili. The sequence goes on along the minus strand of NW_008354727.1, from coordinate 3,045 downwards.
TAAGGGTTGGGGTTACTTGTAGGGTTGGGCTCAGGTTTGGGTTTAGCTTTAGGGTTAGGGCTATGTTTAGAGTCAGGGCTAGGGTAAGGGTTAGGTTAAGTGTTAGGATTTGGGTTAGGTTAGGGCTTGGGTTAGGGTTAGAGTTAGGTTTTGGACTAGTTTTGGGGTTAAGGCTCTGGTTAGGGTTAGGGTTAGAGGTTTGGATAGTGCTAGGGTTATGTGTATGGTTAGGGTTAAATGTAGATTAAGGTGAATGTTCAGACTAGGGTTATGTTTAGAGTTATGGTTAGGGTTAGGTTTAGGGTTAGGGATAGGGCTTGGCTTAGGGCTAGGTCTAGGGTATTAGTTTGTTTAAGCATTAGGATTATGTTTAGTGTTAAGTTTAAGTCTAGGATTACTTTTAGGGTTAGGGAAAGGGTTGTGGTTAGGTATAGAGGTAGGTTTAGAGTTAGGGTAATATGGGGTGGCAAGGATCGGGGAGTGCCAGCTGCTAAGCGTGGCACCGGTCTCCTGCGTTCACCTGGGGTGCGGTGGGTCCTGCACCGCATCGCTGAAGCTCTCCGCTACTGGGGCTCGTGGCTCCAGGGGACCGCTGTCAGCCGCCGGGCGAGGTTCTGTTCCAATCTTCAGGGGACACTCCTTCTAAGTTTCACAATTCGTTGGCCACTGAATTGCGAGAGGAGGTGCAGAACGGCGAAAGCAGATTCTCCGTGAGTTGTGGTTTACGAAGAGACAGCCCTCTCTGGAGAGATTGGATCATAGGCAGTAAGACACAGGACTCAGCTCAGTCAGACTCAGTGGCACAGCTCCTTTATTCAGTGACTCAGCTCGGCTCCAGGTCTTAGTGATCCAGCTCCGATTTATTGAGGGAAAACCAGGATACTTATACTGTGGGGGTACTGGTAAAAGCCTTAGCTGATAGATACTTTGTGCTGATTATCACACAGGAAAACCTGGCAGTTTCAGAGCCAGAGGCCATGTATCTATGGCGGCTACTTCAAAGATGAGTCAGGAAGAGAGTAGGAGGCCCCCTGCTGAAAAGAGGAGTCTTTCCATCAGGCGCCGAGCTCCTTAGAGCTATCCAGACATGGAAGACTGCGACCCTCACAGCAGGATTCCCCAACATCTCCCCCTTTTTGATTTAAATATGGAGAAGTGCCATCACTAGCCCTAAGGGCCAACTTATTTGTCTCGGGAGAATTTAAAGTCTGATAATTGACCATGGCCTGTTTTGTAGTGATTTTAGCAAATGGCAGTAATTTGTCAGCAAGGAAATCTTAAAAACATGAGCAAGTATCAAAATTATACACAGTATTATCAGGGGGCAACAAGGGATAGGAGCCATGCAAACAAGGGATTCCTAAGCCAACCTAATTGTTTGGTGGGTGAAATCTTCAAAATGGGTCATTACAAAGTTTTTTGAGAGTGTTAACATTGGTTTCAACAACGTTTGATTCATTTACAAAGAAACAGCATTTTTTCCCAATATCATACACCCTCCCCATGTGTATCAAGTCCAATGTTCTTCTGTTGTGGGGCACAACCCTGGCAAGAGAGTTCATTTGCTGTTGGAGAGATTCCAGGCTGTCAGTCACAGATGTCATTGCTCGGTCTAGCTTGTCTCAGAGATTTCTCGCCAGGTGCTGGGCTTGTAGCTGCTGTCGCCATAGCAACGCCTCCAGCATCCAGTGTAAGTTCGATCTCTACCAGCAGGGGGAAGAAGATCTTTCTCTGCTGGCAGCTGTGTAGGAGGAAGGTGGTTTCTTACACCTGGGACTGGTACACAGAAGGTGTACAAAAAGAGATTACTGGAGAGAGTAATTAGTGAGGCATTTTTAATGAGTAGGTTTGCTTGCTGAAAATGCAAACTGAATAGTTAGCCAGTTGTTTGAATCCACTTAGATGAGAGTCAGTGAAATCTTTTTCTGTTCCTGGGTAGAGAAGGGTGGTAACTGGTACTGCTGTCAGTAGAAATCTTATTGCTGGATGCACAAAAAAAGGCAATTAGACATTGGGGTAGGTGGTGAAAGGAAGAAAGTTAGACTTGTTCCAGGACATAGTCGATCTTATCTGGTCCTCTGTTTGTTTTTCCTGTAGAATAATATTATGATGAGTTAGCACAGACTTAGCTGCAGATGCAAGCTGTGGAGAGATATGAAAGTTAGCTGTAGGGTACCTAGAGAACGCACCTGAGTAAAATTTTGTTATTACTCCAATGCTCCAGCGATTGTCCCGTGGATCTGATTTTTTCCTTGAAAAATAAAATCTCTAGAACATGGTATGAGGGAGAGTGGGGGCTGGCTGAAGGGTTGGTGTTAAGCAGGGTAAAGACAGCCATGAGGATGACAGAGAAGGAAGCTCTGGGGAGAATTAAGGGTGAGTGGATGGGGGGCATCCAGGATGGGTTTAAGGGGCCTAACAGTAGTAGGCGTTATTTCAGTCCCCAGGAAGGTAATTATTATTTTCTGGTGCTTATAAGCTTTCTTCAATCTTAGGTGGGTTTCTTAAGCATTGTTGGATGGCTGTCATTATGGGGAAAGAGGAAAGGGAGAAATTATGCCTTTCCTCGATTTCTTTTTTATGAGCCAGATATACAATCTTAGTCCAGACCTCTGGATCAGAAATGTTTGCTGACAGGATCCAGGGCACAAATTGATAAAATTCATTCCAAAATTTTAAGCTTTCTTTTTGGGAGATCTTAAGCCCTCTTGATTTAAGTAAGGCTCTAAGGGAACGAATTTGGAGTTTTTTCTGGCATGATGTCGAATTACCCATTATAAAAGAAGATAGTACTGTCTAGTGCTTAATGTTTCTGCAGCAGCCTGACACCGCTCTGACAGGCACAAGCCTAGCTGCAGAGAAAAAAGTGGCATCTGGCATGATGTCGAATTACCCATTATAAAAGAAGATAGTACTGTCTAGTGATTAATGTTTCTGCAGCAGCCTGACACCACTCTGACAGGCACAAGCCTAGCTGCAGAAAAAAAAGTGGCGGTTTTAAATCTTTTGTCTGGCCGCGAGCCGCCTTGAACTACCAGGTGCTCC
>NW_008354726.1:0-232 GCF_000622305.1 Nannospalax galili | reverse complement strand
TAATATACACATAATCTTAAAATTTCTATGGTCATAGTTTAGTCAACTAATATAAGGAGCAAAATATATATCTGGTCAAAGTTTATCTGAGAATATTTTGTTTTTTACCCAAGCCTTATCCACATAGCACATGATAATTAAAAGTACCAGACTGGTGGAGCTAACCTTATTGGATGTTAAGCAGCCGTACTTTGAGGCCTATACTAATGTGGTCAGAGGGACTTAAAGGACA
>NW_008354725.1:696-863 GCF_000622305.1 Nannospalax galili | reverse complement strand
TCATGAATTTGATTTTTCCCTTGATTTATTCTCAGTAAGTTTCTTGGTTGTATATAGAAAGGCTACCGATCCAAAAATGTTAATTTTGTATCCTCTTACATTGCTGAGTGTTTATCAGCTTTAGGTGTTTTGTGGCTGAGTCATTATAGTCTTTTATGTACGTAATG
>NW_008354725.1:0-659 GCF_000622305.1 Nannospalax galili | reverse complement strand
ATAATATCCCTTTATCTCCCTCATTTGTTTTACTGATCTAGCTAAAACATCAAGCAATATATTGAACAGAAATAGAGGATATACAACCTTTTTTGTTCCTGATTTTAGTAGAAATGCTTTCAGATTATCTTCAGTTAGTATGATGTTAGTTGTGCGCTTGTTCTATATTGTCTGTATTATGTTGAATTATGTCCTCTGTATCCTTGGATTTTCCGTAACTTTTATCATGATTGGATGTTGGATATTATCAAAGGCCTGTTCTGCAATTAATGAGATGATCATTTTGTTTTAGTCCTCGAGTCAGATTATGTGGTATATTACATTTATTACATGTTGGATCATCCATGCATCTTTGGGATGAAACCTACTTGATTGTGGTAAATAATCTTTTTGATGTGATCTTGCATTCAGTTTGCAAGGGTTTTCTCGATAATTTTTGCATTGATATTCATCAGAGTAATTTTCCTTTTTGTTTGGTGTTTGGTTTTGGTATCAGGTTAATAGTGGTTTCATAAAAATGATTTGAAAGTCTTCCTTCCTCTTCTATCTTGCAGAATTTGATGGGCATTGAAATTTGTTCTTTTTTGAAAATCTGGCAGAATCATTCCCTGTATCTATGATGTCCTGGGATTTTCTTTTTAACTTGGGAGATTTAAAAA
>NW_008354724.1:0-261 GCF_000622305.1 Nannospalax galili | reverse complement strand
ACCTGTAAAAGAATGAAACTAAACCCCTATCTTTCACCCTGCACAAAAGTCGATTTCAAATGGCTCAAAGACCTCAAAGTAAAGCCTGAAACTCTGAAACTCTTAGAAGAAAACATTGGGAAAAACCTACAAGATATAGGTGTAGGAAAGGACTTTCTAAACCGGACACCAATAGCCCAGGAAATAAGGGCAAGAATTAACAAGTGGTATCTCATTAAACTAAAAAGCTTCTGTACATCAAAAGAGACAACCAAGGAAACA
>NW_008354723.1:0-300 GCF_000622305.1 Nannospalax galili | reverse complement strand
CATAATCAGACGCCGATACTTACTTCTGGTTGTAGCTGAGGCAGGTTCCCGTGGTGTGTCCAGAGTGAAGAATTGTTGCGGAACGCGTTCCTTGGGGGCCGTCTTCTTCCCACACTGGATCCTCCGTATCCAGCCCTCATGCTGGGCGCCAGATGTCCCAACCTGCGAGACAGTCAACGTGGGTACCTGGAGGGAGGAGAGGGGATGGAAAGGGACAAGTGACGCGAAGAATGGAGACAAGACAGGATCCTGATCAAGTCTCATTTATTGAACATCCACACAAGGTTTTTATAGTAAGGA
>NW_008354722.1:0-507 GCF_000622305.1 Nannospalax galili | reverse complement strand
GAGACCCACAGAGACCGGAGAAGCAGGGACCCACCAGCAATGCAGAGCAGATGCGCCGTGGGACCCACCACTTCCCAGGTGAGCGCAGGAGACTGGCGCCATGCCCAGCAGCTGGCACCCCGAGATCACCACACGCCCATATCTGGTGCCCAACATGAGAGCCTCTGAACCTCGTGCCAGCCAGCAGCTGGTACCCTCGGAAACGCAGGATTCGTGAGTACCTCTCCCACCAGGAGAGAAGCAAAAATATCTTCTAATTTCCTCCTTTTGTTTCCGGTCAAAAAGTCTTCGCGTGGGACCGCTAAGGACAGAGAGACAACTGAGGCTTCCTGATCAGGGCTACTCCCTGATGTTAGCTGAAGGTCTCTTTGACCCCCTAGTGGACCCCGACTGCCTGCAAAGGTGTAGAAAAAAGACCTCTATCTATACGTCTTTCTAATATAAAAATCTGGTGAAGCAACGGCCACTTAAGAGTCATTAGGATGGCCACCAGCCTCTTAAATTTGC
>NW_008354721.1:0-528 GCF_000622305.1 Nannospalax galili | reverse complement strand
AGTGGTACCCCACCCCACTTCCAGTCCACTATTCCTGCTTCCTATGTGTGGTTGCAGATGTGATGTCAGCTTCACGCCCCTGCTGACAGGCCTCTTCCACCACTACAGATTCTCCCTCTGGAACTATATGCCAAAATAAGCTTTCTTCCATAAGTCACTTTTAGCCATGGTGTTTTATCACAGTAACAAAACAACTAATTACAGGCACAAAAAGCCAAGCCAACTCATGAGAGGAACTAGAAGTCTAAATCTCCAGAAAAGTGAATTTCCTTCACGGGAAAAATCGGAGGGCTTGAGACAAGTCACCAAACAAATGTTTGAGGAGTACTGACATGGTCAGGTAGAGAAGGAAGCGGGGCAGATGGTCCTATAGGCATGGTTGTGATAATCATTATCAACCTGAGGGAATTTATAATCACCTAGAAGAAACACCTCCCGAGTGTGTCTCTGAGGGTGTTTTCTGGGAGGTCTAACCAATGAGGGAAGCCCATCCCTTGAACTAATACGTTTCACCCTCAAGCCTGAGTT
>NW_008354720.1:0-388 GCF_000622305.1 Nannospalax galili | reverse complement strand
CACAATGCTCTAGTATGCCAACACTATTGCCCCATGTGCCTATACATTCCTACATAGTGCCATCAAAATGTTACAATATGAGTTCACAGTGTTCCTTTGTGACATCACAATGCTCCAATGTAACACTATCACCCAATGTGCCAACACTATCCACCCCATGTGATATTATATTGCTCCAATGTGCCATCACGATGTTTGAATATGACTTCAAAATGTTACATAGTGACATCACAATGCAATGTGGCGCCTTCACAATGTTGCAATATGACTTCACAATGTTCCATTGTGACATCAAAGTGCTCCAATATGACATCACAGTGCTCCACAGTACAAACAGCATTGCCCCATGTGCCATTATATTTCTCCAATGTGCCATCCCAATGTTACA
>NW_008354719.1:0-287 GCF_000622305.1 Nannospalax galili | reverse complement strand
TGCTGCTAGATGAGGAACAGCTGACCCTCCTAAAACAAAGACCTCCAGATATGCTGACTAAATTCAACAAATGGACAAGTAGTGGGGAACGGCTGGGGGTGCTGACCACGCAGCAGACAGTAACAGGGATATCAGAGTATAAGGGCTCTAGTGGGGTGAGGGAGGCTATGGGAGGGTGCCATCTGGGAAGTGGGTGTATAGTTGAATAAGATGGTTTGGGATGTTCTATGTGAAAAACACACACAAAAAAAAACAAAAAATAAAAATATGTATTATATTTAAGAAGG
>NW_008354718.1:0-570 GCF_000622305.1 Nannospalax galili | reverse complement strand
TGTCCCAGGTGTAGAAGGGGAAGGCATTGGCTCAGTGATTGTAGGTCTAAGGCTGATATTGAAGGGAGACCTTTATCTCCTCGTCAGGGAAAATGGTGGAGGGGCCAGCCCCAGGCCCCAAAACAAACTTTTGGGGCAGCCAATTTCATTCCCGCCAACAGCAACAATCCATTTCAGACCTCAGCAGAGCAACCCCAGGGAGTGCAGGACTGGACCTCAGTTCCTCCTCCCACACAGCATTGACTCCAGAGATGGGAATTCAGACCATAGGGACTGGAATTTATGGACCACTCCCCAACAATACTTGGGGGCTGATACTAGGGCGAGGTAGTGCCGCCCTAAAAGGCCTATCTGTTGTGCCTGGGATAATTGATGCAGATTATATGGGGGAAATAAGAATCATAGCCCGAGCTGTTGACAATATAGTCACTATTCCACAGGGGGAGCGTTTTGCTCAAATAGTTCTAATACCTCTGGTTAAATCCAGTCATCTTGTTCAAGGAAAAAGCAGGGGAAATAAAAAATTTCGGTTCATCTGATGCTTATTGGGTTCAGGCCATTACTCATAAA
>NW_008354717.1:0-442 GCF_000622305.1 Nannospalax galili | reverse complement strand
TGTTACTTCATTTAGTATAACAGTTTCTAGTTCCATCCATATACCTGAAAGTTTCACAATTTAGTCTTTCTTTACTGCTGAGTAAAATTCCATCGTATAAATGAACCACATTTTCATTACCCACTTGCCAATTGAGGGAGACTTAGGTTTCTTCCATCTCTTAGCTATTGTGAAAAGAGCAGCAACAAACATGGATGTACAAGTGTCTCTGCAATAGGATGAGTTCTTTGGTATATGCCAAGGAGTGGTATAACTGGGTCAAATTGTAGGTTCATTTGTAGTTTTTTAAGAGTTCTCCACACTGCTTTTCATAGGGTTTAAACAAGTTTGCAATCCCACCAGCAATGGATGAATGTTCCCCTTTCCCCACATCCCCTCCAACATTTGCTATTGTTAGGGAAAGAGGAATTTACTGCTCGTTTGAATTTACTGCTTGTCTGAA
>NW_008354716.1:0-307 GCF_000622305.1 Nannospalax galili | reverse complement strand
ATTACAGTGAGGTCCGAGTTCCGTGATGTCATGGAAGTGTACCTGCTATGGGAATGAAAGGCCTTACACAGAGGTCCTCAGAGGGACCCCTGGCGTGGTTAGGATCATTTGGGTGCTGGTGAGGTTTGCCTGTACCCCATATTCTTGACCTGATTTTCAACTAAACTAGTGTGATGTGATGTAGTTGGAGATAAGGACCTGGATGGGGATGACCGTGGAGGACACAATCTGACCCTTCAGGTACCTCTCATCTCCCTACACGGCAGAGTCACTGTCAGAGGTCGAAAGGGTGGGGACCAGAGAGAAG
>NW_008354715.1:0-529 GCF_000622305.1 Nannospalax galili | reverse complement strand
ATAAAATATTAAAAAGCCAAACTAATAATATGGGGTTTAAAATAATTTTTTAAAGAATCAATGAATCTAAGAGCTGGTTCTTTGAAAAGATAAGAAAGATATACAGACTCTTAGCCCAGTCAACCAAAAAAGGAAAACAAATTCAAATCAACAAAATCAGAAATGAAAGGAGAAACATTGTAACAGGCACAAAAAAGACCCAGACAATTATAAGAGAATATTTTAAAAATCTATACTCTGCCGGGCATGGTGGTGCACACCTTTAATTCCAGCACTTGGGAGGCAGAGGCTGGTGGATCTTTGTGAGTTCAAGGCCAGCCTGGTCTACATAGTGAGTTCCAGGACAGCTGGGGCTACAGGGAGACCCTGTCTCAAAAAGAGAAAAAAAATCTATACTCTTAAATTTATAAACCTAAAAGAAATGGGCAAATTTCTAAATTCATGGAAAATACCAAATTAAACCAAGAAGAGATCAACAGCTTAAACACACCCATGACAAATAACATAAAACCTATTTACCAAAAAAAAA
>NW_008354714.1:10752-11549 GCF_000622305.1 Nannospalax galili | reverse complement strand
TAGAGATGATTGGTTCATGAGGGCCCTGACACAGTCAAAGGACGTATGCATGGAGGATGCATAAATTAATGACATTATTGGTATATGGTGGAAAGTAGAAGACCCAGGCTGGGTTTGAAGAAGTAGGTAACCTAGGGTATGCCTTTAAAAAACACTCCCCCCCCCCCTCTCCCTCATCTCTCTCTCTCTCTCTCTCTCTCTCTCTGATTCCCAGATGTCAGTGGTGTGTAGTTTTTGCTGCCATGCCTACCCTCCATGATATTTTAACTTTTCATTATCTCTACAGCAATGAACCAAATCTCCCATGAACTGAAACGTCTGGGAATGTGAGACAAAATTAGACTGAAACTTCTGGGAATGTGAGACAAAATTAGTCTTTGCTCCTTTATGTTGGCTTCCAAAGTTCTTTAGGCACAATGAAGAAACAATTGGTGGACTTAGCAGAGTCCACACAGCACCATAGTTGTCCAGGGAAACACCTAGCACATCTGTGACCCCATTTTAGGTATGGGAACATGGAGAAAATAAAGAAGGGACAATTTCTATGGACCCAGCATTAAAAGAAATTTAGATTTTTCAAGGATTTATGTGTAGTCTATTAATCTCTTCATCCCTCCTGTATTATTGTGTTTCAAAGTATGTACACAATTAATATTTCAATTAATAAATGTATGTGATAGATACCATGTTTTTTTATGGGGGCATAATTAAATTCTATTACTTCTTGTGAAATACAGGAATGGAAGAGTCTGTTGACACAAAATCATATCCATCACTATAATTTGGACAGAGGTTTC
>NW_008354714.1:2203-6209 GCF_000622305.1 Nannospalax galili | reverse complement strand
TTTACAAGACAGAATCTCCTGTGGTGGGAATTTTTCACACAGGACATCTTTTCTGTTGTCACAGAGCAACATAGGAGGATTGTCTTTAGTGGATCTGAACCCCGTCTGTAATGCTTATTGTTTCCTTCTTTGCACCAGGCATAATGCACTCCTAGTTTTAAATTCAATCACTCCACTCTGGTTCCACTCTCTTCAGGAATCATTTGTAGTCATAACATATGACATGAATATCCCCATCATGTACCTGTTACACATGATCCTACGTAAGGAAGGACAACATTGGAAATTTACTTCAACCACCATGGTCAATGCTGAGTAAACTCTTCATGCATTTTTTGTAACAGGTTTAACAGAACACATTTGTTCCATGATTCCAGTCTCAGGGGCAAGTGTGTCATCCAGATAACCTAATGCCCATCCTCCCTGTCAGCATTGTTAGGAGACAGAGTCACAATCACTTGCTGGCCAAGTCAAAATATGTACACCACTTTAGCAATTGATAGTAACAGAAATCCAATTAAAATCCAAAGATTTTGACTTTTACACATGCAGTTTCCAAACTGGGGTCATATCCATGTTAACTGGCAATGGATCTGGAACAAACTATTTCCTCACTATCAGAAGTCAGCTGATAGATGTTGTAACATTACTGCCTGTATGATGTGTATCCTCCCACAGGGATGCAAATCATAACATAACCCCCCAGAGAAGCCAAACTTTGAGGCTGGATTGCACAAGCTCCTCCTCTGAGTGCTTCTGTCCATAGAGAGCATTAAGCAAATGCAACTTGGTATTGAAGAATAACTGGAATGCTTTCGTAGAAGTGGCCAGGGAAGCTCTTGCATCATAATTCTTCATTCTCCTCCCCCTCAGTACCATAGAATGAGGCCTCCTCTTGACTTTATTAAGTGCAGAGATTGTGGTCCCTGAGGCATCTGGGTTTTATCATCAGTTGGAATGCATATGGTAAAATAGGAGGCATTGTAGGTATGACAAGCAGGTACTCTTTTGACATGGAAAAATGAGTTCACATTACAGCAATTAAATGCCTGAGGGAACAGACTGTCGAGTAGTCAGGAAAGTCGGTATTAGAAATAGGGGATACGCATTTTCTGGTCTACAGTTCATGATGTCTGGTCTAGTAGCCAGAGCTCTTTGTCACAGAAAGTATGAGCTAATCAGTTATGTGTCACTGAGACTGAGTCCTAGTAGCACAGAACTGGAGCTCTGAAGCCCACCTCCACCTGCAAAACTGGAGTGGAGTTTCTACAGTGCTCACCTCTGCCCATGATTCTGTCAGGATCTGTGTGTGTATATTGTATTCACCCATTCTTACTCTAAAATCCTATGAGACACTCTATAGAAAAATCATTCAGGGCTGGAGAGTTGGCTCAAGAATTAAGAACACTGGCTGTTCTTGCAGAAGACCCAGATTTGAATCCCAGCATCCACATACCAGCTAACAACTGTCTATAATTCCAGTTCTAGGGATCCAACAGCCTCTTCTGTCCTCTGCCAACATGTAGGCAATACATGCATACACATAAAATAAAAATTATAAATAAAATATTTTTTAATATCTACAGAATTCCAAACCAAGGAATAATGAAAAAAAATAATGCTGATGTTAAGCAAGTGAGTGACCCATTGACTAAGGTGCAAGTGAATTGTAAATTGGGGGCTTCTGAGTTTTGGCCCTCACAGTGATGTTGTTTTTGTTTCTCATTGGTTTTCCCATAAACAGAATTAGTTGAGGGAAATAGCGTGCCATTGAAGATGACAACCAGGAATCTTCAACAGCGGATGCTTCACTGTTTCCTGTTGAAGTAATGCACAAAGGGCCATAATGAGAGAGGTTATCAAGCTTGGCAATTTGCAAAAGTAGCTTCAAGTCTGTGGGGATGCAAAGAATAAAACAGAGTGGTAAAGCAGGAAAACAGGAAGACTCCCCTAAATAGAAAACCAGAGCAAAGGCAGCTAGAGACTCTCAGGACACATGCTGGAAATTGTGCCAGGGTCTTTCTCAAAGTTTGATCCTCCCCAACTATCTCAGATCCCAAGTACTGCCAGAGTGTTTGTTGATGGGGGGGAGAGAATGACCTGAAATTCTACAAAGCTAAAGAGCATGTGTCCTCCTAAGCAGCCCTCTGCTACCCCTGAAGCGTGAGTCTGATGCATAGCTTTTTCCTCTGACATCTCTGCTTCTCAAGAGGACTACAAAGGGATCCAGGCATCTCTAGCCCTGATGCTTACCCTCCATATTCCCCATAGAACCTGATCCTTTTTCCTTACTACTTTTCCTTGTCTAAATTTCCAACTATTGTTGAGCAGTTACTATGTCTGTTGTTCTAATATTGTTTTATTAACTCCTCACTACCATCTTAGGAGACTAACAGTTAGGTTTTTTTTCATTTTTCAAAAAAGGAAACTAAAATTTAAAGTACATAATTTGTCCAGTGGCATACATCTATTTAGTGACTTGTTCTTGCACAGTGACTAATTTGTATGAGCAGAAGGATAATGTAGACTTTGAGGAAGAAGACTGATAATGAGCACCCACATCTTAACTTATTTGTTCCATAGACTGTCCTCTCTCTCTCCTGTACCAGCATCACTAATGAAAGTAATCTGACCTACTGGCCCTCAGGTGAGCAACACTATGGAGCTAAGGGTCTCACTTACTCCACACCCATTGCATGTACCTAGGCCAAAGCTGCCATCCCATTATTGAGTCAGCAGATTGTCCCCAGTCTTGTAATTGTAATGTAATTGTGTTTAATCACAATCCACATACTCATAAATCTCCTTCCCACCTTTCTTTCCTAAGGAGCTATTTAGGGACATGAGGTTTATTTCCACTCCTCTCTTTTTAAATTTGCCCTATGTCAAATTTACATTTGCTCCACTGTCTTCCATCTCCCCTTTCCAGTCTCATCCCACATTGTTTCTGGCCCTTCAGAAAGAAAAGCACCTGATATATCAATAACCAACAGGATAGAGGGCTTTTTTTTTTTAATCTAAGAGCTCTGCTTTCCTCCTCCCTCCACCTCTGCCACCCATGCTATGAAGATACATCATCACTGGATGTGCTGTGGCTATGCCTATGGGTTATGGGACATCCTGAGGAAACACATACAACCAATCCAATAGGATGGACCACTACAACTACTTGTTTCTGCTACTCTAAGTAAAGCAAGATAGGAGCTCAGTCTATCAAGAAGTATATAAAACTATTACTTCAGTCAGGAACCTTCTAAAATTGTTCATACAAATTATGGCTGCTCAGCACATGGCCTCTTGCCTATGACACTCTACTCCTTAATAAAAATGACATCACCCTGATCACCACACATTCTTAATATATGGTTCATAGTATGATTTAGCTATAGTGTAGCCAATGGATCAGGCAAAGGATTTCACTGAAAAGACAATTGTGCTCACATATCTAAGAGGAGGGAACAAGCCATGCCAAGGGCCAGGGAGGCATTTGTGGAGTCAGTCAGAAGGCAGAGGGAGCAAGGGGGAAATGTGGGGAAGAGCTTCCACCGTGGTTTCTGTGTGAAGGAGTTCATGCAGCAGTATAAGAAGGTTTAGACATTGAGAAGATGGCTCAGGGGTAAAGCACTTGCCACACAAGCATGTGTTCAGATTCCCAGTACTAATGTAAATGTCTGGGCTGACATGGCATCCTGCCTACAATCCTAGTACTCAAGAGGCAGAAACGGGGTATCAACCCAAGCAAGTTGGTTAGCTAGACTAGCTGAATTGGAAAGCACTGGGTTCAAATGGAAGACCCTACCTAATAATATAAGGTGGACAGCAATCAAGGAGCATACTAGAAGACAAACTTTGACCTCCACACACATGTGCACACATGTGCATACACACATAGACATGCAAAAAATATAAGGTACTTAAGGTTTGGCTAGATCGAATAATGTCATTGTGCTGTGGCACATATGTGCTCTCCCTAAGAGTCTGTTGCTTGGCTCTGTGTTGATTAGGA
>NW_008354714.1:0-1478 GCF_000622305.1 Nannospalax galili | reverse complement strand
TCAAGTCAGTCCAAGTATCCTTGGTTACAGGAAGTCCCTCGCCCTTCCTAAAGATACCCCGACTTGCCAAAGTAAGATGACACGCATTGCTTTTGTTTAAGCTATTTACTGCATTTTTAACTTCTAACAATACTTTTTTACAATTTTTATTTTTGAATGATCAGTCACCTTGGCTCCTTCTTTTTGTCCTCCAAATTTGAAATGCATGAAGACTTTTGGTCTCCCTGGGAGTGGGTTGAGATATCAGGCATCAAGGAATTGCCTGTACACTGACTTGAGATCAGTTTAATAAAAGCACATACCTTATAACATACACATATAAAAATATTCTTGCTGGGCTGAGATGCATACCTGCATCTGGCTTTTTATGTGGATTTTGGGAATTCACACTCAGGTATTCAGTCTCTTGTTTGAACAGTGAGCAGTATTTCTTTCTGAGCCATTTCCTTGCTCCCTCTTGATTCAATGTTACAATACTTTAGATAAATGTACTGTAGGATTCTTTTTTTCTTTTTAGTTTCTGCAATAAATCAACAGCTAAAAATACCATCATAGAATGTGAAAGTAATGAGTGGAAAGGAAGTCAACATAGAGGCTCAACAATGAATTTAGAGCTCTGAAACCACAAAATACTTGACCCACGAGTGACAAGATTTAGTTTAAAATCTAGGACACATTTCAGTGCATTTAGTTTTAAAGACATGGTGTAAGAACGACCTCAATCATAGGTCCACCTCACTTCCTCTGCATCTGATCTTTGGACAAGCTTCCTAACCTAGACTCTATAAACCCCAAGCGTAGATTGCTAAATCCTTCCTCAGGTGTTCCAGATTCCCATCTTCCCCTGGCTCCTGATTTGCCTGTCAAACCTGCCCATCCAGGACTCTGGTAAGTCAGATCTCACCCAAGTCTCTATTCCATTCTTCTGCAGGCTCAGCACTTCCAATCTACTCCAGCCCTACCCTGTCCCCTGATATCACTGGACCCAGACCCACTCCAACTCCTGGGCAACAAATCCCTGAACTAGCTTCCCTGACCCACACCAGCTAAACCTCCTAGCATAGATTGCTAAGTCCTTTCTCGGGTGCTCCTAGGAAAATAATAAACCTTGCTAAAGAAAAATGTCCAACAAGGACAAAATAAATTAGCAAATATCTCAGAAAGTGAAAGGAGAGAGAGAAAGGAAGGAAGAAAGAATCAGAGACAGAGGAGAGAGGAAGATGGTGTAGCTGGGAGGCACAAAACAGAGCAAAGAAATGGAAAGACAAGCAAGCAACAGCACTTTATTGATTTTTTTCCTAATTTCTTGCTACGTATTGATCAAATCTAAATTCCCCTCTCCCACCTGCACCTTCTACCAACACATGCCCAATTTCATCTTCTCTCTACCCCTACACACACACACACACACACACACACACACACTCACTCACTCATTTAGTGTTGGAAAAGAGAAATTGTCTTTTAGAACAGCAATG
>NW_008354713.1:0-533 GCF_000622305.1 Nannospalax galili | reverse complement strand
TCGCGCTCTCGTTGAGCCTGCCTCTTCATGGCTTCCCGCTCTGGCCTCTGTTCTGCTGTGCTGTGGCATGATATGGCTGGCCCAGGAATGTTCCTTACACCTATTTCTTGTTGGTGATAGTCAGTGTTTTCTTCTGCCGGTTTCAAGCTTTCAGGCTTCACGTTGAGGTCTTTGATCCATTTTTTGTTGACTTTTGTCAGGGTGAAAGATGGGGGTTTAGCTTCATTCTTCTCCGGGAGACGATCTAGTTAAGATAGCACGATTTGTTGAATATGCTATCTTTCCTCCAATGAGTGTTCTCTGGCCTTTGTGAAATATCAGGTGGCTGAAACTGCATGCACCCTTATTTTGTTCTTCAGGTTTCTTCCACTGATCTATAGGTCTATTTTTGTGCTAGTATCATGTAATTCTTATGACATAAACTCTCATATATAGTACCAAATCTGCTGTGGTATCCCCCCCCCCCGTCCTTGCCCTTAAACCCAAGGTTTCCTTTGGCCATCCGAGGCCTTTTGTGCTTCCATATGAAACTT
>NW_008354712.1:0-1025 GCF_000622305.1 Nannospalax galili | reverse complement strand
TTATGACATGGGTTACCTTTTGGGCTAGGTTAGGGTTAGATTTTGGGCTAGAATTAGGGTTAGTGCTACGGCTAGGTTTCAGGGATAGGGTGAGGATTAGGATTAGGGTTAGGGCTAGGTGTAGTGTTGGTGTCAGGGCTAGGGTTAAGTTTAGGGTGAGGGTTACAGTTAGGGTCAAGGTTAGGGTTAGTTTTAGGTTTAGGTTAAGGGTTAGGCTTAGGGTTAGATTTAATGTTGGGGCTAGGGATAATTTTATGGCTTTCCATAGTGTTATAGATAGGTTTAGGGCAAAGCTTAACATTAAGGTTAGGCTTAAGGTTAGGTCTAGGAGTTATCATTAGGTTTATTATTAGGGATTAGGGTTAGGGTTAGGGTTAGTTGTAGCATTAGGTGTTAGTTGTAGGATTAGGGTTCGGGCTAAGTGTAGGATTAGGCTTAGATTTACGTTTAGGGTTTTAGTCAGGGTTAGGGTTAGGGTTAGTATAAGAGTTAGGATTTCAGTTATGGTTAGTGCTAAGCTTAGGGTTATTAAGAGTTAAAGTTAGGATGAGGAGTAGGGTTGGGGTTATTTTTAGGGTATGTTTAATGTTAGGAACTTGTCTATGTTTATATTTAGGGTTAGGGTTAGAATTAGGTTTAGTTTAGGTAAGGATTATGTCTAGAGTTATGTTTAGCATTAGGAATAGTAGTAGCACTAGTATGACTTTTAGGGCTATTATGTTTCAGCGTAGGTTAATTTACAGTTAGGATTACTGTTAGGATTTGATTTAGGGTTAAGTTTAGCGAGGGATAGGTTTATGGTTAGGAATAGGGTTAGTGCTAGGATTATGATTAGATCAAAGTTTAATATTAGGTCTATAATTAGTATTAGGGTTAAGACTATGGTTATGATAAGGTTTCGTGTTAGGGCTAGACTTACAGGTAGTTTTCGAGTTGGGACTAGAACTAGGCTTAGGGTTATGGTTAGGGTAAGCGTTAGAATTAAAATTAGTTTTGGGTCTAAATTTATGTTTAGGATTAGGATT
>NW_008354711.1:0-221 GCF_000622305.1 Nannospalax galili | reverse complement strand
TAAGTCTATCGTGCAGCCCTCCGGGCATTGACTCCCCTAGCCACATTCACCGTTCCATCTCCCCTGCTGTTCTCTACTCCTAGTTTGAGACCTGTGCCATTCCTAGTCTTGGGTCCCCAGACACCTGGGGAACCAATACTGCTTCCTGATCCTTTTCACTCAGACCAAGATACTGCCTTCCTTGGGCCCCAAGAGCACCGCTTCTGGACCTGGCCCTGCCC
>NW_008354710.1:0-558 GCF_000622305.1 Nannospalax galili | reverse complement strand
TTTTATTTAAATATTTTATTTTTTTTATGTGTATACATGTATTGCCTGCATATATGTTAGTGCACCCATGTGTGCAATACCCATGGAGGTCTGAAAAGGGCATCAGATCCATCCCTAGAAACTGGAGTTATGGACAACTGTCAACTTCCATGTAGGTTCTGGGAACTGAATCTAAATCTGCATGAACAGCAAGTGGTCTATACTGCTGAGGCATCTCTCCAGCCCCCACAGTGTGTTGTTATGTATCATTCTACAACATCAAGCATTTTTCCATTTCTCTTTCTCAACTATAACTACAATCTTTGAGTTTGACAAATGTACATTGGGGAAAAATAGACACTCAGGCTTTTGTCACTTTTGTCATATGGTCTTTGAATAGAGGTTGTTTATATCAGAGTCTAGACAGGCTTGTTCCCCTCCAGTTAATGCCAGTGCATATGAATTTGAATTCATCAATGGAGATGCACCCAAAGTCTGACTCAGGTTAACAGCGTATGCCTGAATTCGCCCTGTAGCTATTCCAGAGTCCCTAATTTACATAAATCTCCTTAGAATTCG
>NW_008354709.1:119542-181681 GCF_000622305.1 Nannospalax galili | reverse complement strand
AGTATAGAACGGTGGGGGGGGATGGAAGGGTGAATGTGGCTTAGGGAGTCCGGGCATGGAGGGCTGCGCTATAGACTTACCCCAAGAGGTCTGAGGACAGTAGTGCAGGCTAGGAGAGTTAGCCGGTGGTGCAGGCCCAGGGAAGCAGAGAGAGGTGAGGGTGGGGCCAGGACCAGAAGCGGTGCTCCTGGGGCCCAAGAAAGGGACTGAGTTGGTCTGGGTGAGAAGGATCAGGAAGCAGTATTGGTTCCCCAGGTGTCTGGGGCTCCAAGACTAGGAATGGCGCAGGGCCCAAACTAGGAGTATAGAACGGTGGGGGGGGATGGAAGGGTGAATGTGGCTTAGGGAGTCCCGGCGCAGAGGGCTGCGCTATAGACTTACCCCAAGAGGCCTGAGGATAGTAGTCCAAACTCTTTCTTAGCCTGGATGTTTCTCTTATGCCCAGGAGATATATATTCAAGATGATAAGGGCTTACCTTTTTAAAAACTGGTTTTGATTTATTTTTATTTTATGCGTGTGTTTTACCTGCATGTATGTAAATGCACCTGTGTCATACAGTGCCAGTGGAAAATAGAAGAGGGTGTCAAATCCCCTAGAACTAGAGTTATGGATGGTTGTTAGCCGCCATGTAGGTACTGGGATAGGACTTATCTCTTTAAACTATTTTGTGCAGGGGCCTGGGAGAGAGGGTGCAGTGGTTAAAAGCACGGGCTTCTCTTCAAAGTACCCAGGTTCAGTTCCTAGCACCCACACAGCAGCTAACACCAGTCCTTAACTACAGTTCCAGGAGATCTAATGCCTTCTTCTGGTCTCCAGAGGCTTTGCATGCACATGATGCTCTTAAATATATGTAGGTAAGACACTCATGCACATAAAATAAAAATAAATTTTAAAATATTGTTTACAGGGCCAGGGACGAATAAAAACGCTTGCTGAAACCCCTGATATCCTAAGTTTGAATCCCTGGAACTCATGTAAAGCCAGATGCAGTGCATATGTCTGTAATAACAGCATTTCTACGGCAAAATGGGAGCAGGGACAGGAAAATGCCTCAGAGGCTCCCAGGTCAGCTAGACTGGAGTACAGCATGGCAGCAAACAATAAGAGATGCCCTGCCTCAAGCAAGGTAGAGGGTGAGGACTGACCCCCAAGGTTATCCTCCGACCTTCACATGTGAGCCATGGTATGTGCACACATTCACACACAAATATATACACATGCATCATACATACACACACACAAAACAAATATTTTTATTTAGCTTTTAATATTTATTTAATGTATATGAGTGTTTTTGCTGCACGTATCTAAGTGTACCTGTGTCATGTAATGCCTGTGGAAGCCAGAAGAGGGCATCGGATCCCCTGGAACTGGAGTTACTGAAAGGTATTAGCTACTATGTGGGTGCTGGGAACTGAACCCAAATCCTTTTCAAGAGCAGCTATTGTGCTTAACCATGGAGCAATCTTTCTAGTTCCAAGAATTTTTTTTTTAATTAGGTGTATGTGGGTCTGTTTATGGGTATAGGCACATAAGTGCTGCTGCCCAAGAAACATCAGATCCCTGGAGTTACATGTAAGCCACACAGTGTGTGTGCTGGGAATTGAATTCGGGTCCTATGCAAAAGCAGTACATGCTCTGAGCCATCTCTCCAGTCCCACAAACAAATATTTTAAAATATTTACATTTTGTAGATCAATCATTGTGTACCTAGGAGTAAGATAAACAAGGAGGGTAAAGCACTGGAGGAATCTAGTGGGAGTGGGAGGAGGTTGGGAGTTTGAGGTTCAAAGGGACAAGGACAGAGTATTCTTCTTTTTATTTTTTCCTTTGGTCTTCTTGAGACAGGGTCTCCCTGTAGCCCCAGCTGGCCTGGAACTCACTATGTAGATCAGGCTGGCCTCGAACTCACAGAAATCCACCTGTCTCTACCTCCCAAATGCTGGGATTAAAGGCATGTGAAACCACACCTAGCCAGATTATTCTTTTGGGTAAGAGATTTTTTTAGAGGAGTTGTTAGAAATAAGTTTGGAGTTCCAAAGAAAGAAACCACCACTCCAACCACAGCATCTCAATAAGGTGAAACTCTACTTCTGATCAGAAGGGTACATAGCTCTCTCTCTCTCTCTCTCTCTCTCTCTCTCTCTCTCTCACACACACACACACACACACACACACACACATACACACATGCACACACGTGTGCACACACACACACACACACACACACAAAATGGAGAAGCAAGCACACAGAGCAGGAAATATAAGCTTTTATCCCAACACAAGAGTACTGTGTCTTTTCCCTATTGGTTGGGGTCCTACTTCACAGTCTTTTTTTTTTTTTAATTATATTTATTTTATTTGTATCAGTGTTTTGCCTACATGTATGTAAGAGCACCCATGTTATGTAACGCCTGAAGAGGCCAGGAGAGAACGTCAGATCCCCTGGAACTGCAGTTACAGATGGTCGTTAACAATCTAGCCTAGCTGCTGTGTGGTGCTGGGAAATGAACTCAGTCCTCTGTTCACTTCCCTACTCCCCAGTCTTTTGATGTTGGCTAGTTTTAAAAGAAGAAGAAGGCAGAAGGGGTTGGATGAAAGGGGAAAGAGTTCAGCTACCCCAGGTCATCAGGTTCTGGGAATGCAGCAGAGTCTTTTCTGATGGAAGTGGGGCAATTAAAAGATTTTAATTCTAGCCGGGTGTGGTGGCGCACACCTTTAATCCCAGCACTTGGGAGGCAGAGGCAGGTGGATCTCTGTGAGTTCAAGGCCAGTCTGGTCTACATAGTGAGTTCCAGGACAGCTGGGGCTGCAGGGAGACCCTGTCTCAAAAACACCAAAAAAATATATATATTTTTTAATTCTTTGTCATAAACAAAAGTTTTACAGTGTTTGACAGAAAAGACTGGTTAAGCCACTGATGTAGTGGCCACTTACTCACCAGCTTCAACAGATTCCTGGATTTCTCTAAAGCTGATCTTTTAGAGGACTCAGTTCAGTATGCAGTCCCCACGGCAGACGGCTTACAATCACCTGTAACTCCAGCTCCAGGAGATCTGACACCTTCATTTGATCTCTGCAGGCACTGTACTTACATGTACACATACAAATAAATCTTTGAATAATATTGTGCTGGATAACTTGAGTTGTCAACTTGACACACCTGGGTAGAGGGAGCCTCAACTGGGGAATTTCCTCCATTGGACCAGCCTCTGGCCATGCCTGTGAGGTATTTTCTTGATTACTGAGTGATGTGGGAGGGCCCAGACCACTGTGGGCAGTGCAACCCCTGGGCAGGTGGTTCTGTATTGTATAAGAAAGCCAATAACCAGCATTCCTCCATGGCCTGTGCTTCAGCTCTGTGCTCTAGGTTCCTGCCCTGAGTTCCTACCTTGGGCTCCCACAGTGATGAACTGTGACCTGGGAGATGTAAGTCAAATAAACTCTTTCCCCACCAAGTTGGTATTGGTCAGAGTGTTTTGTCACTGCAATTGAAGGCAAACTAGAACAAATATATTTTTAATTTTTTAAAAACTTTATTTTTATTTTATGTGTATGAGTGTTTGCCTACGTGTATGCAGTGCCTGAGGAGGCCAGAAGAAGGCACAAGATCCCCTGAAACTGGAATTACTGATCTTGTGAACCACCATGTGCGTTGCTGGGTAACTGAACCTGGTCCTTGGCATGAACAAGTTTTCTTAACCACTGAGCTATGTCTCCAGGTCCTAAATAATAAATTTTTAAAATAAAATTTAAAAACCAGGAACTTCTATTATTTGCAACAAGCTGGATGAACCTCAAGGACATTATGCTACCTGAAATAAAATAAGGCAGTAAAAGACCTAAACATGGATAATCTCACATGTGGAATCTAAGGAAGCTGAACTTATAGAAGTAGAATGGTGGTTACCAGAGCCTGAGGAGCAGGGGGCAGAAGGTCAGAAAACAAGCCTTGCCAGTCTAAAAGTGTGCTTAGAAAGTGAATCAGATTTCTCAGCATTTACTGCAATGAAACAAGGCCTAGATCCCTGCAGGGTTTATGAAATATAGCTACAGTTACCAAACAAAGTTAAACAGTTATAAAGAGTCAAAACAATGTTACCCACAGGAGAAGAAATCTTGATTTATTTCCATATGCATTATTTGATATAAATAGTGTGGCCTTGTCATACTTAACACCCTCCTGAGGAAAAGGTGTTGTGGCCCTGTTCTTGTCTGTCTTATTGGTAAATAAAGAGGCAAAGGTGGATAGTATCCAGTGTGGGCAAAGTTTTGAGACTGAGCCAGCCGGACAAGAAGAGGAGATGCAGGAGGTCAGTGTTCACAGGTTGAGCTGGTGTCCAACTAGAGTTAGAAGAGCAGCTTCTACAGAAGACAGTGGCTAATCCACAATATATGTAGCTAACACTCACTGAAGAGGGATTGGAAGAGGAACTTCCAGCTAGGGCACTATGCAGTTACTTGTGTTTATCACTCAGCTCACTTATTTTGTTATTGTTTTGATTTTCTGTTTGTTTGAGTCAGAGTTTAAAGCAGCCCAGATTGGTCTCAGAATCATGTAGTTGATAATGACCTTGAACTTCTGATCCTCCTGCTTCTACTTCCCAAGTGCTGGGAATATAGGTGTGTACCACCATGCCCAGTTTGTTTTTTGTTTTAAGTGTATGTGGGGGGGGGGGGCGTGCACATGAGACCAGGAAGGAGCACTGGATGTTAGATCCCTGAGTTACAGGTGGTTGTGAGACACTGGAAGTAAGGTGCTAGGAACCAAACTCTGGGCCTATAAGGACAAGAAAATGCTCTTAACTGCTGAGATAGATGTATCTAGCCTCTTGTTTTATTTTTTTGAGATATAATCTTACTCTGTAGGCCAAGCTGACCTAGGACTTACTACACAGACCAGGCTGACCTTCAACATGAGTTAATCCTCCTACCTTAGCCCCTCAAGTGGTGAGATTACAGTCCACCATGACTAGTTCAGCTGAGTTCTTGGTTTTGGTGTTTTATTTTTTGTTTGTTTCGTTGGGTTGGGTTTTAGTTTTAGTTTTTTTTCTCACCATGTAGCACTAGCTGGCCTGGAACTCTCAGAGATCCTCTTGCCTCTGCCTGTGGAGTGCTGGGATTAAAGGCATGCACCACCACACTTGGCTACTTTGCTTTGTTTTTTTGAGACAAGATCTCACCGTGTAGCCCTACCTGTTTTGGAACTATGTAGACCAGGCTGACCTCAAATTGACAGAGATCTGCCTGTGTCTTGCCTTCTGAGTGCTGGGATTAAAGGTGTATGCCACTATGCCTGACCATCAGCTGAGTTCTTTAAATTCATATTGGGACAGGATCTAGTAAATTTAAACTTGACACTCTTGACAGAACTCAAACAACCTCAAAGAAACTGGTCTTAAAATACCTACTCTAAACGTAGCATAATTTGTGAGATGGTACCATCTAGTGGTCAATGGTAAATTTGTGGTTTTGGTTAAGCAAAGTCAGTATAAAAGCAGTGTTTGTTCAATGCCCATGTGCTGCAAGCGATGCATGTGCTAGGTATGGAGAGAACCTGGATCTAAGAAGGAAATTTCCAAGGCCAATTCTGAGGCAGAATGTGAAATCCTGGAACAGATGGCAGCAGGGCCTGTAGAAACAGGCAATCGAGGGTTAGGTACAACATGATTCTAGGATTTAACCCATAGGTGCTTGTAGTTAGGTACTTCAGATGGTCTAAAGTCCTTTTGGTTACTCTCCAAGACCCTAAGACACTGAGACTTCTCAGGTCCACTATTCTGAGTTCAGGAATGCTTTGGGCCAAGTTGTGTTTACCTGATCAGGAAGGAGGGTAGATAAAGACTGTTTAGCTGAAGGTACTAGAATGGTGCCCTGAAATCCTATTGTATGTTGTTTAAATCCCAAGTATGAAAAAGGTTACCTAACTTACCCCATACCTGGTCTGGTATATACACAGAGAAGAGTGGGTAGTGGACCTTCCTGAAGGCCTAGTGTGACTTCAGCCTGCTGTGATAGTTCGTCTTCACTGTCATGGTGATTTTCTGTTTGTTTGTTTGGGTCAGAGTCCTAGGTTGGAATCACCTAGGAGACACATCATGGAGTGTGTCTGTGGGGGAGTTTCCAGAAAGGATAAGCTAAGTGGGAAAACCTACCTTGAATGTGGTTGGCACCATCCCATAGGCTGGGCTCCCGGACTGAATAACAACAAGGGGAAAGGAAAGAATACACATAGGTATGACACATAGGTATGAAAATACTAGGGCCTGAGAGATGGCTCAGTGGGTAAAGGCACTTACCACCAAGACTGAGGACCTGAGTTCAAGCCCTCAAATCTACATGGTAGAAGGAGAGTACTAATTCCCCAAAGTTGCCCTGTGACCTTCATACCCAAGCCATGGTGCTTACAGAGAGAGAGAGAGAGAGAGAGAGAGAGAGAGAGAGAGAGAGAGAGAGAGAGAAATAATAAAAGAAGAAAAAAATGTCTTAGTGAAACCCATTATTTCCTATGCTAACCTGGAAGGTTAATTAAAATTTTTAAAAGGAAGCTAGAATGCAAGACAGCTCAAGGGTTTAAAAGTGCTTATCTCGAAGGCCTGGTGATCTGAGTTCAATCTCTAGAGCTCACATAAAAGTGGAAGGAAAGAACCAGTTCTTGGAGCTGGAGAGATGGCTCAAGGGTTAAGAGCACTTGGTTTCTCTTGAAGAGGACCTAGGTTCAATTCCCAGCACCCACACAGTTGCTAACAACCATCTGTAACTCCACTTCCAGGGGATCCCACACTCTTCTGGCCTCCACAGGCACTGCATTCACAGGTGTACTTACATACAGGAAAAACACTCATACACATAAAATAAAAATGTTTAAAAAGAACCAATTTCTCAGGCTTGTTCTTTCCCTCCACATGCATGCTATGGTGTGTACTGCCCCACACCTCCTGAATGTCCCCCCCAGGAATAATAATTATAATTTCAATGTTAAAAAAACAAAAAGGTCAGCCAGGTGTGGTAGCAGATGCCTTTAGTCTCAGCAGAGGCAGGCGGATCTCTGTGAGTTCAAGGCCAGCCTGGTCTACATAGCGAGGTCCAGCCAGCTGAGACTACAGGAAGACCCTGTCTCAAAAAGACCAAAAAACTTAAAAGTAGAAAAAAAATAGAAACAAAAAGGTCTAGAGATATAACTTAGATGGTAGAGTGCTTACTTAGCATGCACAAGGCACTAGGATTGATCCCAGCACCTCATAAACTACACGTGGTGATGCAGGCCTGTAATCTCAGCTACATTATCAAGTTCTAGGGCCAGGACAGCATGCATGCTAACCCTCTCAAATAAATAGGCCAGTGATGAGGGTCAGTTGGGTAAAAGCACTTGCTGCCAAATCTGATCAGCAACCTGAGTTCAATCCCAAGAACCTACATGATGAAAGGAGAAAACTAACACCCAGAAGTTGTCCCCTGACCTCTACACATATACCATGGTATGTGCACACACATGCATGTGTGAGCTCAAACACACTAAACAAATACATAAATGTGAAAGAAAAATTTAAAAAGGAGAAAGTCAGCTGAGTGCTATAATTTTCCTTTCTCTGCTTCCTGGTCCACAGAGATGTGAATAGGCAGCCTCACAGTCCTAGCATTACAGCCAGGGAGCCACCTACTGCATGTCTTCTCCATCATGATGAACTGTATCCCTCAAATGGTGAGCCAAAACAGACCCTTCCTCCCTCAAGTTGTTTCTTATCAGAAACAAGTTTGAGCACAGCAAGAAGGCAGTAACAAACGCATTAGTTTATTTGCTATCCTCCGTCACCATGGGCACATAGTCATAATGAAATGTTTTTAAGTTCTGAAGCCTTGCGTGACCCACATTCCAAAGAATACTGGTAGTGAATTTGATGGTTTTGGATTTTGCTCATTTCTTCCTGGATATCTAAATCTTCCTGGATCTCTTAGGTATGAAAGATCTGTGTGCTTTATCTAATGATATAATCAAACCTGGCTTTTCTTCAGTTGGAACAACTGTTGACATTCATCAATACACTTGCCAAGCAATGGGTGAGAAAATGAGGAATCTGTATACTGTGGGCAAATCACTTTATTCTCTGCACAGAGGGGTCAGGGAAAGTCATAACTCACACCAGAAATTCAGGGACTTTTTTTTTGGTCTTGTTTTGTTTTGTTTTGTTTTGAGACAGGGTCTCCCTGTAGCCCCCCGCCCCCAGCTGTCCTGGAACTCACTATGTAGACCAGGCTGGCCTTGAACTCACAGAGATCCACCTGCCTCTGCCTCCCGAGTGCTGGGACTAAAGATGTGCACCACCATACCCAACTCAGGGACTTTTTTAAAAGACAGGGTCTCATTATGTAGCCCTGGTTGGCCTAGAACTCGCCGTATAGACCAGGTTGGCCTCAAAGTCACAGAGACCCCCCTGCCTCTGCCTCCTGAGTGTGTGATTAAAGGTGTGCATCTCCACACCCAGTTCAGGGAAATTTGAAATACTTCCTTAACCTCACACTAACTTGCAATGCCCTAGAAGTCCTGAGGCATTAAAGATCTCAAGAAAGTTCACATTTGAGATTGGACAGGTGTAGACTTGCTTGATAAACTAAGAGTTCCCAAGGGAAACCAGGGAAAAAGTACAAGAGAGCAGGTATCTGTATTTGTCTTTTCTCCCATTAACATATGTCTGCACAGTTATACAAAAAAAAAGTTAGTTACATGTGTAAAGACACAAACTATGGCTGGTGATATACTCAGTTTGTAGACTGCCTAATATTCACAAAACCCTGGATTTGATCTCCAGCACCACATAAACTAGGTATATGGTGCATATCTATAATCCCAGTGCTTAGAAAGTGAATGCAATCTGTTGTTTGGGTTTTTTAATTTTCTTTTTATTTATACAGCTACATGTGTGTATACGACATGTATGCACATCACCAAGGCCAGAATAAGGATGTTGAATTCCCTGGAGCTGGAGTCATAGCCAGTTGTGCATTATCCAGCATGGGTGCTGGAACCAAACTTGGGGTCCTCTGGAAGAACAACAAATACTCTTAACTACTTCCAGGCCATCTTGGTGTTTTCCTTTGTTTGATTTTCTGGTTTTTGTATTTTTGTTTGTTCAATTTTGACAGGGTCCCACATATCTTACCAGGCTGGCCTCTAACTGCCAGTGTAACCAAGAATGATCTTAAACTTCTATTCCTCCTGCTTCCACCAACTGAGTACTATGATTATAGGCATGTCCCATCACAATTGGTTTTGGGGTTTTGTTTTTTTGGTGGGGTTTTTTTTTTGAGATAGGGTCTCCCTTGTAGCCCCACCTGACCCTGGAACTCACTATGTAGACCAGGATAGCCTTGATTTCAGAGACACCTGCCTCTCTCTCCTGAATGTTGGGATTAAAGGTGTGTACCAAGACGCTTGGCTTGTTTTTTGTTTTTAAATATATTTTCAAATTTTTAAAAATTTTGTGTATATGGGGTGGGGTTTTATACATGTTAGGATAGGTGCTCTTAGAAGCCAGAGGCATTGGATGCCCAAGATCCATACTGGTAGTTGTGAGCTGCCCAGTATGGTTGCTGAGAATTGAACTCAGGTCCTCTAGAAGAGCAGTACATGCTCTTACCCACTGAACCATTTCTCCAGCCCTGGGTTTTGGTGTTTTGAGACAGAGCACAGGTTGGCCTGGAACTCACTTTGATCCTCCCGGTACTACCTGCAAAATACCAGGCTTACAGGTTTGTACCACCACATCCTGCTTATTTACATACCTCTTTGTTTTTAGTGTGTGTGTGTGTGTGTGTGTGTGTGTGTGTGTGTGTGTGTTTCTGCCATAGTGCACAAGTCATGGCATGTATGTGGAGTTCAAAGAACAACTTGCAGTAGTAAATTCTCTCCTTCTACCATGTAGGTCCTGAAGATTGAACTCAGGTTGTCAGGTTTGACAGCAAGTGCTGCAGACAGCAAGCCCTCTCTCCAGTCCCTACTTACTTTTTTTCTATGAATTACATATTGAAATGTTTAGAGGTAGGCTGTATGACAAGATATCTGAGATTTGCTTTAATATATTTGTGTTAGTTATTTTTCTGTTGCTGTGATAAAACACCATGATCAAGGCAACTTAAAGAAGGAAGAGTTTATTGGGTTTATGGTTCTAGAGGAATAAGAGTCTATCATGGTGGGCGGCATCAACGGAGGCAGCCAGAACAGAAAGCTGAGGGCTCACATCTTCAAGCAGGCACAGGAAGCAGAGAAAGAAATACTGCAAATGGGACATGGCTATGACCTCTCAAGGCCTGCCACCTAGTGACAAGCTTCCTCCAGCAGGGCCCCACCCCCTAAACCTTTACAAATACCACCACAAACTGGGGTTAAATAGTCAAATACTTGGAGCTTATGGGGGACATTCTCATTAAAACCATCACATTCCATTTCCTGGCCCCCATAGACTAACGACCATATCATCCTAAGAAATGCATGAATCTAACTTTAAAAGTCCCCATAGTCTTTAGCAGTCTCAACACTAGTCAAAAGTCCAGAGTCCAAACTCTCTTCTGAGACTCAAGGCAATCTCTTAATAGTAGGCCCCTATAAAATAAAAAAGCAAATTACATACTTCACGAGCATACAATGGCACAGAATACACATTCTCATTCCAAAAGGGAGGAATGGAGGCATACTGAGGACATACCAGAGCAAAGCAACGCTAAAAACCAGCAGGGCAAATCCTGTAGCTCCATGTCAGATGTCTGGGGCTTTAGTTCCAAAGGACTAGATGGTTCAAATCCTCCAGCTTTGCTGCCTGAAACATACATCTCTCTCTTAGGCTGGTACCATTCCCTGTATACAGCTCTCCTTGGGAGATGTCTCATGCTCTGGCATCTCAACTATCTTGGGGTCCCCACTGCCAGTGGGGCCAGATTTACACAATGGCCTCTTGGGGCCTCTTGGCCTTACATGGTCTTCTTCTCACAGGGCCTACCCCTATTTGGCCTCAGTGCTCTCTGAAACTACAGAGGAAGGATGGATGACACCCTCACTCCTACATTTTTCATCCCTCTAAAGTCAGTACCATATGAATGGCACTGCCAAGTTCCACTGCCAGTTTGGGATGGACCTTAGCTTGCTTGATCTGCATTTGTAGCTGCTTTTGTACATTGTGGTTGTGTAGGAGCAGAAAACTCCCTAGGCCTTTTCCTTTCTCAAGTTGAAAGCTTAGCTGGCTGGGGTCTTGCCCTGAGGGTACTCTTTGCATTGTTTAAGTGTAAATCTGGAAGCTCTCTTTAATGACTCTAATCTTACCAAAGAGTCTGTCCTCTGACATATGCCTTAGCTGCCACATTAATCTTCCTAGAGATCTTTTTCACTTCAAACTGTACATTTTATGTTTCTTTGTGCTCCACTTGCTCTTTTTTCATTATAGATCTACATAATAGTCACCATTAATAACCATACCACCATTTCCACATTAGGTTGTCTTGAAATTGCCTCAATCAAAGAAGTTAGTCTCTTACAGTCCAATTTAGCCTCAGGCAATCTCTTAGGTTGTGGGCAGACAATAGCCCATGTAGATGCTATGTCAAAATATCCCATTTTTTGTTTAAGTCCTTGTTTCTATCTCCCTCTGAACCATCTTAAGCTCAGCCTCTGCTAGCCTGGCCCATTAAGTGCTACTTACAGCCTTCAACTGCTTCTCTAGTCCAAACTTCCAAAGTATTCCACATTTTCCCAAAAACCAACATGGTTAGGTTCTTCACAGCAACACCTGACTCCCTGGTACCAATTTCTGTATCACTTACTTTTCTATTACTGTGGTAAAACACCATAAACAAAGCAACTTAGAGAAAGAAGAGTTTATTGGGCTAAGAGTCAATCATGGCAGGAAGGCATGGGAGGAGGCAGCTAGGTCAGAAAGCTGAGGGTTTACATCTTCAAGGAGGCACAAGAAGCAAGAGAGACATACTAGAAATGGGAGGTGGCTATGAACTCCCAAAGCCTCCCACAGTGATGTGCTTCCTCCAGCAAGGTCCCCCTCCAAAACTCTGCAAACAGCACAACCAACTGGGCCAAGTATTCAAATACTTGGAGCCTATGGGAGACATTCTCTTTCAAACCACCACAATAGTCTAGGTACAAAACACAAAAAGCAGGAGGACATATGTGAAACTACTATATGGCAAAATCATACTGCACACATAATGGTTGTTATTCTTGCAGCTTTACACATGGTTGGAAAACTTTAAAACAAATTGTTTTGAGAGTGGGTCTTCTTATGTGGCCCTGGCTAGGCTGGAACTCATTATGTAGACCAGGCTGGCCTTGAACTCACATAGATCCACCTGCCTCTACTTCCTGAGTGCTGGGACTAAAGGCATGTGACACAATGCCCGGATACAATAAATGTTTTAATGGTTACTCTGTTATGAAGCTAAAACCCACTTTATGGTGTATATCCTGATGATGTCTTAGTTCTGCACATGCTCAAGAATGACTCTGTAGCAATATTTGTAAAGTGGACTATTGAAAATAATTATAAGGAGAGATCAATGAATAAAGTACTAAGAGATTTCTTAACTAAATCTTTTTTTTTCCCCTGAGGTAGAGTCTTGTTATGTGTTCCAGGTTGGCTTCAAACTCAAAATTTTCCTGCTTCAGTCTCCCAAGTGCTGAGATTACAGGTATATGCCACATCTGACTTCTAGATCTTTGTTTTTTGAGACAGGGTCTCACTTTGTAGCCCTGGCTGGCCTGGAACCCACTATGTAGACCAGACCGGTCTCAAACTTATAGAAATCCACCTGCCTCTGCCTCCTGAGTGCTAGGATTAAAGGTATGTACCACCAACCCTGGCCTGACTTCTAAATCTTTTGCTCAAGATTTATACCAGCCAGAAAAATAGAAATGTGTGTGTGTGTGTGTGTGTGTGTGTGTGTGTGTGTGTAGACATAGGTATGCCCAACTCCTGACTTAATTTTTAAAAACCAAAAAAATCTTTTATATTCTACAGGGAATCTAATACTGATAATTTGATAGAAGATTTAACAAAACAGGCAAGGGAGTGAAGCAATAAACTGTACGTTAATCATGAGTTACAAATAAGAAAATAAAAATGAAATCAATTGGTTAAAGTATTTTCTGAATATCTTTCCATCAAAGCCCCACTCTGGGTCACTTTTCTATTCAGTGATGTTGGAATTTGGATATAAAGTGTTCCCTGGAAAAAGCACCATATTGGAGACCTGATCCCCACTTAGTAGATCAAATCACTGAGAGAGGTGATAGAATTCTGAAGCCTCTTACCTAATCAGTGGATAAACACACAGATTTATGATTTGATAGCACTATTGGGAAATAATGTAAATTCTGGAGGTAGGACCTTAACTGGGGGAAGTAGGTCCCTGGGATGTGTCCTTAGGGGCTATTCTTTCTCCCTAGCTTCTTCCAGTCTAGTAGTCTGCTTCTAGCCACCATTAAGTGAGCAGTTTTGCTCTGCTACATGCCCTGACATGATGTTCCTGCTTCACCAGGAGCCCAGAAACAATGGAACCAAGTGACCATGGACTGAAAACCCTGACACCATGAATTAAATCCTTCCGCATAAACCTTTCTCCCATGTATTTATCGCAGTAAATGCAAGTCTGATACAAATGTCTTTCCCCCATGATATCTGTTATCATAAGCCCTTAAGAGTTCCCTGGAAGGAAAGGAAAGATGGAATTGTTTCTGGTTTCTGGAGCCTAAGGCGACAGCCATTGAACAAAACCAGAACAAGTTGAGAGATAATACGTTCACCACAGATATTGTCAGCCTGGACTACACAGTAAGGCCTGGACTTTTTTTTTTTTTCACCAATACTTTTAAAAATTGTAAAGACGACACAACATAATGGTGTTGGGATCCTGGAACAGGAAAAAGACATTGACGAAAACTGGTAAAATTCAAATAGTGTTTAATAATAGTGACGCACAAAACTAGTGTCTTAGATGTGACCGATGGACCCCAGTAATTTAACCATTAAGGCGATCACAATAAGAGAAGCTAATGAATATACAAGAACTCTATGAATGATTTTTGCAACTTTGCTATAAATCCAAAGTGACTCTAAAATCTAAAAATGTCTTTTACTCGTGGGAGAAACTGCAACGCCTCACAGGGTTGTGGGAATTCGGTGAGATAGTACAAACCAAGGGAGCCTCAGCGCCGGGCACATAAACGTCAGTTCTAATAGTCATTTCGTAAAATGCGGAACAAAGTTCCGACCTTTCGGTGTTTTACTCAGGACCTGCAAAGAGAGCGCGCAACACCCTCCTACCTAGTGCACTTCCGGCCTTGGGTATGCAGTCGCTTCCGGGGACTGGCCTGATGAGGGACGTTGGCGCCGGGCGGGGTCAGCCGCAGTTCCCACGACCTGCTGCGCACGCGGCTGACTCCGCCCCGGAAGTAGTGTGCGCCCTGGCCAACGCGGGGCGGAAGCTGTGGATGGCGGGGAAAACAGCGTTGCTTGTGTGGATAAGCTGGCGCTGTTGCTAGACGACGAACTGTAGCCTCGTCACTTCCTAGGGTTGCGGTCCGCCCAGGCCGGGAGTAGGGGGACGGGAGCCTGAGTGGGCTCGGAGTTGCCCGCGTGCAGTACCCGCGGCCAGCCGGGCATCGGGAGTCGGGGGCCACGCCACCTGCGGAGAAGAACTCGAGCCGAGGCGGGAAGATGGCTGCAGACAAGCCTGCTGGTGAGGCGCCGGGGCAGCGGGTGCGGGGGACGACTCACCGCGCGTAGGGGCGGCGGGGCCGATGGGGAGACTTCAAGGCGCCCTGACTTGGGCGTGCACCTTCCTCCCTCACGCCTCCTTCAAGCTGCAGCTAGCCTGAGTCCTTTGGCTCCAATCAGATATGCTGTTCTCGAGCTCCCCAAGGTTAACTTTACTTTTATTATGTGTGACTATGTGTGGGTATACTCACATGACTGCACGTGCACGTGCGCGTGGGCGCCAGAAGAGGGCGTGGAATCCCCTGGAGTTTGAGTTACAGGTGGTTGTGAGCCATCCGTTGAGTGACAGGAATGGAACTCAGGTCCTAGGTAAGTTCAGTAAGTGCTTTTAACTGCTGAGCCATCTCTCCAGCCCCACCATTAATTTCTTAATTTCCGTGATTTTCTGTGGGGATGATCTGCCGTGGTCCCAGAATTGTTTCCATTAAGGAATATAACCTTTGTGACCAACTTCTTGGAATGTCCGCTATGTTTCTTTCAAGAAAGTTACATTCTTTTGCCAGTTGTGGTGGTGGTGCATGGGTTTAATCCCAGCACTTAGGAAGCAGAGGTAGAGGCAATTGGATTTTGTGAGTTCAAGGCCAGCCAGGGATACATAATGAGACCCTGTTTCAAAAAAAAAAAAAAGTATATCCTCTAGTATTCAGGTTTTAGTAAAAGAAATTTGAATGACAATACTTAGAAGTGCACACTTTCCACAGTGAAATTTAATTAAAAGAAAAATAATCTCAATGAGTTTAGATTTAATGGGTCCTGGTTACAACAACTGACAAACTTCAAGTTATAGTGAGCCTATCCTAATTCAGGCATAGATGAAAGAAGCTTTTAGCGAATCTCTTCAGTCATCTCTTAGAAAACAAAAAAGATTAAGAAAATGAGTTTACTGACACTAACATGTGCTGTAGAATTGGTTGGTCAGAGAAGGCCTCTTGTGAGGTGGTTGGTTTTTAATCTGTTTTTTGTTATTTGTGTGTACACATGTGTGCCGTGGCATGTGGCGGTCAGAGGACAACTTCATGTAGTCGGTTTTCTCCATTTTGGGTTCCAGGGATCAAACACAAGCTGTCAGGCTTGCATCCTCAGGCAGCATCTTTACCAGCTGAGCCACCTCTCTGCCACCTGGTGAGGTGATATTTGAGCAGAGCACAGAATAAAGTTGAAGGAATGGTCCATATGGTGTAGAAGGCGACAGATGAGGCAAGGCTATGCATTACCTGTACAAGTCTGAACCAGGGGCACCAACCTCTTATTAGGACAGTCCTTCTGTGCCCCTAGTTTATTGTTCCTCCTTGCTAGTACCATTAGCACTTATTTGCCTGGAATCACCTTGTTAGACCTACAGGACAGTTTTCAAGTCCTACTTCAGTCACAAAGCTTTCTTCCACTGGTTCATTCATTCATTCACAAAAGTTGTGTGTAGCCACTGCCTCAGATATTAAAGTGAATATAACACAACCTGCCTTTGGGGACCTGCTCTTAACCTCTCAGAGGAGACAGACCTATTATGTGGTTGGACTTCGATGTAGTAAGAGCTGTATAACAGGTATAATTGAAGAATAAGACCCAGAGCAATTTTGTTCTTTGACAGCTTTAAGTTTATAGGCCACGTTGGAGGAAACTTTCCTACTTAGTCGTATTGAATTTATATAAATAAATGAATATTTGGTAAAGTTCTCTTGAATTTCTCTGCTCCTATCTGTTTTAACTGCCATAGTTCTGGCACTTAAAGTTTTAATACCTTTTTTTTAATATAGTTTATGTGTAAGAGTGTATTGGTTGCATGTATGTAAGTGCACCCGTGTCATGCAGTGTCCCTGAAGGTCAGAAGAGGACATCCCCTGGAACTGGAGTTATAGATGGCTGTTAGACACTGTGTTGTGCTGGGAATTGAACCTGGGTCCTCTGCAAGAGCAGTCAGTGTCCTTAACCACTGGGCCATCTCTCCAACAGCCAAGTCTTAATAACTTAGTATGCTTTTATTTTTTTGGTCCTTTTGAGACAGGGGATCTCTTTAGCCACAGCTGGTAGACCAGACAGACCTCAATCTCAGAGAGATCTGCTTGCCTCCACCTCCTGAGTGCTAAGATTAAAGGCATATGCCACCCCATGCCCAGCTTGTTTTTTTAAAGATTTATTTTTATTTTTAATTATGTCTATGTGCATGTGCCTGCAAAAGCCAGAAGAAGGTGTCAGATTCCCTGGAGCTGGAGTTATAGGTGGTTGTGAGCCACCATGTGCATGCTGGGAACCAAGGGTCCTCTGTAAGAGCAGTGGTTATTCTGAGCCATCTCTCCAGCTGCTGGTCTTTTTTTTTTTTTTTTAATCTTAGCCAATTGCATTAGCCTTCAGACTGAATTGTTAATCTCTTCCTGTCCAGTCTCATCACTGACTTTTCCGTTTTTCATTTCTGTGTATGATGCATGGGTGTTTGTGAGGATTGCACATGTGCCACAGCATGCATATGGAGGTCAGAGGACAACCTTGAGTGTCAGTCTTGTTTTTGAGGCAGGGTCTCTTCTTGTTTGCCCTCATGCTGTATACGCCAGGCTACTTGGCCTGATAGCTTCTGGAAGGCTCTCTTATCTTCACCTCCCATCCATCTCACTAGAAGAGTGCTGGGATTACAGACACATGCCACCCTATCTACCTTTTACATAGGTTCTAGGGATCCAAACTCAGGTTGTAAGCCTTGTACACCAAGAACTTTTACCCATTAAGCCATCTCACCAGTGCCTCAGTGTTCTTTATTTTTCTAAAATGATCATTGTGCCATTTCCTTGTATATAGATTTTCTAAGACTGTCCCATTGTTTACCTACCAACTCCTTGCTCTTTAATGAATTGTGAGTTTCTCCACAATCTGCTTCCAGCTGGTTTTTAAATTTTTATTTATTTATTTATTTGCAGCACTGGAAATTGAACCCAGGGCTTCACATACACTAAGCAAGCATTCTACCTTGGCCCTCTTTTTACTATTTGAGTAGCTGGAATGCCAGGCCTGCCTGCATCACTAGCTGTCAGCTGATTTTTCTATTTCAGCCTACCAAGCCCTTGACTTCAGAGATGGCTTTCTTGCAGTGTTGTGTTTTATTTTTTTTAACTGTTATTTGGGGCGAGGAGCATGTGTGGAGGTCAGAGAACAACCTTGTTAAGTCAGATTTCCTTTTACATCTTTTTGTGGGTTATGGAGCTCAAACTCAGGTCCTCAGGATTTACCCACTAAACCATCTTGCTGGTCTATGTTGTGTTCTTTGAGCTTCTAAGCTGTAATATCCTTCTTTCTGTTCTCCATATGGTGAACACTCATTCTAAAACCTGCCTTACATGCTGCATCCTGTCTGAGCTCCTAGGCCAGGGTCCTTGTTATGAAGGGTATTCGTTCTTCTCTAGGCAAAATAGGGCTGTGAAAGGGATCTAAGAAGGTAAGTGATGTGATCACACTACTTTGGGCACTAGGCAATGTCTCTATCCTAGTGAAACTGATTATGTAATATGAAAGACATAAACATGTAAACAAAATAAGTATGACTTCAGGTTCTGATAAGTACTGTGAAGGAAAGAAAGATGAGTGCTAACAGTTTAGATACTGTTTGTGTATGTCCCTCAAGAGTGTTGAAAGTGTGGCCCTCATACTGGCTACATAAGAAGTGATGGTGGCACCTGCCTTTAATCCCAGCACTCTAGGCAGAGAGTTTGAGGCCAGCCTTTAATCCCAGCTGAGGCACAGGAGATCTCTGAGTTCAAGGTCAGCCCGGTCTACATAGCAGGTTCCAGGTCAGCCAGGATTACATTTTGAAGCCTTGTCTCAAACAAAAAAGTAAAAAAAAAAAAAAAGAGAGAGAATATAAAGAGCAAGTATAGCCCTTACCTGCTCCTTGGCTTCTAGCACTCAGGAGGCTAAGATAGGAGGATGGTGAATTCAAGGCCAGCCTGGGCTACTCAGAGCAAACCAGTGAGATAAATAAACCTCTTCTCTATAAAGCATCCAGCTTCGGGCATTTTGTTAAAACAATGGAAAATTAGACTAACATGGTATATTAGTCAGGGTTCTCTAAAGAAACAGTACCTATAGAATGAATATATATATATGAACTTATCAGATTAGCTCACAGGATAGAATCTGAGTAGTCCAACAATGGCTGCACCACACAGGAGAGGCTGAGAATCCCATAGTCGCTCAGTCCATGAGGCTGGATGTCTCAGTAGTCCCAATCTGGTGCTGAGGGTCTGATAAATTCTGAAAGATCGGCTAGTCTTCAGTCTACAGCAGCAAGATGAAATCACCAGCGAGAGAGAAGGCAAGTGGCAAAAAGCAAGTGCTCCCTTCTGAAATGGCCTTTTATATGGGCTGCCGTCAGAAGGTAACACCCACATCTAGGGTGTGTCTTCCAGCTTCAGATGATCCAGTCAAGAAGATCTCTCTCATTTCATTTAATTCACATCCAGTCAAGTTGACACCCAGGATTTGCCATCACAAGTCCACCCCTTGTCAACTTGACACCCAGTAGCATCTCTCTATGCCATGTTTAATTTTCAAATGAAAACAATGTTGAGGTCATAATTTCACCTAACATGATATGACTATCCCATCATACAATGACCGATGCATTATATATCTTAGAGTAGGTGATAAAGTCTTCGAGGAGTGCTTAGTCCTTTAATATCTCATAACCCAATATGATCATATAGGTTCACAACACTTAACCACTTAACACTTATCTCAATTACACATTCAAAAAATAACACAGTATCTGCTTAACATGTGTATATATGCACAAGCCTATTCTTTTTTAAAATATTTTATTTATTATTTTTATGTGTATGAGTGTTATGCCTGCATGTAGGTAAGTACACCCATGTCGTGCAATGCCCGAGGAGGACAGACGAGGCTGTCGGATCCCCTGGAACTGGAGTTACGGACAGTTGTTAGCTGCCATGTGGGTCCTGGGACTCGAACCCAGGTCCTCTGCAAAAACAGTCAATGTTCTTAACTGCTGAGCCATCTCTCCAGCCCCACAAGCCTATTCTTAACCAAATAGGACAAAAACACTCATGTCAATTATAATCACTGTCTCTGCAACTGGTCACTTTGCCTAAATTGATATTTGTAACTACCTTCCTCTACTACCCATCATGTATTTCCTCCACCACCAGCAAGCACTTCTGCAGGACTTGGCTCTTTCCCTGGAGGAGTGACCCATACTTTCATCCCTGAAGGGTCTGGGCCATTTGTTGTCCTGTCTGGATTGGGTTGTTGCAGTTTCCCATTGACCTTAATCACAGGACATGGTAACACCAAAAGTCGCCCTAAGGAATCCCCTGCCTTCCAGATATAATCTTCATTACCTCCATTGTGGAGAACCAGTCCAATTTCCCCCTGGTAGTCTGGGTTGATCACCCCTCCTAATACTGTTATTCCTTTCTTAGCCTGCTGACTTAAGGGCAGCAGAAGCCCAAAGTAGCCAGGGGGAAGGCTTAGCTTCCAGTTCAAAGGAATGTTTGTTGTCTCTCCTGGCAGAAGCACTCCCTCCTCTGGAACCAAAACTTCTAAGCCAGCAGAGCCCAAAGTTGCAGGTACAGGAAGCAAAAATTTTCCTAGTGGGTCACTGGGGGTGATAGTGAGTGGAATCATTCCCACTTCTACCCCTTGCTTCCTGGACCGTGTATTGAATCTTGGCTACAGGAGAAACAGTACCATATATTAGACGCTGATTCGAAGCATATACTGCCTTCTGGAGGACCCTGCCCAAGCCCTCCAGGCTATTGCCACCTAATTGGCACTGTAACTGTGTCTTTAAGAGGCCATTCCATCGTTCTATCAAGCCAGCTGCTTCAGGATGGTGAGGAACATGGTAAGACCAGTGGATTCCATGACCATGGGCCACTGTTGCACTTCTTAGGCTGTGAAGTGAGTTCTCTGGTCAGAAGCGATGCTGTGTAGAATACCATGACGGTGGATAAGGCATTCTGTAAGTCCCTGGATGGTAGTTTTGGCAGAAGCATTACATGCAGGAAAGGCAAATCCATAACCAGAATAGGTATCTATTCCTATAAGGATAAAGAGTTGTCCCCTCCAGATGGAAATGATCCAGTGTAGTCAATGTGCCACCAGGTTGCCAGCTGGTCACCATGGGGAATAGCACCATATTGGGGGCTCAGTGTTGGTCTCTGCTGTTGGCAGATTTGGCACTCAGCAGCAGCTGTAGCCAGGTCAGCTTTCATGAGTGGGAGTCCATGCTGTTGAGCCCATGCATAACCTCCATCTCTGCCACCATGGCCACTTTGTTCATGGGCCCTTTGAGCGATGACAGGGATAGCTGAAGAAAGAGGCTGACAATCCACAGAGCAGGTCATCCAATCTACTTGATTATTGAACTCATCTTCTGCTGAAGCCACCTTTTGATGAGCATTTACATGAGACATAAGTGTGTTCACATCCTTTGCCCATTTGGAGAGATTTATCCACATACTTCTCCAAATGTCTTTCTCACCAATTTTCCAGTCATGCTCCTTCGAAGTTCCTGACCATACAGCCAAACCATTGGCTACAGCCCATGAATCAGTATATAATAGCACTTCTGGCCATTTCTCCTTCCAAGCAAAATGCACGACCATATGCACTGCCCGAAGTTCTGCCCACTGTGAAGATTCCTTCCCCAGTGTCCTTCAGGGTTGTTCCGGAAATTGGCTCTAATGCCACAGCTGTTCACTTCTGAGTGGTGCCTGCATAGCGTGCAGAACCATCTGTGAACCAAGCCCTAGTCTTCTCTTCCTCAGCCAGTGGATCATAGGGCACACCCCATGAAGCCATAGGTGCATGCTTGAGAACAGGAAGCATTGTAACAGGAGTAGGAACCATAGGCATTTGGGCAACTTCTTCATGTACCTTGCTTGTGCCCTCCGGGCCTGCTCACATGTATATCCGATCACTTGTATACCACTTTCATTTGATAATGGATTGTTGCTGTGCGCATCCTACTTTATGGCTTCAGGGGGTCAGATAACACCCAGCTCATGATGGGTAGCTCCAGTCACATGGTGACTTGGTGGCCCATTATCAAACGTTCAGTTTCCACTAAGGCCCAATAGCAGGCAAAGAGCTGTCTCTCAAAGGGAGAATAGTTATCTGCCTTACTCCAAAATCCCAATGGCCTCCGCTGTGACTCCCCAATGGGGACCTGCCAGAGACTCCAAATAGCATCTCTTTCTGCCACTGATACCTCAAGCACCATCGGGTCTGCTAGATCGTATGGCCCAAGGGGCAGAGCAGCTTGTACAGCAGCCTAGATCTGTTGAAGGGCCCTTGTGTGTTCCAGGCCCCACTCAAAGGTAACTGCCTTCCGAGTCACTTAATATATGGGTCGTAGTAACACACCCAGATGAGGAATGTGCTGCCTCCAGAATCCAAACAGGCCCACTAAGCATTGTGCTTCTTTCTTGGTGGAGGGAGGGGCCAAGTGCAACCACTTATTTTTTATTTTTTATTTTTTTTGGTCTTTTTGAGGCAGGGTCTCCCTGTAGCCCTAGCTGTCTTGGAACTCACTATGT
Organism: Nannospalax galili; assembly: GCF_000622305.1. Taxonomy (NCBI): domain Eukaryota; kingdom Metazoa; phylum Chordata; class Mammalia; order Rodentia; family Spalacidae; genus Nannospalax; species Nannospalax galili. The sequence goes on along the minus strand of NW_008354709.1, from coordinate 159,359 downwards.
AGACCAGGCTGGCCTTGAACTTACAGAGATCCACCTGCCTCTGCCTCCTGAGTGCTGGGATTAAAGGCGTTTGCTACACGCCCGGCTTATTCTTTACCTTAGAAGGACTGTCTCTGCAAGCTCCACATCACTGAACTCCTAGAAATTTCACTGAGGTAGAAGGCCCTTGAATTTTGGTTGGATTTATTTCCCATCCTCTCACACGCATATGCTTTACCAACAAGTCCAGACTGTCTGCTACCTCCTGCTCACTGGATCCAATCAGCATAACATCATCAATATAGTAGACTAATATGATATTTTGTGGAAGAATCAAGCAATTAAGATCCCTTTGAACCAATTTATGGTACAAGGCTAGAGAGTTAATATACCCTTGAAGCAGGACAGTACAGGTATAATGTTGGCCTTGCCAGCTGAAAACATATTGCTTCTGGTGGTTCTTATGAACTGGTATCAAGAAGAAAGCATTTGTCAAATTAATAGTTGCATACCAGGTACCCAGGAGATATATTAATCTGCTCAAGTAAGGAAACCACATCTGGTACAGCAGCTGCAATTGGAGTCACTACTTGATTAAGTTTTCAATACTTAACTATCATTCTCCATGACCCACCTATCTTCTGCACAGGCCAAATAGGAGAGTTAAAGAGAGATGTGGTGGGAATCACCACCCCTGTATCTTAAATCCTTGATGGTAGCACTAATTTCTGCAATCCCTCCAGGGATGCAATACTGTTTTTGGTTCACTGTTTTCTCTGGCAGAGGCAATTCCTGTGGTTTCCATTTGGCCTTTCCAACCATAATAGCCTTCACTCCACAGGTCAGGGAACCAATGTGGAGATTCTACCAATTCCTAAGTATATCTATCCCAATTATACATTCTGGTACTGGGGAAATAACCACAGGATGAGTTCTGGGACCCACCGGACCCACTGTCAGTCAGACTTCATCCCAAACTCCAATTATTACCAGACCTCCATAATCCCCTACTTTAATTGGAAGGCCACAATGCATTTTAGGGTCTTTTGGAATCAGTGTCAACTCAGAACCAGTATCCAATAGGCCTTGGACAGTCTGATTATTTCCTTTTCCCCAATGCACACACTAGTAAAAGGCCACAGGTCCCTCTGGGGAAGGATGGGTGAGAGGCAAACAGCATAACTCTTTGGTACCGTGACAGAGTCCTTAAGGGCACCCAGCCTTCCCTTCATTCAAGAGGTTCTGGGTCTGTAAACTGTCTCAAGTCTGGAAATTGGTTAACTGAGCAGGATTCTCTATTGCTATGATCCAATACTGATTTCCTGTCATTTGTCCTAGAGCTTTTCTGCCTATACAAATCAAATAAAAACTGAATAGGCTTCTTATGTATTTGGTCCCTGGGAGTACCGTGATTGATTAGCCAGTACCACAGGTCCGTTCCAGTCATGCCATTGTAGGTATTGTTTTGCCTTTGCCACCCATTACGATAAGTACACTCATCTTGTCTTTGGTAATTCAGTACTGCCACCTGGCCCCCACTCCGAGCTCCCGTTACACCTATTATATTTTCATTTAATTTATGCAATTGAGCAGCAGCATCTCCAACTGTAAGATCTGGCATAAGGAAAAGAGCAAAAACAAAGCTCTTCAAACGTTCTTGTGTTTCAGTACTTTCCATCTTAAAAATCAGTAAAAGGCATGTCCTCTTCAACTCTATCTTGAAAGTTCTTTTCAACTTTCCCTTACGATACTTATTGACTCTTGGTCTCATGCTGGTATTTAGCCTTAGATGGAGTTTACCACCCACTTTGGGCTGCATTCCCAAGCAACCCAACTCCGAGAAGACCCAGCCGTGCTGGGGGCTACTGCTGGCCTCACACCATCCATGGGCACCTCTTAATTTGGTTTCATGTACCAGAGTGGGGCACTGCTGTGACAGACCTACGTAGGAGGATTTTGGAAGCATTTGGAACTTTGGGCTGAAAAAGCCATTGAGTGCTCAGAGTTTGTTGCTGTGGAGTTGGAACAGTTATGTTGGAAAGAGTTGTGGACGATGGAGTCCTGGCTTGTGCAGCTTCAAAGGGAAGCAGATTTGACTTATCAGGGCTGTTTATGTGGGATTTTGAATTGAGAATCTGTGGGTTCTAGGCAGCTCAGGCCAAAGAATCAATTGTGATTAAGAAGAGACCAGTACCTGAAGTAAAACCTTTGCTTTATTGGGACAATTGATGCTGGTTAGCTGGGGCTGAAAAATCAGCTATAGGTAACAAGAGACCAACATCACTGTGGTGAAGTCTTCTGGGAGATATTTCCTCAGGGTCCGCACACAGAGGGACCCAAGCCTCTATCTCAAGCTGGAAGCAGGACTTGGTAATATGTAAAAGTCTCCTGCATGGTTCTGGTGTTGAAAGCGTGAAGGGGTCACGGAAAGCAGCTGAGGCTTGGCACTCTGAGAGGCCAGGAAAGGCCATAGGTGAAAATGCAGCTTCAGTTGCAATGAAAACCCCAGAATTGAAGGGGTCATGGGGAGAATCTGAGGCTTTGCACCCCAAGAGGCAAGAAGAGGCCATTGGTGAAGATATCTCAGTTTCAGTGGAGACACCAGCTCTTTGGAGATGCCAGGACCGTGGGACGACCACCAAGGGCAGCAGCAGATGTGGAATGGAAACGGCCTGGGTCTTCGAGACAAGCTGTGTGTGCTGTGAACAGCAGAGAGGTGGAGCTGCCAGAACCCTTTGGAGCCTAGAAGATCGTGTGTGAATCCCAGATGTCCAGCCTTGAGCTACTTTGCTGGACTTTGATTTGGGTTAGATGTGCCCAATTCTTCCCTTTGAAATAAGACAGTACTTGTTTTGGATTTTACAGGAGCCCCCAGTTAAGAGACTTAAAAGACACTATGGACTTAAGTGTTTGGATTTTTTTTAAGGTTGTACTGTCTTATGTTGTGATATTAATGTTAACATTGTATCTTGGGGCTAAGAATTGGAAAGGTTATGGTTTAATAGTGATGTATTTGTGTGTCAAGTTGACAAGGGGTCAGTTGTGCTGGATAGCTTTAGTGTCAACTTGACACATCTGGGTTGAGGGAGCCTCGACTGGGGAATTGCCTCCATAGGACTGGCCTGTGGCCATGTCTGTGGGGCATCTTCTTGATTGTTGAGTGATGTGGGAGGGCCCAGCCCACTGTGGGTGGTGCCACCCCTGGGCAGGTGGGCCTGAGTTGCATAAAAAAGCAGGCTGAACAGAGGCCAGGGAGCAAGTCAGTAAGCAGCAATCCTCCGTGGCCTGTTCCAGCTCCTGCCTCCAGGTTCTTGCCCTGAGTTCCTCCTACCTTGGACTCCCTGATGAACTGTGACCTGGGAGATATAAGACAAATAAGCTCTTTCCTCCCCAAATGGTATTGGTCAGAGTGATTTGTCACAACAATGGAGAAACAAACCAGGACACATGATAATAAGATAGGGGATAACTAAGAGAACTATTTTTTAGATGGACTGACTTTCAGAAGAGCTAAGAAGTGATATTTGAACAGTGACCCTACAGACAAAAAACAACCATTAAGGTGGGCTAAGGACCTAGCTTAGTTGGTAAAGTGCTTGGACCTGAGTTTGATTCCCAAAACCCATGTGAAAAAGCCAAGAGTGATTGTGTGTACTTGTACTCCCCATGCTGGAGGTGGAGACAGTTGGATCCTTGAGACTCACAAGCTAGCCAGCCTAGTCTACATGGTGAGTTTCAGGTCAAAGATAGACCCTGTCTCAAAAAATAAGGTGAACTGCTCCTGAGGAACAACACTGGATGGTGACCTTTGGCCTATACATACACAAACATACATAGGCATGCACACCTGCACATGTTTCTCCACACAAACAGTTGGACGCACAGAGGAAAAAACAAACACCTCAAACCATCATGCCTGATACCTTGAATATAAGCTCCCCAAGGACAGAACAGCTTGTCATCCTCCAATCAGCTTTGAATTGTTAACATTCTGTATTGGAATATGTTGGCTCTTTCAGTTAACAGACTTTTTCAGTTTTGAAGAGGAGGTACCTTTCTTTTTTATGTTCAGACTTAAAGGCATCTCTGTAGTTAGAAATGAAGTCTTTTGGCGTGAAGAACGTTAAGGTTTGTGCATCCAAGAGCTCTGTACGCCTGCGTCAGCCATGTTCCTCAGGCCAGGGTAGAAGGAAAGTCAAGCTTATGGATGAGCAGTCATACACACTTTCAGTTGGCAATGGAGATTACTTTTGGACAAATAAAGATACACTTTGGAATTATGTGCAAACTCTGTCTGGTAAGAAGTCAGCAGTTATAAATAATCTTTTTTTTTTTTTTTTTTTTTTTTTTTTTTTTTTTTTTTTTGGTCTTTTTGAGACAGGGTCTCCCTGTAGCTCCAGCTGTCCTGGAACTCACTATGTAGACCAGGCTGGCCCTGAACTCACAGAGATCTGCCTGCCTCTGCCTCCCGAGTGCTGGGATTAAAAGCGTGCACCACCACGCCTGGCTATAAATAATCTTTTTAACATTGGAAAACTGATTACAAAAGTTAATACCTATCTTGCAGGAAACTTGAAAATTTATTGTATAAAATATATTAACAGAATAAAAATAGTATGATCCCATTGAAGTATATATATAATTAAAAAAAATTTATACTGAGATGGAAGGATGTAGGTAAAATAATAGTTGACTAATACGCAAGGGGTTATTTATACAACTCAGTTCTCTAAAATACATGTAGAAGGGGCTGGAGAGATGGCTGAGCGGTTAAGAGCACTGACTGCTCTTGCAGAGGACCTGGGTTCAATTCCTAGCGCCCACATGGTGGCAACAATCTGTCTATAACTCCAGTTCCAGGGGATCCGATGTTCTCTTCTGACTTCCGAGAGCATTGCACAACACGGGTACACTTGCATACATGCAGGCAATACACTCATACACATAAAATAAAAATAAAAAAATATTTAAAAAAAAAATACCACTGGGTGTGGTGGCCCAGCACTCAGGAGGCAGAGGCAGGCTCTCTCTGAGTTCAAGGCCAACCAGGTCTACATGGAGAGTTCCAGGCCACCTGGGGCTACTGGGAGACCCTGTATCAAAAAAGACCAAAAGTAAAATACATGTAGAAATGAGAGTTTCAGAGTCTTGTCAGCCTTGAGTCCAGCTGTTTAACTTGAAGTTGGCTGCTTCCCAGAGGAATTTTAAGAGGCTTCATTTTCCAGGAATGATGACAGTTGTGGCTGCAAGAGCTCTATCCAGTCATGATGGCTCTTGACTAATCCCAGCACTTGAGAGCCTGAGGTAGAATGATTACCATGAGTTTGAGGCCAGCCCTGGACTATCTAGTGAGTTCCAGGCTAGCCTAAGGTATAGTCTTAATAAGACCCTGTCTCAGAAAAAAGGAAAAAAAGAAAGACAAAAAATCTTCAGTGCCTTTGTGAATTGTTAGGTATTTCTCTCTGATCTCTTGTATTTGTTGTTTGTTTTGAGATTATGTTTTTGTTTTGTTATGTTGTATTTTTTTGAGACAGTATCTTACTGTGTAACCCAGGGTGCATCAGGTCCAGCTCTGATCTGTATTGCAGAGCTACTGACAGACATAATTACAGAATGTCATTCAGCCAGGCATGGAGGCACACACCTTTAGTCTCAGCTTTGGGGCTACAGGAAGACCCTGTCTCAAAAACAAAAACAAAGAAAATCATTCAGAGCCAGCCTTGGTATTGCATACCTTTTGTCTCAGAGCTCAGGAGGCAGAGACAGACTGATCTCTGTGAGATCTAGGTCAACCTTATGTGCATAGTGAATTCCAGGGCTTCTGGGGCTACAGGGAAACCCTATCTCAAATAAAAAGAATGTCATACAAGCCCAGTATGGTGCTACATGTCTGCAGTCCCTGGACTTGGGAGGTACAGGCAGGACAATGAGGAAATCCAGCCTGGGTTACATGCGACTGAGTGTCAAAAAAAAAAAAAAATCCATGCTTAGGAGAATTTAAACATGAGTGTGGAGTACAGCAATCTCCCTCCCTAGAGCCTGGCACATACTAGGCCATCACTGTGCCTTTGTACTATATCCCCAGCCTCTTTCTTTTTTCTTTTTTTCTGTGGTTCTGGTGATCAACACCTGGCTTAGTAAGCCCTTAGCAACATCCCTAACCACCTTACTTTGGATTTGTTTGTTTTTTAATACAAAACTCTTTACCATGCATGTCATCTTTGCCATGTTAATGTCCTCTGTATTATTCCAATTTTAGCAATGTGCTACCAAAGTTAGCATTCCCCCCTCCTTTTCTTTTAAGGAAAGGTTTCACTGTCTTGCTCAGGCTGGTCTAAAGCTCCTGGATTCCAGCAGTATTCCTGTCTCAGCTTCTTAAGTCAACACTGTATTGTTTGAGACAAGGTCTCTCTGTAGCCCTAGCTGCCCTGGAACTCAATATATAGACCAAGCGGCCTTGTTCTGAGAGATCCTCCTGCCTCTGCCCCTGCCTTCCTAGTGCTGGGTTTGAAGGTGTGCACAACCACACCCAGCTAAGCCAGATTTGTTTGTAAATCAGCACTTTAAAAATTTTTTTATTAATTCTTTGAGAACAGTGCATTTTGATTGTACCCCCCTCCTCCCCAAACTCCTCCGAGATCCACCCCCACCTCCCTACTCACCCAACTTTGTGTTCTGTTTTTTCCCTTCCCTGTTGAGTCCAGTATGTGTTACTCAAATACTCTTGGGTGTGGAACCCACTGTGGATTGTGGTTGACCTACCAGGGATCTCACCCTTAAAGAAGATTGACTCTTTCCCAATAGCTGCCAAGTGCCAATAGCTCCTCGGCTAGGGATAAGAATCCCTGCCCACTTCCTGCCCTCCATGCTGGGATTTTGTCTGGCTTGAACTTGAGCAGGTCTTGTCATGCTGTCACTGTTGCTCTGAGTTCTCATGTGTACCTGCCCTGCTTTCTGGAAAGTACTGTTTCTTTGTAGTTGTCCAGCACCTCTAGCTCTTACAGTCTTTCTGCCCCCTCTTCCAAAAAGTTCCCTGAGCCTTGGGAGAAGGAATGTGATAGAGATGTTCTATTTAGGGCTAAGCATTCTTCAGTCTGTTCTCTGTGTGTTGACTAAGAGTGGGTTTCTGTGATAACTGCCTTCTAAGAAGCATCTCTGCCAAGTGTTGAGAGATGCACTAGTTTTGGGGTATAGCAGTAGTAAGTCATTAAAGGTCATTTTAATACATTAGTCCCAGCACTTGGGAGGCAGAGGCAGGCAGATCTCTGTGAGTTTGAGGCCAGCCTGGTCTACATAGTGAGTTCCAGGCCAGCTGGAGCTACAGGGAGACCCTGTCTCAAAAAGACTAAAAAAGAAAAAGTCATTTTAATACTATGCCCATTTAATAGATTATTAGTAGTAGGTTCTCCCCTATGGCTCATGACCTATCTAACCACAGGTTCTTGGCCTCAGTAATGAAGTCAGATATGGTTCTATCGTGTGGAGTTGGCCACCAACACAGTTTTTTGTTTTGAATCAGTGTCTCCTGTGTCCTAGGTTGACTTTCTACTTGGTACCCAAGGATGACCTTGAACTGCTGAGTCCCTTGCCTCTACCTCTGGAGTGCTAGGATTAGAAGCATGTGCCACCATACCTAGTTTATGCAGTGCTGAGATCACACCCTGAGCTTCATGGATTCTAGGCAAGCCCTTTACCAACTAAGTTACTTCTCCATTCCTGGTTATATTTGTTCATTTTTTTGTGATACTGCAAATTGAACCCAAAACTTTGCACATACTAGGCAAGAGTTGTACCACTGGGTTACTGCAATCCCAACTCACTGTTTTAATTTACATGTATTTAATGAATTAGGTTACATTTCATTTCATTTGAAATAGCTTTGTGTGAAATTGTGTGTGTGTGTGTGTGTGTGTGTGTGTGTGTGTGTGTGTGTATTTTGACAGTCTCAGTATATACCTAGGCTGGCCTGTGGCCTGGAACACACTTTATATCCTACACTGGCTTTGGGCTCCAAATCCTCCTGCCTCTGCCTTGTTGGGATCACAGATATACCCCACCACATCTGTCTGAAACCATTTGTACATACTTCCGCAGCAGATTCTTGGTTGAGGAACCCTTCGCAGGAGTGTGGTAGTGAGGCTAGTCTTGCTGAAAGTAGCCAAGGGAATGTTGTTTAGGCAACTGCTTTTTGTTTTTTTAAGATTATTTATTATGTGAATATATGTGTGCTGTGTGTGTTCAGGTTCCCATGGAGGTCAGAAATGGTTGGTTCCCTGGGAATTGGAGTTACAGTCCATTGTGAGCCACCTGATATGGGTGCTAGGAATCCAACTCAGGTCTTCTGCAAGAGCAGTTGGCAGTCTAATTGCTGAACCATCTTTCCAGCCCTGTTTAGGCAACTCTTAGGAAATTGCCGTGGTGGTTTTCTGCTTCTCTGCTGTCAACATAGGAGGTAGGGGATGGGGGTTTGTGATGAATGTAACAGAGAACTCTAATTCATCCCCAACCCAACTCCATGGTGATAGACCTGTAGAAGGAGAAAGGAGACTGGACAGTGAGCAGAGGAACTGTAGTACAATGAGTTTCTAAATGACATTCTCGAATGTGGGGAGAGGTAAGAAAAGCAGTTTTCAGAATGAAGCTTTGAGATCAGAGTTTACCTTCACTCTTTCCTGGATATCCTGGGAAAGTTGTTTAACCTCTGATCTAGGGTTTCCTTGTTTGTAAAGTAGCATTAACATCTTCCTTGCTAGTTATAATGACAAGTGGTAATTTTCAAAGAGCTCCAAGGAGTGATGTATAGTCTTAACAATAACAAACTGAGTTGGAGAAATTGCTCAGCAGTTAAGATCTTTTACTACTCTTGCAGAGGACCCAGGCTCAGTTCCTAGCACCCACATCACAACCTCCTATAACTCCAGTTTCAGGGGATTTGATGCCCTCTGGCCTCCATGGACATCTGCAAACACTTGGTGAACATAAATTTATGTGGCCACATACATTCACATAAATAAATCTTTTAAATACCCAACAATAGCCAGACATGATAGTACACACCTTTAATCTCAGTACTTGGGAAGCAGAGGTAGGTAAATCTCAGCCTGTTTCAGGTCAGCCTGATCTACACAGCAAATCTAGACCAACCAGTGTTACGTAGTGAGACACTGTCTCAAACAAACAAACAAAACCAACCCCAAAAGCCCAACAATAACAAACTGACCGACTACTCCTGGAAAAGTAAAACAAGGGGTCAAAATTTCACTTGCTTTCTGATAAAGAGATATTGGGGTGGTTATTGGGGGTGGGGAGGTGAGGCATCATCTGCTACAGCCCAGCAGGCCATGAATTCTTTATGTAGCCATGAGTAGTCTTGACCTCCTGTGTCTGCCTCCTGAGTGTTGGGATTACAGGTGTGCATCGCTATGCCCATCTTCATTTCTGGCCTTTGAAGAGAGGATGTTGCCTGGAAAGATTGAAAATACTCCTTTGTGAAGGAGCTGCAGACCCCACATGTGGTGAGCCTTTCCTTTAGAGGGAAGAGAGTTACTTTCTGGAGAAGGAAGGAAGAGGGAGGAGAAGCTGGCACCATCTTCCACCTCCTTAGTGTGTGTGTACATAATACATAATCATGTGCCTTCCTCATTCCATCATTACACCTGTACTGAGGAGAAACTTCTGAGGACAGTATAGTATTCAAATGATGAGAGCCTTAGGTCTAATATTTTTAAGGCCTTCTGAGCCTGAAGGACCTCATTCATGGCTTGGAGTCAAGCCTGGGCAGGCAGGTTTTCATTGTGCTTTACCATGGTGAAGGGGTTCTCAAAGTGGCCTCTCCTAACACTGATGAGCTAGTGTTAAGAAACTCTTAACCTAGGAGTTGAGGGTGTAGCTCCGTGACAGAGTATAACCAGACTGGCAGGGATAAAGATATTTTGAAGCAACACTTTTGTCCAGTATTTTGGCTGTCAGACTACTGAAACAAAGAATCCCAAGAAACTAAAATTCTCCCACAAATATCATCCTGGGAAAAGAAAAGGCCTGGTGTCAGCCAGAGGAGGAATTTGCTTCCTAGAAAAATGTCACACAGTACTGACACTTGTCAGGCTTCCTCACTGAAGAAACTGGAGCCCAAACAGTGATATGATAGGTGGAGTCACACCTTGACTGTAGGCTACTTAGATAGGGGAGCTCTGCATCTCTACTTAAACCTCAGCCTCACTTCAAGACACTGAAGATGGACTTGAAGGAGTCACTGGATCTCTTTGACCTTCTTCCCAGCTTGTTAGGTCACAGGCTGTGACCCCCAAGTCTGGTAACAAGAGCATGTACTTAACATGCTCCAGATCCTAGGTGTGGTGGTGCACACCTTTAATCCCAGCAAGAAGCAGGTGGATCTTTGTGAGATCAAGGCCATCCCGGTTTATCTAGTGAGTGAGTTCCAGGCTACCTGGGACTACAGGGAGACTCTCAAAAACCAAAACAAAAAAGACAGAAGCAGGTACTGCCTGTAATCTAGCACTTAGGAGATGGAGGAAAGATCGGAGAGTTCAAGGTCATCAGTTCGAGGCCAACCTACACTACATTAGTCCCTATCTCTCAACTTTTTTCACCATCCCCTACCCCCAGAGCAAAACAGAACAAGGACAGACTCATTTTACATGAATTCATTTCTTGTGCACACACAGTGAGCCATGATGCCCATGTGTTGGTCAATGAACAACTTTTGGAAGTTGGCTCTCCTTCCACAGGAATACAGGGATCAAACAGGCTTGCACAGCAAGTACTTTTTGCTTACAGAGTCATCTTGCCGGCCCTAACTTTGATTTCTTTTTTTTTTTTTTTTTTTAATTTTTTGTTTATGGGTTTATTGCCTGTTTGTAGGTCAATATACCCTTATCGTGCAATGCCCATGGAGGTCAGAAGAGGCAGTTCGATCCCCTGGGACTGGAGTTACAGACAGTTGTTAGCTGCCATGTGGGTGCTGGGATTTGAACCAGTGCTCTTAACCACTGAGCCATCTCTCCAGCCCCTGATTTTTTTCTTTTCTTTTTTTTTAAATATTTTATGTGTATGAGTGTATTGCCTGCATGTAAGTAAGTGTACCCATGTCGTGCAATGCCTGTGGAGGACCGCAGAAGCCATTGGATCCCCTGGAACTGGAGTTACAGACAGTGGTTAGCTGCCATGTGGGTGCTGGGATTTGAACCTGGGTCTTCTGCAAGAACCAGTGCTCTTAACCACTGAGCCATCTCTCCAGCCCCTGATTTTTTTCTTTTCTTTTTTTTTAAATATTTTATGTGTATGAGTGTATTGCCTGCATGTAAGTAAGTGTACCCATGTCATGCAATGCCTGTGGAGGACAGAAGAGGCCATTGGATCCCCTGGAACTGGAGTTACAGACAGTTGTTAGCTGCCATGTGAGGGCTGGGATTCGAACCTGGGTCTTCTGCAAGAACAACCAGTGTTCTTAACCACTGAGCCATCCCTCCAGCCTGATTTCTTTTTCTTTTTCTTTTTTTTTAATCTTTATTTTATGTGTATGAGTGTGCCTGCATGTATATAAGCACACCCATGTCATTCAATGCCTGCAGAGGGCATCGGATCCTCTGGAACTGGACTTACTGGGATGCAAACCTAGGTCCTCTCCAAGAGCAGCCAGTGCTCTTAACCGCTGAGCCATCTCTCCAGCCCCCCAACTTTGATTTCTAAAGAAGCCTTGTATGTTTGCAGATCAGGGAGCAGAGAAACATGAAGGGATGGGCCAGTCATCTGGGATCACTGACCAAGAGAAGGAGCTGTCTACCAGTGCTTTCCAGGCGTTCACAGTAAGAAATGGCTTCTCTCTTCATCTGATCAAATCACATAGGCATCTTTTCAAAACAGATTTGAATTTTATTCTGTGATGATTCATGAATTTAGTGAGAAGTAGGTTTTGTTTTGTTTAAGTATGATGAAAAGAATGAAAGTGCTTTGCACTATACCCAAATTTTTCTTTTCATAAACATTTTAACTCCCACACTGTTGTTTTTGAGTTTTTTAAATTTAGATTTGTAAATGTATGAGTCAGTCTCTCCATTTCCCTAATCTGTTCAATTCTTGTCTTGAATGTACTTTTAAAGTGTAACATCAAATGTTTGTTGCCAGAATTACAATTTTTCTGACATTAAACAATATGAAAAACTTACCTGATTATGTACATATACATACATTTGAAATATACACATAAGCAGAATTTGGTTTGCATTCAAACTATATTTACTGGAATTTGGAAATTTGGAGTAATTATATTCCCTTTCTTGACTAACCTCAGCTGTTTATTACCCTGCTAGCAATGTATGCACATTATATATCTATAATGTCTGCACATGTGTGTTATTGATATATCTGTTGATGTGAGTTTGAGTTTTAGGAAGTAAACACCCATAGGGTCTTAATTGACAGATTGTTTCATCTAGTGCTTTCATTTAGAATGTTAAGGGGAGCTCTATCTTTAAAAAAATTTTTAAGTAAAGATGAATAAAATATATTTGAAAAAAATGTATTGTTACTGAAGCCAATATGTAATTTTATGTATATATATATATATGTAGTTTTTGTTTGTTTGTTTTTTAGTCTGGAAATTATGATGCCTGTCTGCAACACCTTGCCTGTCTCCAAGATATAAACAAAGATGATTATAAAATAATTTTGAATACAGCAGTAGCTGAGTTTTTTAAAAGTAATCAAACAACAACAGATAATTTGAGACAAACACTTAACCAGCTGAAGAATCAGGTGATAAATGAATTTAACTGTAAAAAATTATTGTGTTAATTTGTGAAATACAAAGAATTAAGGAAAATATATGTGATTTCTTATCTGATATTGATGGCAGTATTTCTAATGTTTCTGAAGTATTTGTTGATACTAATTTTGTTTGAATGCAGTTATTAGTCCAGTCCCAACACTGGGAGGCAGAGACAGGTAAGATGGATCCCTGAAGCTCATGGCTAGCCAATCTAGCCTGTTTAGCAACCCCAAGGCCAATGAAAAAACTTAAAAAATAAGGTGGAGGGGGCTGGAGAGAGAGCTCAGCAGTTAAGAGCACTGGCTGTTCTTGTAGAGAACCCAGGTTTGTGCCCAGCACCCAAGTAGCAACTAGCAAACATTCTTAACTCCAGTTCCATGGATCCAACACCCTCTTCTGGCCTTTATGGGCACATGGGTATATTCATATACATACAGACAATTCAGTTATGCACATAAAATAAAAATTAAAAAATCCAAAAAATTTTAAAGGGGAAAAAAATGAAAAAGCCATAGAGCTCAAGATACCTGATGTTGACCTCTGGCTTTCTTCACATGAGCATACATAAGCAAGTTTACCCTCTCACCAGACATGCACAAAAAAATTAAATAAGTAAAAATAAATATAAGAAGAGTTGCAGCTGGGTGTGGTAGTGCATGCCCTTAATCCCAGCACTCAGGAGGCAGGATCTCTGTGAGTTTGAGGCCAGCCTGGCCTATATAGCAAGTTCAAAAGTTGCCTTTCTTGGAAATTGAGTTTTTTCTGCTTAAAGATGCTATTTTTTAAAATTTGAAGATTGTGACTCGATAAGAAAATATTATGAAGAGCTTTCAAACTCTTGAACTGTTGGTCAGCCTTGACCTTTCAGAGTATTTGAATACCCCATCCATGTCAAGCTCACCATATGGATGACTGAAGTCTGAAGAAGCTTTAGCTTCCTTGCCATTAACTACCACACTAAGGTTGTTAAATACATACTTATCAAAATCCCACAGCATGATTTGGAGAAATGCCAGTCTTAGTATTAATCACATAACTTTGCAAAATAATTTATCACAATTTTTGTAATGTGAAAAAACACTGGCTTTAGAATTCCATTTCCATTAGTTATATGTAATTATAGAAAGGCATAGCTAGGCATGGTAGTACACACCTTAGTCCCAGCGCTGCGGGGCAGAGGCAGGTGGCTCTCTATGAGTTCAACCCAGCCTGCTCTACAAAATGAGTTTCTGGTCAGCCAGAGCTGCATAGTGAAATCTTGTCTCCCAAGGCGGGGGGGTGGGGGGGGGTGGCAAACCTAGTCTGTAATTCTAGCACTTGGAAGACTGAGAAAAAGTGGATTGCTATAAGATTGAGGTCAACCTGAAGTACAGAATAAGACCCTATTTCACTTTTTTTTTTTTTTCCTGGTCTTTTTGAGACAGGGTCTCCCTATAGCCCCAGCTGGCCTGGAACTTACTATGTAGACTAGGCTGGCCTCATTCTCACAGAAATCTACCTGCCTCTGCCTTCCAAGTGCTGGGATTAAAGGCATATGCAACTGCGCCTATGAGAAAAATTTTAAAATATTTATTTCAGTTTTATGTGTTTGAGTGTGTTGCCTGCATGTATGTAAGTGCACTCGTGTTGTGCAGTCCCTGTGGAGGTCAGAGAGGGCATTAGATCCCCTGGAACTGGAGTTGTACAGTTGTTAATTACTATAATGGTGCTGGGAACTGAACCTGGGGTCTTCTGCAAGAGAAGCCAGTTGCTCTTAACTGGTCACGAGCCCCCAGAAATTCAGAAAATATCAGGCTAGTGAGATGGGTCAGAGGGTAGAGGCACTTGATACACAAGCCTGACAACTTGAGTTTCATCTCCAAAACACAGGTAAAGTGGAAGGACAGAGCAAATTCCACAAAGTTGACTTCTACATATGTACTGTGGCACAGATCCTCACCATCATGCACACACATAATAATAAATTAAGAGGAAAAAAATGTCATTAGCTTTAAAATACAAGATATTATGACTTTTCTTTTGATGTTTGGTGTAGATTTTAGTAAATTCTAGTAAAGCCCATAAAAGCTTATTCTAACCATCAGGTAGGATATAGTATATTTTTTGTTTATTATTCTTAAAAATTATATTTTAGCTGGGCGTGGTGGTGCACACTTTTAATCCCAGCACTGGGTGGCAGAGGCTGGCATATCTCTGTGTTCAAGGGAACTACAGGAAGACCTTGTCTCAAAAAGACAAAAAAAAAATTTTACTAGCCAGGTGTGGTTGAGCACACCTGTAGTCCCAGTCCTTGGGAGGTAGAGACAGGTGAATTTCTTTGATTTTTGAGGCCAACCTGGTCTACATACCGAGTTCCAGGCTAGCCTGGGCTATATATATAGTAAGACCCTGTTTCCCAAAAAAAGAAATTCTGTTTTATTTTGGGGCTAAACCCTTGAAAGTATACTTCTAGTCATATGGCCTCAGACAGCATAATTGAAATTTCTGGATTCCTTATTTGTAAAATGAATATAGTCTGGAGATCTGGAGAGGTTTTGATGTAGCAAGCCTGGTACCTAGTGGTTAGTTACTATTTTCTGTTTGTTTTTTAAGATAGAGTCTCCCTGTGTAGCCTATGCTAGTCTTGAACTCCTTATGTAGCTCAGGCTGACCATGAAATTGAAATCCTGCCTCAGCTTCCCAAGCCTGTTTCGTACCCCATTTCACTATTCTTTCTAATATTTAAATTTTATATTGGTTTTTATAATTATGCATATTGCCTGACATTTTTATGCAAAAGGTCATGGCTTCCTAAGACTCCTGAGCCTACCATATGGGAAGCCCACTCAAGAAGCCATGTTAACAGCTAAGACTGAAGATGTCTTCATAAGTAGCAAGAAAGAGAACTGTGCTACATACTTAGTAAAGTTCTGTCAGAATGTTTTATTTGGCAAAAATTTAATGTGTATGAGGCAAATGGATGAAATATTTGAAAATAATTAAAATCTACAGGTACTTACTATTGGAAGTGTTGAAGTATCAGAATATGTTAGAGTGGGGCGTGGTAGTACAACATCTGTAATTCCAGCTACATTGAGATTGGCCTAGACCTCCCTCATTGTGTAGCCTTGGCTGGCCTTGAACTTGTGACTATCCTCCTGTCTCAGCCTCCTAAGTGCTGGGATTATAAGGGTGTGCCACATGCCCAGCTGAATTCTTTCACTCTTGCTGTTTATTTCCACACTGTTGTTAGAGCATGTTCTGCCTTGACTGTTTTATAGGTCCACTCGGCTGTTGAAGAAATGGATGGATTAGATGATGTTGAAAACAGCATGTTGTATTATAATCAAGCAGTTATTCTTTATCATCTGCGGCAGTATACAGAGGCAATATCTGTTGGTGAAAAGCTTTATCAGTTCATAGAACCTTTCGGTATGTTGTCTGTCCAGTCAACAATCACCTCATCCTCTCATACTTGGAGAATTCTCTAGTACTTCTACCTAGATGACCTAGATCAGATTACATATCAATATTTAAAGGGAAAAAAGGAGAAGATGGGAGAGAGAGCTTTTGGTAAAGTGCTTGCCTTACAAGCATAAGGGACTGAGTTTGAGCCCTAGAGTCCACATTTAAAAAAAGGTGGGTGTGGTAGCACATGCTTGTAATCAAGACCAAAAATAAAGAAAATAAAGCTGTTTCAGCTTTTCTAAATTTGTTTTTAGAATAAATAAAACTTATATGACAGTTTAGTCCCAGCATTTGGGAGGCAGAGGTAAGCATATCTCTTTGAGTTCAAGGCCAGCCTGGTCTCCATAGCCAGTGCCAGGGCTACATATAGTGAGACCCTGTCTCAAAACCACTACCACCATAACAAAAAACTGGGGCTGGGGAGATGGCTCATAGGTTAAGAGCACTGACTGCTCTTCCAGAGGACCAGGGTTTGAGTCCCAGCACCCACACAGTGCTTAATAACTGCCAGTAACTCTAGTTCCAATGATTCAGAAACCCTCTTCTGGCCTCTGCAGCTTTGCACACACATGTTGAACTTACATACATTCAGGAAAAATATTCATACACATAAAATAAATAATTTTTTTAAAAATTTAAGCCCTTAGGCTGGGTGTGGTGGTGGTACACACCTGTAGTCCCAGCACCTAGGAGGCAGAGGCAGGCAGATCGCTGTGAGTTCAAGGCCAGCCTGGTCTACATAGTGAGTTCCAGGCCAGCAGGGGCTACAGTGAGACCCTGTTTCAAAAAGACCAAAAAAAATTAAGCCCTTATATGACATTTAGTGAAATCCAGTTTCTTTTAGCACTCCTTCCCACCTAAGTTTTGAAGGTATCCCACATGGTGTCGCAGAGTAGCAGGAAGATTAGGTGTTCAAGGTCATCCTCAGCTACATACCAAATTCCAGATCAGCCTGGGTTACATGAAATTCTAGCAGAAAAAGGTATTCTGTGATATTATTCCTGGGGAGATACGAACAAGCATCTACTCACCCCAAGTAGGGAAGCAGTTACAGACCAAAGTAGGAATACCACCAAAGTCCAACTTGGTAAACCAGTAAGTTTTATTGGGGTTACTTGCAACAGCAGAAGTTACTCAAAGACAACTGCCTCACCAAGGCCCACCCCAACTGATAGCTCACAAAAGAACCTGGAGCATACCTAAACACAATCCGCAGCTATCTCAATACTTTGGGGAGTGTCTTTTCCAGGCAGCTCATTTGGTCTGAGCGTCTTCTAAGTACCTTGACTAGTGTCTGCCTCTTCCAGGCAACTAGCCTTCTCTGAGAGTCTCAGGAGTCCTTACTGCTTGTATACTTGGAGAAGGAGGGGTTTAGAGTATGTGATCAGTTTCAGGGACTCTATAAAGCCTTTGAGTTATTTACTTCCAGAGATCAAGGAGTTTGTCTTCAGAGTGGAATGTTTTTACCTTCCTTTAGAATATTCTGTGTTTTAAGAAACTTACCTCCAAGATGGAAGGTTTTATCTTGGAGGAAATTGCTCTACAACATAGAGACAGGAGAAAAAGAAGAAAGGAGGGAAGGAAAGAAAGGAGAAAGACTGTTTTCTCCTTGCTATTAGAGCACTTTGGTGAACTGAATTCTTTCTTCCTGCACTTAAAGCATTTTAAAATGTTAGAGGCCAGTGCAGTATCTCGTTATCTGTTTTCTAACTGAAATTTCTGTGCACAGTCATAGAGTACCTGATACAGAATTGTGTTTGCTTGCTATTTTCGGCCTTGGATAGGAGTAGTGAGAAAAGCAAGGGCAGGGAAGCAGGAACCGGCAGATAATAGAGGGATGAGTGGTTAGAGAGCGCTGCTTTCCTGCCCATAAGCAGACAGGGTTCCTGCCTGTTCAAGTCTAGGCATTAATGGGACTTCTGATTAATGAACACCTGTTTTCTGGCGTTCAGGTGTTGGCATGTGTTGATGCCTCTGTGACACTTGGGGAGAGAATTACGTAGGGATCTCCTTTGCTGACAGCTGGTTGAGCAGCTGCTGTCTATGACTCCAGGGAGCCCTTCTGAGCTGCTTTTCT
This sequence comes from Nannospalax galili, assembly GCF_000622305.1. Taxonomy (NCBI): domain Eukaryota; kingdom Metazoa; phylum Chordata; class Mammalia; order Rodentia; family Spalacidae; genus Nannospalax; species Nannospalax galili. Next base: position 141,069 of record NW_008354709.1, on the reverse strand, counting down.
CTTTCTCTCGATCCTAATGACTTGGTGACTGACTAGACAGGAGATGGGCAGGGATAGAAGTTTGTACGAATAATGACAGGTCCTTCCATGCACATTTATGTGCTTGGTAGCATTGGCAGTGCTTTTAGAATTCCTAAGCTGTTCACAAAATCCTATAAATATGTACTGTGGCTGATAGAATATAGAAATCAGTATCATCATTTTTCTTTCATTTTTCTTTTTAAAAATTATACTTATTTTTCTTTTTAACTACTGGGGTTTTTTGTCTCTCTCTTTTTTTTTTAGGATTTTACCTTTTAGAGAAGTTTCAGGTTCTTAGCAAAATTGAGGGGAAAACACGGCTGTTTCCTGTTGCAGTCCCTCACCCACAATCAGAACCTCCCCCATTACACTACCTCCTATTGCTAAGTGCACCAGTGTGCATGTCCACACCTACACATCACAGTCACACAGAAACTAACTCTTACCTTAGGATTTATTCCTGATGCAAATTCTGTGAATTGGACAATGTACCCATTGTAGTGTCATACAGAAGACAGCCACTATTCTAGAATGCTGTTTTCTGGTTAACTTCCCTCCTTTCTCCACAATTACTGATTTTTTTTTTTTTAATGTCTCTCTAGTTTTACTTTTTCCAGATCATGAAATTTGGAGTCCTCATTATGCATACTCTCATACAACATGTATTAATTGGGCACACAGGTCAATACTGTTGGCCAGACACTGTTTGGGGGTATGTGTTACAGTTAACTAGAGGAAATCTTTGCCCTTGTTACTCATATTGGAGAGAGAGAGAAACACTATCTATTGTGAAGTAGTTGAATGCAGTGAAGTTATGCTAAAATCAGCTAAGGGCATAGGGATGAACTTGGGACATTACTTTTAGATCAATGAATCTGTGTTTGAAAAGAACTTTGAATAAAGGAAGGGAGTGGGTCTTGTGGTTGTAGGATGCCTTCCTACTAGGGCTTATCAGATATATAAAGCACCTGAGGTGGCCAGCAGTGCTGAGAACAGCAGCTTCGTCTTTGTGGAGCTGGATGGGGAGACTGTGGAAACAAAATTGGAAGTAAGGGGGGGCGCAGAGCAGATAGAGAACTGTAGCTTAGGTCGCAATTAGGTCTCAGATGTGCTGAAAAACTCTTTGGTTATAAATGGATTGCACTCTTTAATGGCTTTTGGAATTTTCTGTTCTAGACTGTAACTGCTGCTTTTTAGACCTGCTTTTCTCTTGTATTTTTCCTTTCATCATCTTTTGAAAGCGAAATAAATAAGATGATTTTATGTAACAATGTTCCCTGCATTTTCCTGTTGGCAGCCTCAGTTTGCTCATATTCCACACTGTTTTTGCTCCCCCATTATATTGTTTCTTTTCCATCTCTGTATCCTAGAGGAGTTCTGTTTCATAAAACATAAGCCTTTTTAGAGTTATTCAGAAGCGAGAGATCCTCAAGTAGGTAAAATAGTCTACCATTTTACAGGTCAGGCAGCTAAAATCTAAAGTTAAGTGATCTGGATTGGTGAGATGGCTGAGTGGGTAAAGGTATTTGTTCATGAGCCTTTGAGACCAGAGTTCTTCCAGATTCCCCAAGGTAACAGAAAAAAAAACTGATTCTCAAGAATTGTCCTTTGGGAGCTGGAGAGGTAGTTCAGTGGTTAAGAGCACTGGGTAGGGCTGGAGAGATTGCTCAGTGGTTAGGAACACTGGTTGTCCTTGCAGAAGACCCAGGTTTAAATCCCAGCACCTACATGGCAACTAACAACTGTCCTTAACTCCAGTCCCAGGGGATCGACAGCCTCTTTTGTCTTCCTCGGGCATTGCACAACACGGGTGCACTTACCTACATGCAGGCAATACACGCATACATACACATAAAAAAATAAATAAAATTGGGAAAAAAAGAGCACTAGGTGCTCTTGCAGAGAGCCTGGGCTTGGTTCCCAGCACCCACATAGTGGCTAATAACCATCCATAACTCTAGTTCCAGGGGATCTGACACCCTTTCCTGGTCTCTATGAGCATTGTCCAAACAGTTACACTAACATGTGTGGGCAAAATAGACACAAACAAAATGAAACAAAAATTATTTTTTGTTTATTTTGTTTTGTTCGTTTGTTGAGACAGGGTCTCCCTGTAGCCCCAGCTGACCTGGAACTCACCATGTAGACAAGGCTGGACAAACATTCTTTTTTTTTTTTTTTTTTTTTGGTTTTTTTTTGACAGATTTGCCACGTAGGCAAAGCTGGCCTGGAACTCACTATACCAGGCTGGCCTCGAACTCACAGACATCCACCTGCCTCTGCCTCCCAAGTGGTGGGATTAAAGGCATGTACCACCACACCCGGTCCTACAAACATTCTTTTTTTAAAAAAAAGAATTGTCCTTTCACCTTCATAAACATGCCATTGTGTATATGTGCTTGCGTGTGCACACACACAATAAAAATTTGAGGTTAGGTAATATACAAAGACCACAGTGTACTGATAAGTACACTGTGGTAGTAGTGGAGTAAGTAATTGAGGCTTCTTTCCACAGAAGTGAACATTTCCCATTACACAGGCTGGTGTTTAGTAAATTTTCTACGTAGGATTGGTCACTGAATCCCCAGAAGAAGCCTTGAGACCCCTGATAGAATAACGGGAATGCTTGATAGCAAGCTAGTTCTATTTAGGTGAAGGTGTATTTTTATTTATGTGCATTTATTTAAGTGAAGGTGTAAGTTTTGTTTGGCAGAGCTCTGCGTCCTGTTTTGGGGGATAATCTGAGATGTATACTTGACCTTGGATTCTAACTTTTCCTGTTTGTTTGTTTGTTTGTTTGTTTGTTTTGCCAGAAGAAAAATTTGCCCAGGCAGTGTGTTTTCTGCTTGTAGACCTGTATATATTAACCTATCAAGCTGAGAAAGCTTTGCATCTTCTTGCTGTCCTAGAAAAAATGATTTCACAGGGTAACAATAATAAAAATGGGAAGAATGAGGTGAGTGTTCCCAGCTAATCAGACTAATATTTAAAACTATGATTCTTATTGTCATATCACATAATATCTTAACAACTTTACTGAGGTATAATTCATAGAAACTTTTCACAGTATTTGTCCAATCTAATAAACTACCTTTTAAAAACTTTCTGTTGAGCTGGAGAGATGGCTCTACATTTAAGAGCACTTGTTGATGTTCTTCCAGAGGACTGCAGTTCAGTTCTCAGCAACCACTTTGGGTGGCTCACAACCAATGCCTCTGGTGTCTGTGGGCACCTGTACACATGTGCACACACTCCTGCACACATATACACATAATTTGAAATTTTTTAAAAAATCTCAAAAGCAAAAAACTTAACCATTTTCATGTTTAAGGGTTTTCAACCTAACAAGTATCTATAAGAGATTTCAGTCGAGGTGTGGTGGTGTACACCTTTAATCCCAACACTTGGGAGGCAGAGGCATCTGGACCTCTGAGTTTAAGGCTGGCCTGGTCTACAGAGTGAGTTCCAGGCTAACCGGGGCTAGAGGGAGACCTTGTCTCAAAAAGACCAAAAAAAGAAAGAGATTTCAGGATTATCCCTGAGCATTGCGTTGTAAAATATTTCACTTTTTCATATTTGGTAGCTGTAGTATTTGGTAAAATACAATTTAGTCAGTAGACATATATGTGCTGTGGAAGGTTCTAATATGACAAAATCGAAACACTGTGGTCCTTTTACCCTGGGTCCTTTGCTGAGAAGGGATGGATGGAGTAAAGTGAGCTCATGGATAGAAAGGAAGGAAATCAGGGATTGTTTCCAGGAGTTTGAGTGTTTGAGCTCAATATTCAAATAGTCTGACAAGTAAAAAACAGGAGGGATAGAGTAGGATAGCAATCATGGCAGGGAAGACAGCACAAAGGGATACATGGCAGGCTGGGAAGTATCTGGTGAAATGAACAGTGAGAAGTATGGAGAGTGGCAGGGCTGAGGTTGGTGGAGGGAATGTGGGTCAGAGCATGAGGAAGATGGAAGATGGAATGCTTCTTTAGGAAGAAGGCAGGGTATATAGTGGGCTTTAGAAAGAGGTCTGAGTGATACCTATGCTTTTTAAGCAGACCCATCATTATGCTCATCTGTGAACTCTCAGTTAGGTTCCCATTAGGCACTCCGGGCTACTGACACTAGGAGTGAGCCCTGGTTTCTCCAGTTTAAAAATGATCTATAGGTACTTATATTAGCTCACTTGGAAATCAGTTATGGTCACAGATATTTGATTAACTTTATTTCACCATTGTACAGACTGGCAGTAATACCAACAAAGATGGATCTAATCATAAAGCTGAGAGTGGAGCTCTAATAGAAGCTGCAAAATCAAAGATACACCAGGTAGTGTTTGTCTCAAATGGTGGTTCTTTGTCACTGATGTTTACTTGTTAGTGCAAATAATGAAGTGATAGGAAATCAGTGAAGCACTCTAATTCAAAGCATGTATTTATCTGGGTTTAAAGAACTGTGGTTTAGCAGTACAGTTACCCTCTGAATATGTTTTGCTTAAAATACACACAGTGTCATTCTTTAAGTTCCTGTATAAAAATTTGAGATAGTTATCCTTAACTGGAAAGCAAAACTTTAGTGTGTATAAATGAGCCATCCTTCTTACATGCTAATATTTTTCCTTTACAGTACAAAGTAAGAGCTTATATCCAAATGAAGTCCCTGAAAGCATGCAAAAGGGAGATCAAGTCAGTCATGAACACAACTGGAAATGTAAGTTCCTTCTGGACTTTTCTCTCCTTCAGTTTCTGACTTTATTTAGACTGAGTATTTGTCAGTTTCAGCTTAAATATAACAATTGAGCTGGGGAGTATAGCTAAGTAGTGGAGCATTTCCCTAGCATGAACAAAACACACACACACACACACACACACACACACACAAGAATGGTGACAAGAGTTTCTGCTTTGTAGCCAGTGAGATTGCTCAGCTGGGCAAGGTGTTTGCCATGCAAACCTGGCAACCTTGAGTTTGGTCCCAGAACTTACATAATGGTGGAAGGAAAGAATCACTCCACAGAGTTGATCCTCTGATCTCAACACACAAATGCCACATCATGTACACACACACACACACGCACGCACGTATGAATAATGAGTAAAATTTTAAAAGAAAAGGTTTCCACTTTGGTTTGTTGTTATTTCGGTTCTGGGGTGCTGGGGATTGAACCCAGGGCCTAACACATGCTATGCAAGCACTCTGCCACTGTGCTACTTCTCAGCCCAAGCTTCTACTCTGTATGTAGTTATTTATTTATTTATTTATTTTTGTCGTTTTGAGACAAGGTCTCCGTGTAGTCCCCAGCTTTGTAGACCAGGCTGGCCTTGAACTCACAGAGATCCGCCTGCCTCTGCCTCCCTAGTGCTGGGATTAAAGATGTGCCACCACACTCGGCATATGACCATTTGACCTGGTGTGGTGGTGCACACTAATCCCAGCATTCAGGAGGCAGAAGCTTGTGCATCTCTATGAGTTTGAGGGCAGTCTGGTCTACATGGAGAGTTCCAGACCAGCCAGTGCTACATGATGTAACCCTGTCTCAGAAAAAAACAACAAGCAGACAAAAATTCATTTTAAATAGCTAGGTAACTTCCTAGTACTCTATGAGTAGTTTATCACAATTCACCTAAAACTTTGGCTGATATTAGGCATTTATGTTATTTTTGAATGTTTCAGCTTTATCCTCAAAATATGCCTTTAATACTAGCACTCAGGAGGCAAAGGCAGGCAGAGCTCTGAGTTCAAGACCAATCTAGTCTACATAGTGAATTCCAGGCCAGCAGGGGCTGCAGGGAGACCCTGACTCAAAAAGATTAAAAAAAAAAAAAGGGGTGTGTGTGTGTGTGTGTGTGTGTGTGTGTGTGTATGCGCATTGAAGATTTAGCAGTCAAATTATAGCTAAAACCTGGGGCCAGCAGGATGGTTCAGTAGGTAAAGGCACTTACCATGAAGCCTGATGACCTGGGTTTAATCCCCTAATCCCTAGAACCCATCTTATGGAAGGAGAGAACCAACTCCTGCATTATCCCATAACACATTTCGAATCATGGTATGCGCATACCCCCCTAAACACACTCACATTCACACACACACACACACACAGTAAATAAACAAATAAAGGATAGAAATCCTGAGGAGGTGATGTTAGAAGCTTCAGGCTGGATCCTTATTAGCCCCTGAGTTGTTTCTTCAGCAATTTTTTTTTTTTTTTTTTTTTTTTTTGGTCTTTTTGAGACAGGGTCTCCCTGTAGCCCCAGCTCTCCTGGAACTCACTATGTAGACCAGGCTGGCCTTGAAGTCATAGAGATCCGCCTGCCTCTGCCTCCTGAGTGCTGGGATTAAAGGGGCGCACCACCACACCCAGCTCTTTTTTTGTAGTGAACAATTAATCTATAAGAGAGAGAAGCCAAAACAGGGAGGTGATCATTTATCAAACCTTATGCCTTAAAGGAATCTATAGTCACAGAGGACAGATGAGTAAAAATAGGTAATTGGCTGGAGAGTTGGCTCAGTGATTAAGAGCACTTGATGTGCAATCATGAGAACTAGAGTTCAGACCATGGAACAAGCTAAGCATCCCATACGTGCCTATAACCCTAGCTCTGAGGACAGGAAGGAAGCAGGAAGCTCTCTGGAGCTTGCTCACTTCCGATATAGCCTGGAAAACATAAGCTTCAGGCTCAAGAAGAGACCCTGCCTCAAAGGAATGGACAGAGAGATAGAGGATACCCAGTGCCCTCTTCTGGTCTCTGCATACATGCAAATAATATTTTTATTATTTTTATTTTTTAATTATTTTTATTTTATGTATATGAGTATTATGCATATAAGTGCATCAGTGTTGTGCAGTGCCCACAGAGGACAGAAGAGGGCGTCAGATCCCCTGGAACTGGAGTTACAGACCATTGTTAGCTGCCATATGGGTGCTTGGATTCTTCTGCAAGAACAGCTAGTGCTCTTAACTGCTGAGCCATCACTCCAGCCCCACATGCACATAAATAAAACTTGGTTTTAGAAATTGGTAATTACCCAGATCTCTGCATGATGTTTTACTTTTTAGAGAATTTTTTAAAAATATTTAGACACAGTCTCACTATTTAGTTCTGGTTGGCCTAAAACTTGCTGTGTAGACCAGGCAGGCTTTGAACTCACAGAGATCTGCCTGCCTCTGTCTCCCAAATACTGGGTTTAAAGGTGTGCACCAGTTGCACTCTAAATTAGTATTTTCTGGTGAAGCATCTTCAGGTTGAGAATTCTTAAGAGGAATGAAGGTGATCTGCAATCCAAAACATGAATTTGGGAATAGAAAGAATAGTGCCTGCAAAAAAACTTTTGTTTGATAAATTCTCCCATTCATATGGTGACACTGTTTTTGCTTTTTGTTTTTGTTTTTTCCTACTTGGAAAAATGGTAATTTGGATCCTAATGAAAAATGTGCTTGTGTCCTAAGAAATAAGAAAGGCTGGGGATAGCTCAATTGTAGAGCACTTGCCTAACACACAGTCGTCCTTAGGGTCAGTCTCAAGCATGCACACAAAGAGGATACAATTTTAGCACTCAGAAGGTAGAGGCAGGAGGATCAGGAATTCAGGACCAGCTTGGGTTATAATGAAACATTGTTTTAAAAGACCCAAAAGAAAAATACATATATAAATAAAAAATTAGGTATGGTGGCTCAAGCAGGAGAATTGGGAATTCAAGAACAGTGTGAATTACATGAGACCTTTTTTTTTTAACATTTTTATTATTTTTATTTTATGTGTATGAGTGTATTACCAGCATGTTTGTAAGTGCAACCATGTCATGCAGTGCCCATAGAGGTCAGAAGAGGGCGTTGGATCCCCTGGAACTGGAGTTACAGATGGTTGTTAGTGTTAGTGAGTTGTGAGTGCTGGGAACCAAACCCAGGTCCTCTTCAGTGCTATTTCTTTGTTTTTGTTTTTGTTTTTATCTTTTTTAGCCTCAGTTGTCCTGGAACTCACTATGTAGACCAGGCTGGCCTTGAAGTCACAGAGATCTGCCTGCCTCTGCCTCCCGAGTGCTGGGATTAAAGGCATGCACCACCATGCTAGGGAAGCAATCAGTGCTCTTAACCACTCAGCCATCTCTCCAGTCCCCAGGACCTTTTTTTTTTTTTTTTTGAATTAGGCTGGAGAGATGGAGAGATGGCTCAGTAGTTAAGAGTACATATTACTGTTGCAAAGGACCCACCACCCGGCACCCATGTCCAGTGGCTCATAACTGCTCCAGCTCCAGAGAATCTGACATCTACTTTTCGTTTCTACAGACACTTGCACTAATATATTCACACACAGATGTACACTTACAATTTTTGAAAAAAAAAATTTTTTTTTTTTTTGTCTTTTTGAGACAGGGTCTCCCTGTAGCCCCAGCTGTCCTGGAACTCACTATGTAGACCAGGCTGGCCTTGAACCCACAGAGATCCGCCAGCCTCTGCCTCCCGAGTGCTGGGAGTAAAGGCATGCGCCACCATGCCCAGCGAAAAATAATTTTTTTAAGCAGAAAAAAAGCTAAGGAAGATCACCAATTTTCTAATAACCATTAAAACTAAAGTGCTCTTGGGAGGCAGAAGCAGTCAGATCTCTGTGAGTTCAAAGCCAGCCTGGTCTACAAAGTAAGTTCCAGGCCAGCTTAGGCTACAGGGAGAGACCCTGTCTCAAAAAAAAAGGAAAAAAAAAAAACTTAAAGTGCTAGTTTTTGCTGTTTAGTTGTTTTGCAGTTAAGCCAAGCACAATCACCTGTGCCTGTATTGCTAGGTATGCAAGAGGCCAAGGCAGTAGATCATTTGAACATAGGTCAGGCTGGGCACAGGGAAAGTCAGTGGATACTTTTTAGGCTGTATTCTTATATGTGCAGTGCATGTTGTTCTAATTTTTTAGGGAGGCAATTCTTACAAAGTGTTCTGTGGTGATTTCAGTGTTTTAGATTGCAGGATCAGTGAAACGTGGAAACTTTTGTGGCATGAATTAACTCATTCATTTATACTCTTGAACACATACATGTGTAGCAGTATAGTCAAGATCTTGCATTAGACAACTGAAAACAAACTTTAAATAACTTTTATCTTTCCTTTACAGTCTGCACCCTCCCTGTTTCTTAAAAGCAATTTTGAGTACTTAAGGGGCAATTATCGAAAAGCTGTGAAGCTATTAAATAGTTCAAACATTGCTGAGCATCCAGGATTCATGAAAACAGGTAAAAGAAAATTGTAAAATTTTAGGGTTTTTTTTTTTCCTGACAGATCAACCCCGTATTGCTTAGGTCCTGAGGCTTCTCCACAGTGATTTTTGTTCATTTTTAAATGAAAATGTTCTAAGCCAAGCATGGTGTCACATGTCTGTAATCCCAGCACTGAGAAGATGGAAGCAGAAAGACCTTGAGATTGAGTGCTGCCTTTCAAGACCCTGTCTTAAAACAGCTGCTAAGTTTTAATACTTCTCCTTGCAGAAAGTTCCTGGAATTTTAACTTATAAATTGTTTCCACATTACAGGATGCTGCATTACATCTGTAACTTTTTTCTTTGCCCTTCCCCCCACCCCCTCTTGTGTGTGAGTGTGTGTGTGAGTGTGTGTGTGAGTGAGTGTGTGTGTGTCTGTACACATGTACACGCAGTCACTTTCTGCCTTGTTTTTTGAGACCTGGAGCACACTGACTTGGTGAGACCAACTGCCCAGCAAACTAGGAATTTTCCTGTCTCAGCCTGGCCAGAGCTGGGATTACAGGTGTACACTGTCACACTTGGCTTTTCACATGGGTGCTGGAGATCTGAACTCAGGTCCTCATGCTGCATGGCAAGGACTTTACTGAACCATCTTCCTAGCCCCTCATTTTATTTAATACTCATTTAGAAATTATGCCTGCATCATGAGGCCTTTGTGATGTGAGACCTTTTCAAGAGGATGAGATGATACTTTTTCTACTTTCTCCCATAAAAGCAGGGAATGATACAGTGATTTCTGTAGACTTAGGAAGATAATTATTATTGCTTACTTTTGCCACTAGTCATAAATGAATAGTTTTATTTGTGGTGAAAGAAAAGTATAGAGGCCAGGGATATGGTTTGACCATTAGCTGTACAAGCTGATAACTCAGGTTTAATCCCTGGGACCTAGTTAAAAAGCTAGATTTGATGGTACACATCTGTAATCCCAGCACTCCTGTGGTGAGATGGGACATGGAGACAGAAGAATCACCTGGAAGCTCCCAGGTCACTACCCTGGAGTATGCAACACAGCAGAAGCAAGAGAGACCCTGCCTCAATGAAGTAGAAGGCCAGAACCAACTCCTAAAAGTGGTTTCTGACCTCCACCCATGTGCCATGTATACACCTGCACTATCACACAGACATAAAAGTTAAAGAAAGGTGTAAATTGTGATTGACATGGTTCTTGTCATTGCTGTTTTATGGAGAAGAGGGAAATCAATTACAAGAAATGAGGACAACCAGGCATGGTGGTGCATAACTATAATCCTAGCATCTAGGAAGTGGAGGCAGGATGATCGGGACTTTAAGGTCAGCCTTGACTACATAGCAAATTTGAGTCTACCCTGGGCTACATGAGACCCTGTTTCCTCAAAAAAAAAAAAAAAAAAAAAAAAAAAGTGAAGATAAACTATTAAATGTTGTAACAGGTCAGGTATGGTGGTGCATGCCTTTAATCTCAGCACTCAGGAGGCAGAGGCAAGAAGATCTCTTGAGTCTACGCAGGGAGTTCCAGGCCAACTGGGACTACAGGGAGACCCTGTCTCAGAAAAAAAAATAAATAAATAAAGAGAAAATGTTGTAACAAAGAAAGCCAGGGATGGTGGCATACCCTATAAGCCTACTCTAGATGCTGAGACAGGAGGATCACAAGTTGGAGGCCATCCTGAGCTACAAGCTGGCCATGAACACAGCTGTACACAGCTTTAATCTCAACATTTGGGAAGGCAGGTGGATCTCTGTGATCCACTTGATTTACGTAGGGAATTCCAGGCCAGCCAGGGCAACATAGGGAGAACCTTTCTCAAAATTAAACAGATAAACCCAGGAAAGCCAGGGATGGTGGCATACCCTATAAGCCTACTCTAGATGCTGAGACAGGAGGATCACAAGTTGGAGGCCATCCTGAGCTACAAGCTGGGCATGAACACAGCTGTACACAGCTTTAATCTCAACATTTGGGAAGGCAGTCAGGTGGATCTCTGTGATCCACTTGATTTACGTAGGGAATTCCAGGCCAGCCAGGGCAACATAGGGAGAACCTTTCTCAAAATTAAACAGATAAACCCAGTGATTCACCTGGGTATTTTTGTTTTGGATTCATATGCTGGGGAGCTTTGTTCCAACACGAATAATACCTAACGGCAGAAAGCTTCCAAGTCTCAAGTCTAGAGCAAGCATTGAGAAGCAGTGGTAGCTCCTTAGTCTTAATAAAACAGTCTTAATTCTTCACTATTTTCTAAAGTGTCTAAAATTGGAAAGAGAGAGAGATGATCAGGGGTCTCTTTAGTGGAGCTGGATGCTGTACATATAGAGTCCCCATGAGTCTCTATATACGGTATATACCTCTGTATAAGTGTATATACTCTTGATTGACTTCATACTCAATATTTTTAAAAGCTTGTAAACTGCAAAAATTCAGCAATGCAAATGATTTCTGTCTACAGCAATGCAAATGAATTCTGCATGCTGGCAGTAGAACCCAGGGCTTTGCATACACACTAGGCGAAGCTCTACCATCGAGCTACATTCCCAGCTCTTTTTGTTTTATTGTTCTTTTGAGACAAGGTCTGTTATGTTGCCCAGGTTGGTCTTGAGCTTAAAATCCTCCTGCCTCCTGAATGCTGGGATTAAGGACACATACCTTCAATTCCAGCTTGTAAATGAATTTTGTTTGACAGAGAGTATCAATTTCTAACATTCAAATTCTCATTTTTTTTTTTTTTTTTTTTTTTTTTAATTTCATTTTTGTTTTGTTTTTTGTTTGTTTTCTTCAAGGTAGAGCCTTGCTATACAGTCTTGAACCTCTGTCTTTGCCTTTCTATCTGTGGTGGGTCAAACTAGAGTCTGATGCATGCTAAACAGGTTTCTACCACCAAACTAAATTACCAGTCCCTTTTCTCTTTTTTCATTATTATTGCCTCATTTAAAACTGTTCTATCAGAATACAACCTTTAGTATTAAACAGTAAATAGCCTTATTTGTCATTCTAATCTGGTACTTTGTATTGTTAGGATAAAGTAGGGAGTACTAATTTGGAATTTATTTATTTATTTATTTATTTATTTACTTATTGGTCTTTTTGAGACAGAGTCTCCCTGTATCCTCTGACCTGGAACTCACTTTATAGACCAGATTGGCCTCAATCTCATAAAGATCCACCTGTCTATGCCTACCAAGTGCTACTATTAAAGACACCCCCCCCATCCCACTTAGACCAAGCTGCCTTTGAACTTGCTGCATAACCAAAGATGATCTTGAACTTTGATCCTACTGGCTTTATCTCTCAGGTGCTAAGATTACCTGCTGCCACCTTGCCTGGCCTGACTTCAGTAAATTTTTTTAATTTTGTTTTGCTTTATTTTTATTTTATATGTATGAGTGTATTGTGTGCATGTATACAAGTGCACCCATGTTATGCAGGGCCGCAGAAGTCAGAAGAGGGGGTTGGATTCCCCGGAACTAGAGTTACAGAAGATTGTTAGCAGCTGCCATGTGGGTGCTGGGAATTGAACCCAGGTCCTCTGCAAGAGCAGCTAGTGCTCTTAACTGCTGAACCATCCCTCCAGCCCCACAGTAAATTGTTTTCAAATGCATAGGGACCTATTCAGAAAATGAAAGCTAAGCTTGGATTACTTTCATTACACCAAAGTAAAATTTAGAGAAAGGCTTGAACTTATAATAAAAAAACAAAAACAAAAGAAAACTTGAATGAATATTTTATTTTTGTAACAAAGAAGTCTTTAATTGAACATTACCCCAAATCCTGGTACCATAGAGTTTGGTTTATCTTTATTTTATGTGTATGAGTGCTTTGCCTGCATGGATGTGAGTGTACCCGTGTCGTGTGAGGTCAGAAGATCCTCTGGAACTGTAGTTACAGGTGGTTCTGAGCCACCATATGGGTGGTAAGAACTGAACCCAGATCTTCTGCAAAAGCAGCCAGTGCTCCTAACCATTGGACCATCTCTTTAGCCCCAGAAATGTTTGGAGTTTTTTGTGATTAAAAATATAAAGATAGCCAGGGGTAGTGGCGCATGCCTTTAATTCCAGCACTCAGGAGGCAGAGGCAGGTGGATCTCTTGAGTTCAAGGCAAGCCTGGTCTACATAGTGAGTTCCAAGCCAGCTGGGGCTACAGAGAGAACAAAAGCAGGATTTTATATACTCTGTTCTGTTCGGTACATTCTTCCTATTATTCACTTAATATATTTTAGATAGTTTCATGTGTGCATGCATGCATATATCCAACACAAGACTTTGTACATGCTAAGCAGACTCTACCATCGAGCTAAACCCCAGCCTCCAAGTTTAATATTTGCTTCATTGTTTTCAGTTTGTACACTATTTCACTGTGGATATAAGGCATATAAGGTTATAAATTTTTTTGTCATTTGCCTATGGTTACTAAAAATTACATCAAAAAGTTAAAGTGGTTTTATAATAATTTTAACTGCCAGACATGTCTGCATCACCCTGTCCAACCCCCACCCTGTAATTCCATTGTTTTAGAGACTGAGGTAGGAGATGCTCAAGGCCAGTCTGGGCTACATAGTGAATTCTGGGTCATCTTGAGTTACATATGAAAGGCTGTCTTAGAAAAACAAGAATAATTATGATGATAATTTTATCCTCTTCAGTAAAAGATTTTAAAAGTTTAAAAAATTATAGATCGATCCGCCGGGGGCCTCTGAGCCCAGCCAGCCCCCATTGCCTGTTGCCTGCACGGCCACACCGTGGATCACCTTGACAAAGCGGCGCTGAACGTGCTGCAGCCACTGGAGTTCAGGAATGAAAGCTCATTGGCGTCAACCCTAAAGACTGTCCTGTTCTTCACAGCTTTAATGATCACCGTTCCTATTGGGCTATATTTTACAACGAAATCTTACGTATTCAGAGGTGCCCTGGGAATGTCCAACAGAGACAGCTGTTTTTATGCCGCAATCGTAGCAGTTGTGGTTCCTGTCGTTCTCGCCCTGTTTGTCTATGTGGCCTGGAATGAAGGCTCACAACAGTGGCGTGAAGGCAAACAGGATGAAAGTGAACCTCACCTTTTGATAGCATGACTTTATTTTTAAATAAGTACTTCTGGGGGATTGTTAATAATTTTATTTTATTTGAATAAAATGAAAGAACATTAAAATCATTCAGGGAGTCAGTCACATTTGACTAAACTTTGGCCCACTTAATTAATTTTAACTTTGAATCTCCATTTGCAAATAAAAATTTGAGAAAGATAGGTACAAATGCAAATGCTAAGTGAATTATATCTTATCCTGTGAAGAATTTAATCCTTACAATAAAAGTCTTTTATAGCAATTTGCCTTGTAGTTACTTTTCAGTTTTATTCCTTTGGATGTATTAAGAAACACAGTGAAGCAAATCTCCATTTCCTTCTTCACTAGAAGACTTTCCCTCTCAGAAAAGTATCAGGTTCTTGGATTTCAGATTCTAATTTCCTATGGGAAGTTGCTTAAATTGTGAACAGTGTAATTAATCTGAATGTCACTGAGTAAGGATAAATCTCACATTCTGGAATTTAATGGGGAAACTTGCTTAAATCACACCCATTCATGTAAAAGGACTTAGGGTTTACTGAGGGCCAAGAGATGAGCTCACTGCCAACTTTGTGACTAACACAACAATATTGCTTCCTCATTCTGCTTTGAAATTAAGCTTCAGTTACAAAATTTATTGAAATTCCTTTAAAATTTTTCCTACTTAATAAAACATAATATGTGATAGGTATTAGAATATCAAAGTGTTCAGTTTGCATGCATTGAGAGTGAAACAATTTTGAAATCAGACCTACTGTTCTTGTCTTTTTCATCAGAGCTAAGACACATCCTATATTTATGGACAATCCTTGAAGTCTTTTTTTATGAGAACTCCTCCCCTAAAAATAAAATAGTCCTCTGACCTTTCTTCAGTACCTTTAAACTTTGGTCAGACCCACCCCTGGACACTATATATATATGCAATCTAAAAACAGCTGTCCCCCAAATTTTTATTTCTCACTAGAAAATCATATATGTTCTGTAAAACACTAGAAAAATCCATATTAAGACAGAAAGAAAATAAAAATTGCTGGCCTGGAATTCGCTATGTGGACCATACTGGCTTGGAGCTCACAGCCATAATGTTGCTACCTGAAGATAATCACTATGTTAGTTTACAACCTGTGTGTAGTTTTGACAGGTGTTTCCCGATGCTACTTCCAGAAACACTGAAACCCTGGTTTAAGTTCAAACTCTGCCAACTTTACCAGAGAACTGTTTACAAGTTTTCAAATATATGGTTTCTGGCCATTATCTTAAAAAGCACATTGCTTCTGTATTCTTCTAAAATTCAAATTTCAGTTGTTTTCACCAAAAAGAAATGATAATTGAACAGATAACTCAATTTGAATATTGCACAACGTGTGCATATATCAAAAAATTATAAAGCATCCTATAAGAAGTATGTATGGTTCTTATGTTTTTATATATCAGTTAAAAATAACTAAAAGTAAATTCAAATAACTTGTTTCTGATTATCCTAATACAAAGGCCCTTGCTTATATGTTTGCCATGATTGATTCATTTCTCCAAAGTTACTTTTTATCCTATGGAGCTAGACTGAATAAAGATGATTAGGCATAAGAGACATATATGCATTTCTGCTATTGCTAAGCAAAATAATAGATCAGTATGATTATTACAGGATTGTTCTTAATTATATTTCATTGTTGTGTGTAGTTTAAATATCTTTAAGCAAGTATTCTAAATATAAGGTTCTTTGTTTTGTAAAGAATCTTTTAATTATGATATTTGAGTCTTGAATATCGTGTAGTAGATTTCTGGATAGTTCCTTCATCAGGTGGCCTGTTGTAGTTAGAATTGTCTGCTCAGTTTCTTTTTATATAATGCCAAGGTTTTTTCTTGTACTTTGGAGATCTTGTGCTATTTGTAAAAGATATTTTGGGATTATTTTGTTTGATTTCAGACATTTGCTAGTTAGGTAGTGATACAACTATTTTTCTTCAAGTGTTTCAACCAAGGATACATGCAAACAAGTCATTTTCTCTTGGGAATAAAGTACAAGTGTTTGAATATTAAAAATTAGATGGTCAGATTCATATTCAAGATTATTACAGAATAGCCTTGTTTTCTAAGAATTTTACCCAGGATTTTAGCTATGAACTTAACCATTTTACTGCTGTTAACTATGTTAGTTAATGTGATATTTGACAAATGGACACATTTTTCAAGATATCTTATTAGTTTCCTCTGGCATAAAGTACATATGATGTATTGGAAGGGAAAGCTACAGTTAAACTGTTAGGTTTTACAGTAGGAATATGGTCACTGATGTTTAAAAACTGATTGTAATAGTAATCTGAATAAGGGAGTACAACTCCAAGTGTCAATACAATCTACTGAATTAACCCCATTTACTGTAACAATACCTTCCCCACCTCCTAACTTGTTCCCTGAATAAGCTCCCGCTCCCCACCACTGTTGAAAAATGGAAGTTTGCTATACAATGCATCTGATGTCATTAGCTCGCTCTTCAAATGGATACCATTTCACATGTGACAATAGCATTCTTGTTTGTGTTCATAGTAAAGAATTTTAAACCTGCAAAAAAAAAAATTATAGATCATGCTTCATGAACTGTCCTGTAGAGACTAAGTGAAATCGAAAATAGAATTCACTAAAGATAAATAGGTCTAATTTTTGTATAAGGGACAAATCAAGAACAAAGTTTTTCTGTGGACAAATTGTTTTTTTTCAGGTGAATGCTTGAGGTGTATGTTCTGGAATAATCTTGGTTGCATCCATTTTGCCATGAGCAAGCACAATTTGGGGATTTTCTACTTTAAGAAGGCTCTGCAGGAAAACGATAACGTCTGTGCCCAGCTCAGTGCAAGTAGCACTGATCCAGGTAAGCTGGCACTGGGGACCATCTGCCATGTACTACTTGAGAGACACATGATACAGTGCACATGACATACAGTTACCACTGACCCTGCTCAATAGATTGGGCCCTGGAGATTGTTAGTAGCTATAACCATTTTGATGTTAGGGTGTTAAGAATAATTTTGAATTATCAAAAAATTAGGAAGCTGTGCATGGTGGTACACATCTTTAATCCCAGCATTCAAGAGGTAGAAGCAAGTGAATTTCTGTGAGTTTGAGAATAACCTGGTCTACATAGTGATATCCTTGCCAGCCAAGGCTACATATTAAAACCCTGTCTCAAAACAAAGGCTAGGGAGATAGCTCAATACTTAAACCACTTGCTATGTAAGCAAAGGACCAGAGTTCAGATCCCCAGAACCCACATAAATGCTGCATAGATATTTTGGCTCACCTGTAATTCCATCCTTGAAATGCAGAGATAGGAGATCCCTCAAGCAAGATAACTAGTGAAGCTAGCCATATCGATGAGCTCTGGGTTGAGAGACCCCGTCTGAAAAAGTAAGGTAGAAGAGTGATCGAGGAACAGTCTAGACAACAACTTCAGGCCTCCACACCCACATGCACATACTTGCATCCATGCACATGTAACACAGAAACATGCACAACACACACACACACACACACACACACGGAAAGAAGAAAAAACAAAAAACTAAGCTGCCTTCAATTTGTCACGGATTTGAATCGGTAGTCCTGCATGGCAGTGTCTTCAGCCATTTCTAATTAGTCATCGAGAGTTCTTGCTCTCAGGCCAGCATCGTTAGGAATCGTTTACAGAGTTTTACATGTAATGCCATGGCAACATCTGATAATCTTCAAGCAAATTCCTGAAGTTTTGAAGTTTATCATTTAATATTCAAATTACATGGATCCTTGATCTGAAATGCTTAAAATCAAGCAATTTTTTTTTTCTTTTTCAGAGCTGAGATCTGAACCCAGGGCCTTGCGCTTGCTAGGCAAGCACTCTACCACTGAGCTAAATCCCCAACCCCAAAATTTTTTTATTTTTATTAAGATAATAAAACAACAGTTGAATTGGTGAAAAGTGTATTTTAAATTGCAAGTGGTCTTACTTGACTGACTCATTGAACAAGTGGCAGCACATGGTAATACCACAGTTGACAAAGCTGAAAACAGGGAAAGGTGCTGTAAGGTTCATGGGAGAGAGTGACATCACCTCAGTCTCTATAGAGCGACACTGCCTGAGGAACTGGCAGGGAAGCGGGAACATCTTTGTCCCACCAGCACAGACACCTGATAGGACTGGCAGATGTTTGGGTTAGGCATGAAGACTACCCTTGGTGAGCCATTACAATTTCAAATTGTGGTTACTGATATTAAACATGGTAGTGTTTAGTTAGGAGAATAAATGTTTTCAGTGTAGCCATTTAATCATCTATTCTCCAATTTTTATCACTAGGCAAAAAATTTTCTGGAAGACCCATGTGTACCTTACTAACCAACAAAAGATATGAGCTGCTGTATAACTGTGGAATTCAGCTTCTTCACATCGGAAGGCCTCTTGCTGCCTTCGAGTGTCTTATTGAAGCTGTTCAGGTTTATCACGCAAATCCCCGCCTTTGGCTACGACTGGCTGAATGCTGCATTGCTGCCAATAAAGGAGTGAGTGCTGCTTGGGTATCTTTTTGAACCCTATCTCTCTTCTCTAACACTTGTTACATGGAAAGCCAAACTACTTGCGCACATAAAACTTCATTTTCTCTTTCTCCATCATTGAATTTATATTCTTCTGCTAACAGGAGTGGATTTTAGTTTCAAAAAACCGTTTGCTGTCGTTAGAGAGCTGACTCAGTGGTTGAGAGCACTTACTGTTCTTGCCTGGGTTCAGTTCCCCAACATCCACATGGTGCATGTAAATAAAATCTTTGTTATTTGTGTGTGTGTGTGTTTGAGACAGGGTCTCCCTATAGCCCCAGCTAACCTGGAACTTGCTATATAGACCAGGCTGGACTTGCTCCCACAGAGATCCGCCTGTCTCTGCTTCCTGAGTGCTAGGACTAAAAGTGTGCCACCACAGACAGCTAAGTAAAATCTTTTTTTTTTTTTCTTTAATTAAAAAAAATTTTTTAGCCCGGCACTTAGGAGGCAGAGGCAGGCAGATCTCTGTGAGTTCAAGGTCAACCTAGTCTACATAACAAGTTAAAGGCCAGCTGGGGCTACAGGGAGACCCTGTCTCAGAAAAAAAAAAAATTAAAAAATTAAAAAAAAATTTTATTTAACATTTTTATTTTATGTGTATGCGTGTATTGCCTGCATGTAGGTTAGTGCACTGGTGTCATGCAATGCCCTCAGAGGTCAGAAGATGCTGTCAGATCCCCTGGGACTGGAGTTACAGACAGTTGTTAGCTGCCATGTGGGTGCTGGGAGTCAAACCCAGGTCTTCTGTAAGAACAACCCATGTTCTTAACTGCTGAGCCATCTCTCCAGTCCCTCAAAGAAATTTTTAAATCTTGTTTATGAGTGTCTTGCATGCATGTTTGTAAGTGTACTCATGTCATACAAAGCCCACAGAGACCATAGGGGCCATTGGATCCCCTGGAACTGGAATTACAGAGGGCTCTTAGCTGTCGTGTGAGTGTTGGGAATTGAACTCAGGTCCTCTAGAAGAGCTACTAAGGCTCTTAACTACTGAGCCATCTCTCCAACCCCACAGTAAAATCTTTTAAAACAAAAAACAGGCTCATTTGATTAGATCCAATTCTTAGCAAAGAATTAAAGTCAGTGAGAAGACTATCTGTTGGAATAGTAATCAGCTCACTCTGGCCAGGGCCATGCCATGTGCAAGTGTGAGGTTGGTATGTGTATACCAGGTCATTAAAGGACAGAAGTACATAAATGGCATTTCCTTCAATGCAGTAAATGATAATATTATTTTACTTGCTCTTTCTCTCTGACACATTTGTCCATGAAACTAGATCAACTTGCTTAGTTCTTATCTCCTGGCCTCTTTGGGTAGAGGCCTTTTAAATCCTGAGTTGAGAGAGGTTAGTGGAAAGTATGGATAATCAGAATATCTGTATTCCCCACCTTTTCCCCTGTTGTCTAGGTATGTGAAGATTGGGGCACTGTGACTTCCTGAGGCCCTGTGTGCCTGCCTGCCATAGGTAGGATGTTGAAGCTCTTCACTAAGCCATGCTTTCTAAGAAACAGGGTTTAAAGAAGCATGTGTGCATGGTAGTGTTTCACTCAGTACTTAAATAGTTGAGGATTTGAGTATGACAGGGAGAAAGAGACAAAGTATGGGGCTTTTGGGGTTTTGTTTGCTTGGTGCTGGGGTCAAACTGAAGGCCTTGTGCACAACAGAGAAGCACTCTACCACTGAGCCCTGTACCTTGGTTGGTTGCTGAGACAGGGTCTTACTATATATAACTCTGGCTGACCTGGAACTATGTAGACCAGGCTGGCCTCAAATCTTCTTCTGCCTCTAGAGTGCTGGGATTAAAGGTGTACAACCATGCCTGACCTCTGCTTTGTTTTTAAAAAAAGAGAATTCCAGTGGTAAGGGTAGGAGAATCAATAGTTCTAGGTGAGGTCATCCTGGGCTACTTGAGTCAAAATGAAGTGTGGTTACTCATACCTTTAATCCCAGCACTGGGGATACTGAGGCAGACGGTTTTCTGTGCGTTAGAGACCATCCTAGTCTATATAACCAGATTCAGTGCAGTTGGGACTACAGAAAGACCCTGTCTCAAAAACAAATGAGGCTGAAGAGATGGCACTGCGGTTAAGAGCACTGACTGCTCTTGCAGAAGACCCAGGATTGCTTCCCAGGCAGGAACTCTCATTGCAGCTAACTCTGGCCTGTTACTCCAGTTCCAAGGGATCTGAAGCCCTTTTTCTGACCTCCACGGGCATTGTATGAATATGAATGCACTTACATAAAATTTTTTAAATTAAATATTTAAAAAACAAATGACAACTTTGTTATTGTTATTTGTGGGTTTTGTTAACTAATAAAAAAATTCTAGGTAAAATTTATACTTGTTAAGAAAACTGTTGATGATTAAATATTTAAAAAACAAACAACAACTTTGTTATCTGTGGTTTTTTTTTAACTAATAAAAAAAATTCTAGGCAAAATTTATACTTCTTAAGAAAACTGTTGATGATTAAATATTTAAAAAACAAATGACAACTTTGTTATTGTTATTTGTGGGTTTTGTTAACTAATAAAAAAATTCTAGGCAAAATTTATACTTGTTAAGAAAACTGTTGATCTGTGCTGGGGACTTGAGAGATGGATCAGTGGTTAAGAGAGCTCGCTACTCTCCAGACAACTGGTGCTCAGTTCCTAGCACTTGGTTT
>NW_008354709.1:87977-119474 GCF_000622305.1 Nannospalax galili | reverse complement strand
TTTGAGACAGGGTCTCCCTGTAGCCCCAGCTGTCCTGGAACTCACTATGAAGACCAGGCTGGCCTTGAACTCACAGAGATCCGCCTGGGATTAAAGTCATACACCACCACGCCCAGCAATTCCCAGCACTTGTATCAGGCAGCTCACAACCACCTGTAACTAATTCCTCACACACGTACTCACACATGTACATAAATAAAAATAAAATATTTTTTAAACCATCTATTTAAAAAAATGAGTAAGCTAAAAGCTGGATATGGTGGCTCACACCTTTAATCCCAGCACTTGGGAGGCAGAGGCAGGTGAATCTGTGAGTTCGAGGCCAGCCTGGTCTACAGAGTGAGTTCCAGGCCAGCTGGGGCTACAAAGAGACCCTGTCTCAAAAATAAAAAATGAGTAAGGGCTGAATGTAGTGGCACATGCCTGTAATTTTAGTATACAGATGATGAAGTCAGAAGTCATTTGTGTGTAGCTGGCCTGGGCTCCATAACAAGACTCTGACTGAATTAATGAATGATTCTCTAGAAATCACTTACTTTATTAATCATTTATGAATTTCAGTGTTGAGGGCCTTTTCTACAGTTACTAGAAAGCACAGAGTAAGTTACAGAAATATTTTTGTTTAGAGAAATGGCTGCAAGACAAAACTTAGCTCTGCAAGTTCATGTGGCTGTCTTGAATTTGTTGCTGTAGATGAGAATTTGGATGTCTTAGATGATGACCAGATGGGATTTCACCAGAAAGTAATTAGAGGCTTAGAGTGGAGGGGGAGGTAAATATCACTGGTGTTATCAAGCTCCTGTAATGAAATAATTTTGTATCTTGGTAAATATTATAGAATACTATAACAGCCTTCACTATTAAATATTTTTTATATTTTTATTTTAATTAATTTATTTTTTGGTCTGTTTGAGACAGGGTCTCCCTGTAGCCCCAGCTGGCCTGGAACTCGCTATGTAGACCAGGCTGGCCTTGAACTCACAGAGATCTGCTTGCTTCTGCCTCCAAGTGCTGGGATTAAAGGGGTGCACCACCATGCCCAGCTTATTTATTTTTATTTTATGTGTATAAGTGTCTGCTTACATGTATGTAAGTGTACCCTGTATATGCAGTGCCCACAGAAGCCAGAAGAGGGAGTCAGATCCCTATAACTGGAGTTAAAGACAGTTGTTAACTGCCATGTGTGTGCTGGGAACTTCACCTAGGTCGTCTGCAAAAGCAGGCAGTGCTTTGGGGCCGGGCATGGTGGCGCATGCCTTTAATCTCAGCACTTGGGAGGCAGAGGCAGGCAGATCTCTGTGAGTTCAAGGCCAGCCTGGTCTACATAGTGAGTTTCAGGACAGCTGGGGCTATAGGGAGACGCTGTCTCAAAAAGACCGAAAAAAAAAAAAAAAAAGCCAGTGCTCTTAATGACTGAGCCATCTCTCCAGCCCGAGCCTTCACTATTTTTTAGTTTATGTTTATCAATTTGCTATGTAGAGAGACTAGAATGGCCTGGAACTCACAGAAATCTGCCTGCCTCTGCCTTCTGAGTGCTGGAATTAAAGGTACTCAGTTGACCATCACATATAGCCCAGTTTTTTTTTAAATAATTGTACATTGATGATCATATTTCATGCCAAATTTTAAAGATTTTTTTAAATTTTTATTTTTTATTTTTATGTATATGTATGTATTACCTGCATGTATATAAGGGCACACATGTCATGCAGTGCCCAGGAGGACAGAAGAGGATGTCAGATCCCCTGGAACTAGAGTAAACGGACAGTTGTTAGCTGTCATGTGGGTGCTAGGTTTTGAACCTGGGTCTTCTGCAAAAACAGTCAGTGTTCTTAACCACTGAACCATCACTCCAGCCCCTCATGCCACATTTTTAAAATATTTTATTTAGTGTTTTTTGGTCTTTTGGAGACAGCATCCCTGTAGTACCAGCTAGCCTGGAACTCCCTATGTAGACCAGACTTGACCTTGAACTCACAAAGATTCACCTGTCTCTGCCTCCCAACTGCTGGGACTAAAGACATGTGCCCCCACGCCCAGCTAAAATGTATTTCATTTATTATTGTTATTTTATGTGTATAAGTGTATTGCCTGCATGTGTGTAAGTACACTTGTGACAAGCAGTGCCCTTGGAGGTCAGAAGAGGACATAGGATCCTCTGGGACTGGAGTTACAGATGGTTGTTAGCTGCCCTGTGGATGTGAACCTGGATCCTTTGCAAGAACAGCCTGTGCTCGTAACAACTGAGCCATCTCTCCAGCCCTTTATTTAGTTATTTTTTATGTGTATGAGTGTATTGCCTGCATGTATATAAGTGCAATGCCCTCAGAGGTCAGAAGAGGATGTTGGTTTCTCTGGAACTAGCGGTATAGATGCTTTTTAGCAGCCGTGTGGGTGCTGGGAATCGAACCTGGGTTCTCTGCAAGAGCAACCAATGCTGTTAGCTGCTGAGCCATCTCTCCAGCCCCTTCATGCCACATTTTATACTTTCCTTAAATTTATTTGAAATTGTTTTTATTTTGTAGACTTCTGAGCAAGAAACTAAAGGTCTTCCCACCAAAAAGGGCATTGTACAGTCTATTGTTGGTCAAGGCTATCACCGGAAAATCGTTCTGGCATCACAGTCCGTTCAGAACACCGTGTATAAGTAAGTGTCTTGTCAAGAGCAAGTATGAATGTATGATCCTGTTTCACCCTGTGGACTTAGGGTGGAAGTGTATATACTGTAATGATTAGTTATATCCATGGGTATGGAAATTGTTGCCATCCTACAGAACCAAGACCATTCATTACCATTGTTCACAGTGTCCAGATTGAGGACACAGTGTCCAGATTGAGGACATTAGAAGTATATTATTTCTATTTCCAGATTCTGGTTCCAGGATAATCACCCAGTTTCCCCATTCTTGTCATGAGTCTGTCATCCATGGATTAAACCAGCCATAGATTGAAAACATTCACAAGCAAAAATTGTACCCATCTTGAACATGTACTAACTAATTTCTTACATTATCCCCAAACTATGCAGCATAACAACTGTTTACATAGCATTCATATTATATTATGGGTTGGAAATTCCCTTAGAGATGACATAAACTGTATGGGAGGATATATCTAAGGTTATGTGTGACTACTACACCATTTTCGATAAGGGACTGAAGAATACCTACATTTGAGTCTTGTTCTAGTTACTTTTTCTTTTGCTGTGATAAATACCATGACCAGAAGCAACTTCTGAAAGGAAAGGGTTTATTTTAGCTTACACTTCCCAGATCACAGTCTATCATTGAAGGAAATCAGGGCAGGAGCTCAAGCAGAAACTGAAGCAGAAACCATGGAGGACTGCTGCTTACTGGCTTGCTCATTAGCTCATGCTTAGGAATAGTCTTTTTTTTTTTTTAATTTTTTTTTTTTAATATGTATGCGTGTATTGCCTGCATATAGGTAAGTGCACCTGTATAGAGCAATGCCTGAGGAGGACAGAAGAGGCTGTCAGATCCCCTGGAACTGGAGTTTCGGACAATTGTTAGCTGCTATGTGAGTGCTGGGATTCAAACCTAGGTCTTCTGCAAGAACAGCCAGTGTTCTTCACCACTGAGCCATCTCTCCAGGCCCAGGAATATTCTTTTAAACAGCCCAGGCTACTTGCCTGGGACCAGTACTGCCCACAGTGGCCTGAGTCCCCCTATATCAATTAGTAATCAAGAAAATGCCACACAGACACAGACACAGCCAATCTGATCTAAGAAATTCTTCAGTTCCCTCTTTCTAGGTGACTAGATTGTGTCAAATTGATGATAAAAGCTAACCAGATATGCAGATCTTCAAACCAATTTTCCATGGATACTATACAGTTTCAGTTACCAGTTTTGTGGGCTTTTTTGTTTGTTTGTTTGTTTGTTTTTGTTTTATTGAGACATGGTCTCCCTGTAGCCCCATCTATCCTGGAACTTGCTATGTAGACCAGGCTGGTCTTGAACTCACAGAGATCCCCCTGCCTCTGCCTCCCAAGTGCTAGAATTAAACGTGTGTGCCACCACGCCTGACTATTATTTTTAAAATCTTATGCATATGAATTTATTACCTGCATTTG
The DNA here is from genome assembly GCF_000622305.1 of Nannospalax galili. Classification (NCBI taxonomy): domain Eukaryota; kingdom Metazoa; phylum Chordata; class Mammalia; order Rodentia; family Spalacidae; genus Nannospalax; species Nannospalax galili. The sequence goes on along the minus strand of NW_008354709.1, from coordinate 115,381 downwards.
TGTAAATGCACCTGTGTCATGCAGTGCCCTCGGAGGTCAGAAGAAGGTGTCAGGTCCCCTGGAACTGGAGTTACAGGCGGTTGTTAGCTGCCATGTGGGTGCCAGGAATCAAACCTGGGTCCTCTGCAAGAGCAGTCAGTGCTCTTAAACACTGAGCCATCTCTCCAGCTCTATTTTCACAGTTTTTATGAATGAAAATATTTTTTTAAAACTAATTCTTACTATTAAGGAAAATTGACTAATATGTAAAGCAACAAAAGCAATATAGAAGGCACATGTGTACCCTTCAATAAACAGCTTTTAGGGGTTGGGATCATAGCTCAGTTAGTAGAGAGTTTGCCTAGCATGTACAAAGTCTTAGGGTTAGATCCCCAGCTGGTGTACAAACCAGACACACCTATAAGGAGGTAGATGCAGGAGAACCAAAACACCCCAGAGGAGCTGGGAAAATAGCTTGTCACACAACCATGAGGACCTAGCAAGCATCTCAGCGTGTATCTCAGCACCATATAACCAAGTGAAGTCTCACACACACACCTGTGTCCCCAGTATAGGGCAGAAATGGGAGGAGTTCTAGGGCTTGCTGGTTGTTAAATTAGTGAAAAACATCAGCTCTGGGTTCAGAGAGAGAGGTTTCGTTTTTGTTGTCTTTTGTCTTGAGAAGGTCTCACTATCCAATCTGACCTTGAACACATGATCCTCCTAACTCAGTCTCCTGTATGCTAAGATTGCAGCAAGTATGTGCCATCACCCCAACTCAACGCTACCTTTTTCACTTCTTAACATTCAGGAGGCAGAGACAGGAAGATTACTGAGAGTTCATCCTGGACTATGGGATGAGTTCATGACCAGGCTAGGCAGTTAATGAGCCCTTGTCTCAAAAGTTAAAAGGAGGGCAAGGAGATAACAGATCAGTGATAGAGCATGTGCTTGCCTAGCATATTATGAGACCCTATGTTAAATGCCTGTGCCCTCTCCTGGCCTCCATGGGCATTACACACACAGGTATACTTACATACATGCAGGCAAAACACTCATACACATAAAAATAAATTAATTTTTTTAAAAAAGTTTCACCAGGCATAGTGGCATATGCTTTCCATCCCAGGACTTGGGAGGTAGAGGCAGGAGGATCAGGAGTTCAAGGTCATCTTTAGCTACATAGCAAGTTCAAAGCCAGTCTGGGCTATATGAGAATCTATCTCACAAAAAGATTTTTGAAAAAAGAGGAAAAAAAATTGTCCAAAGTTAAATAGTATTTGGTAGACAGCAGGATTTGGGTCTTAATTTAGTTCACCTACAATGTACTTGGTAGATAACTGGGGCTGGGAATTGAACTGAGCTAAGCATGCCTTCTGCCACTGAGGTACACCCCAATCCCTAATGCTTGTTTTCTGTTTGTCTGTTTTTTAAGACTATTATAATAAAGCATTATTTTCCTACAAAAGTTATTGTCACTTCTCAAAATTTTGTGTTTTTCTGATAAAGATGACTGATTTGGGTTAAATAAACCAATACAAACTTATGACAGTTCAACCAAATTATAAGATAAAAGATACTGAGTTTCAAAGCTTGTAAAGGCATCCCTCCCCCTCTTTGGTCTTTTTGAGACAGGGTCTCCCTGTAGCCCTAGCTGGTCTAGAACTTGATGTGTTTACCAGGCTGGCCTCCATCTTCCAGAAATCCCAAGTGCTGGGATTAAAGGTGTGCATGCCCACATCCAGCTTGTAAAGGTGTATTTTTAAAGCAAAAGTCAACCAAAACATGTTTCTTTCCTTTTTCCCATTCTTTTTTTTTTAATAATTTAATTTTTTATGTGTATGAGTATATTGCCTACATGTATGTAAATGTAAAACTGCTTTTATTAAAATTTCTGTCTACCAGAGGACAGATTTTCATTAACAGTTAATCAGTTATTCCTGATAGCAACAAAGTCTGATTTGTTTTTCTGCTGTCAACTTACCTTATTTATTCTTGTTCGTTGAAGCGATGGACAGTCTTCAGCCATTCCTGTAGCCAGTATGGAGTTTGCAGCCATTTGTCTTAGAAATGCCTTGTTGCTGTTACCTGAAGAACAGCAAGACCCAAAGCAGGAAAATGGCTCCAAAAACAGCGGCCAACTAGCAGGGAACACTGAGAGCAGCGAGAGCAACGAAACATGCAGGTACTCTGATCCCCAGGGCCCTCCTTAGTGAGCCTCTGGCCTTTAGATATATTCCTAAACTCAAAGCAGAAGCTCCAGAATTCAGTCATAACAAAGAAGACTGTGTTTATGAGATTTCCAGAAGAGAAACAGGATGAAGGGATGAAAGCTAAGGAGGAAAGATCTTTGAAAGACAAAATAGAAACATTTTTTTTTTTTGAGGGGGGTTGGTTAAAGGAACAACTTTGAGACCAGAACTAGGTATGATGGCACACATCTGTAATCACAGTGTGAGAAACAGGAGGATGATAAGTTGGATGTTATCCTGGGATACTTGGCAAAACTTTGTCTTAAAAGAGAAGCCAGGCATGGTGGCACCGGCTTTAATCTCAACACTAAGGCCAGCCTAGTCTACATAGCTAGTTCCAGGACAACTGGGGCTCCAGGGAGACCCTGTCTCAAAAAAACAAAAGAAAGAAAAAGAAGAAAGAAAAAACATTACAGCAACAGTGGGGATATTCACAAATCTTGTGGTTATTAGAGGCAGCATTTTTTTCGTACTGAAGATTGGGAAGATTGGAAGATTTCTCAATGGGTAAAGGCATTTAACCATCAACCCTGACAACTTGAGTTCATTCCCCAGGACCCACATAGTAGAAAAAGGGAACCCACTTCTGCAAGTTGTTCTCTCACCTCCAGGCTGGCCAGGAACTCTATGGGCCATTCTCCTGTCTCTGCTTCCTGAGTACTGGGATTATAGACATGCAATACCACACCCAGCTTATGTTCTTACTTTGAGACAGGCTCTCACTGAGCTAACCAGGCCTTAAATTTACTCTAGTCCAAGTAGGCTTTGAACTTAACGGTCTTCTTGTTTTTACCTCCTGAGTAGTTAAGATTATAGATGTATATTACCATATATGGCATTTTTTAAATTTTTTGAAATTATGGTCTTATTGTATAACCTAGTATGACATTGAACTTGTATAGCCTAGTGTGACATTGAACTTGTGATCTTCCTGACTCAGTCTCCAGAGTGTAGTGGTTACAGGCATTTACCGCTACACCTGGCCAAAAATTTCTCATTTCTTGTTGTCTTCTGCTTTTTTTTTTAATATTTTATTATTTTTATTTATGTGTATGCATGTATTGCCTGCATGTAAGTAAGTACATCCGTGTCATGCAATGCCCAAGGAGGACAGAAGAGGCTGTCGGATCCCCTGGAACTGGAGTTATGGACAGTTGTTAGCTGCCGCATGGGTGCTGAAATTCAAACCTAGGGCTTCTGTGAGAACAGCCAGCGTTCTTAACCCATGAGCCATCTCTCCAGCCCCTGTCTTCTGCTTTTTAACATACTCTTAACCACCAACTACCAGAATATTTCCAAATGTTTCTGGTTTTCTAATATAAATTAAAAATTATGGGCTTGGGCCTAGAGGGATGGCTCAGTGGTTAAGAGCACTGGCTGCACTTACAAAGAACTCAGCTTTGGTTCCCAGCACCCACATGGCAGCTAACACCCACCTGTCCTTAACTCCAGTTCCAGGAGCTCAAACATCCTCTTCTAGCCTCCATCAGCCGTAGGCATGCACATGGTATACCTACATACATGTAGGCAAAACGCACATACACACACACACACACACACACTCAAATCTTTTTTTAATAAATGCACTGGAGAGATGGCTCAGTGATTAAGAGAGCATACTGCTCTTGCAAAGGACCAGAGTTCAATCCCAGCATCTTTGCTTGGCATGGTGACACACATACACCTTTAGTCCTAACATTCAGAGGCAGAGGCAGGTGGATCTTGGTGAGAAGTCAGCCGGGTATACATAGTGAGTTCTAGACCAGCTGGGGCTATAAAAAGGTCTGTCTCAGAAAAAAAAAAAAAAGCACACACCAAAAAAAACAGTTCCCAGTGTCCACATCAGGCAGTGCACAACTATCTGAGTCCAGTTTCAGTGCACGACTGTCTAAGGCCAGCCTGGTCGACATAGCAAGTTCCAGGCCAACCAGTGCTGCATAATGAGATCCTATCTCAAAACAATAAAAAAAGCAATCTGAAGATTGAAAATGTGTGAAAACACTGGAATAGTGAACCCTTTAGAAATGTTTCCAGCTAGAGATTTTTTTTTTATTTATTATTTTTTTGTCTTTTTGAAGCAGGGTCTCCCTGTAGCCCCAGCTGTCCTGGAACTTACTATGTAGACCAGGCTGGCCTTGAACTCACAGAGATCTACCTGCCTCTGCCTCCCAAATGCTAGGACTACAGGTGTGCGCCACCACACCCAGCTAGAGATTTTTTAGACGCATTATAGTGTACTAGGGAAAACAAACTAATGTGTAGTACAGCGCTCATAGGTTAGTGATGGCAAATCTCAGTGCGTTGGTTGTTTCGACCCTTTCGCTATTGGTATAAACACCTGCACTGGAGTGGTGAAGTCGAGATAGGAAAACAAATTGTACATTTGTTTGTTTCTTTTCCTGTTTGAGTCTTTCTCTATTTTAGCAGTAAAAGCCATGATGGGGATAAATTCATTCCAGCTCCACCTTCTTCTCCTTTGAGAAAACAAGAACTAGAAAACTTAAAGTGAGTATCTAAGCACAATGAGCATCGTATCTGTTAAAATAAGTACACTGACTTTTACCTCTATTATATTGGTGATTTTATTATATTGATCAAATTATCAAGTGTTAGACCACATGCCTGCACCACTCTCTGGGACCTCCTCATCACACCATCTTTTAACCATTATACTGTACTGTAAATCCCAGCAATCACATCCCTGCCTCACCCCTCCACCCCCATCCTCCTAATACAGAGGTTAGAGGTATGTGCATCCATACCTGGCTTTTCACATGGGTGCTGGCGATCTGAAGGTTGGTACTTGCACTTTCACAACAAGTGCTTCTACTGACTCTGCCATCTCCCCAACCTCTGTAAATTTAGCTTTGAACTGAAGGCCGGGGGTTGGAGGGGACAACAAGTGCTTGATCACCACCTTTGAATTATATCCCCACCCCTAGTTAAAAGACTTTAATTGGGTCTTTTGGGATAATATGAAGAAGAGTAAGTTTTCCAGTGAGGTGAGTAAAGTGATACTGGCTTTATAAACAGAAAAGCAAGAACTGAGGAGGAAAAAAATAAATGAACAAAACACTGGACCAGTGAGATGGTTCAACAAGTAAAGGCATTTGTTGCACAAGCCTGATGACCTGAGTTAAACTTCTGGAACCCATATAGTAGAAAGAGAGAACAGACTCCAGAAAGTTGCCCTCTGACCTATACATGTGTACTGTGATATGTGTGTATCAGGCTTGGTGGCAAGTGCCTTTACCCATTTAGCTATTTTGCTGGCCCTATACCTGATACCTTCTAGAGATGTGTCTGTTTATAGAATCAATGGTATTTCATATTTAAGGGTTTATCTAGGGACTAGGTATGTGACAGTGGTAAAGCACATGGCTTAGGATGTTTGAGGCTATAGATCCTGTCTTTGGCACCATGAAACAAAGATTTATCTTTATTTTTGTATAGTAATATCCATAACAGTAGTATAAAAGTTTATAAGTATATTAGCTTTTCATCCCTGTCAGAAAATGCTGAGTAAAGCAACTTGAGGGATGAAAGATTGATTTGGGCCCATGTTTTCAGAGGATTCTGCCCATTGCCATTTGGTTTATTCCTTTGAGCCTGAAGTGAGGCAGAACATCATGGAAGTTAAGGTGTGGTAGAAAGAATTGCTTATCTCACAGTGGCCAGGAAACAGGCAGACAGTAGAAGGGGCCCGGGATGTGGCTTCATGATAGGGAGCTTACCTAGCATGAGTAAGGCTCAAGTTCAGTTCCTTAGTAACACAAAAAAAAGACATTTTGAGATTCAAGTATGTATTTATATAATTACATATTTATTTCGGACAAGTTCTCAGTTTGTGGCCCAGGCTGGCCTTGTACTCACAATGTCCTGCCTCAGTCCTCAGGTTTGAGGTTTATAGGCATAAGCCGTCGTGTTCAAAATTCATCTTGTTAAGACTCCATGTGTGAGTGAGAGCTTGTTTGTCTATGCCGAGCTTCTTTCACTTAGTAGAATGATCTTGCCACTACCTCTTAAGGGCTGGGATTATAGATATGGTCTCCCTGACTGAATTAATTTTTCTTTTTAATTTTTTATTTTATGTGTATGTGTGTGTCTCTCTGTGTGTGTGTGTGTGTGTGTGTGTGTGTGTGTGTGTGTGTGTGTGTGTTGCACATGAGTGAAGTGGGTGAAGTGTCTGGAGGCCAGAAGAGGGCATCTGATCCCCTGGAACTGGAGTTAGAGATGGTTATTAGTCACCATGTGGGTGCTGGGAATTGAACACAGGTCCTCTGCAAGAGCAGACAGTGCTCTTAACCGCTGAGCCATCTCTCCAGCCCCATATGACTTTTCAAAGTGGGCTCTACCTCTAGAAGTTTCCACTGTGTCCAATAATGCCATCAGATTATTACTTCATCAGTAGATTAATCGATCTATTATTAGATCAGAACCCTCATGATCCAGTTACCTCTCAACCTCCTGCACAGCCGTGAGTACATTTCATATCCAGAGCAGAGCGTATGCTGTAAAGTGTCATGCCTCAGTGCTGTCTCTTCTCCCCTGAGAGAGGCCTCCACTGCCTGGCTTCTTAGATGACCTTCTAGTGACAGTCCTCCACCCTGTCCTAGCGTAGGAGTGTACAGTGCTTATTTTTATTTACACTAGTAATTATGTAGGTTCCACAGAGCTCCAGATCTTGACAGAAACAAGGTAAAAGCTAAGTGAGGAAAGATCTTTGAAGGACAAAATACAATACACCTATAATCCCAGCCCTCTGAGTCCCGAACAGGAACAGGAGGATGATGACAAGCTGGAAGCCAACCTGGGATACTCAGACCCTGCCTAAGGGATGGTGTGGTGAAGAGCCTTCGTATCTATTCGTGTTGAAAGCATGTCTATAGATACGGTTCTGTATCCTTATAAAGCTCTGTTTTATCCTCTGTCTTGGCTTCATAGAAATTCACTAAAATGAATGACATTTACTTAAATGCTTTGGTGTTAAGTGCTTTATGTTTTCAGTCTGTGTGTCACAAATATTACTGCAGTGAGCATCATCCTATGCATTTAAGCAGAATCCTTGAAGGATTTGAAACTATTTTTCAAATGTGACATAATTTTTACAGCTGTATTTGAATGAGTACTAATTTTTTCCTCCTGTTCCTTCTCTGGAACTTTATCGCTCCTGCACTTAATGTGCAGTTTTGTTTTGTTGGGGAGTTTTGGGGTTTTGTTTTATAGTTCTTTTAATGCGTGTGTGTGTGTGTGTGTGTGTGTGTGTGTGTGTGTGTGTGTGTGTGTATGTGTGTAAACGTGTGCATGGAGGTCAGAGGACAATGTTCTGAAGCTGGTTCTTTCTTTCCACCCTATGAGTCCTAGAAATTGAACTCAAGTCATCACCAGGCTTGGCAGCAGGTGCCTTTACCCACTGGGTGATCAACAACCAGCTGTTTGTTTGTTTGTTTGTTGTTTGGAGTCAGGGACTGGCCTGTATTTGCTGTGTAGCCAAAGATGACCCTGATCCTCCTACCTCCACCTCCTAAGTGCTGGGATTATAGGCATGTACCAGCCGTCAGGCCTCCACTAGAGTTGTGTAATTTAAATTCACCTTCTAAGAATGATACTGACAAAAAGGGCACATACAATGTGGATTCCACTCAGAATTTTGTGCCTTAATAGCACAGCTCTTATTTTCTATGCGCCTTCGAAGGACAGTTGGTGATTTTCAGAGAAAATAAAATGGCTTCCCTCTTTCTATGGAAAGAGGCAAAGGATCGCCATAAAGAAGCCCATCATCATAACATGAGGCAAAGACAGGTTCTCTGGTATATATTAACCAACCCCCCGCCACCCCTTGTAGAGCAGATGAGAAAAGGGAAATGGAACAGGCTTAGAAGGAGCCTCAGGGTACATATTTGCAAAGGACTGATGTGCAAGTCAGTAGCAGAGGTAATATGGAGACACATGGCAGAAGGAAGGAGTACTGAAAGATTTGATCTTAATTTCAGAGCTCTAAAAGGAGTTGGGTATTTAAAGGGCAGTTGTGAGGCAGGAACCAGCTGTCTTTTTAAAGAGCCTGACTGCATTCCTGCTTTGTTAAGATATTATGGGGTTCTTAAAAGATTTCATCTATTTCTGACCTAAATTCTTTTATGTGATCGAAAAATGTGTGTGGCAGATGTAAAGTTTAGTTTATATGGACTATTATATTTGACCCCTTGTGCTCAGTAATACCCGAGACACCAATGCAAAGCCATTTCCTATTTCCAACATAGCTAATATGCAGTAAATTATCATAACTATTCTGATGACTATATTTTATAATATAGGATCACAATCTCCAGGTTTTTCATATGTAAATGAATGAATACAAATCAAAAAAAAATTGTTTCTGAGGCTGGAGAGGTGGCTCCATGGTTAAGAGCGCTGGCTGTTCTTGCAAAGGATCCAGGTTCAGTTCACAGTACCTACATGGAGGCCAACAACCATTGGTAACTACAGTTCCAAGGGATCCAGCACCCTTTTCTGACCTCTGTGGGCATTGCATGGTCTGGGTACACTTACATACATGCAGGTAATATACTCATACACATAAAAAAATAAAAATAATAAATAAAACATTGTTTTAAATTGATTCTAAGTAAGCTAAAGTATGTTTTCCAAAAGTAGGTGGCTATGAGATTGTATTAAGTCAAAATTATTTTCAAAAGTATTCTGGGCTGGGGGCTGAAGAGGAGGTGGCTCAGCAGTTAAGAGCGCTGGCTGCTCTTGCAGAAGACCCGGGTTCAGTTCCCAGCACCCACATGACAGCTAACAAGTGTTTATAACTCCAGTTCCAGGAGATCCAATGCCCTCTTCTGTCCTCCATTGGCAATAGGTGCACTTACATACGTGCAGGCAATACACTCAGTACACATAATAAAAATAAACAAATTCTGGGGAAGGAGGGATTACAGAGATGGCTCAGTGGTTAAGAGCACTAGCTCTTCTTGCAGAGGACAGCACCCACCAGGTCGTAAACAACCTTCCATAACCTCCTTGGGCACCTTATATTCACATGTATATACCCACACACTGACACACATATACCCACATAATTAAAAATAAAATGTCTTTGTAAAAAGATGGAGGACTCTGGGATCTGGAAAAGAGCACAGCAGATCTAGTAGAGAATAGGAAACAGTGTTGGAACTAGCATGGGGAATGTCTTCACGCGAAATTAAAGCAAAGCAAACAAAATAAAAAATGAATTCTTAATTTAATTAGTCATTTTTAATAGGAGGCCCCAAAATGGATAAAAGGAAATGTTCTGACCAAACAATTAAGCCTAGTTAAGCTGTTATACAAATATAAATTATGGAAGGTTAAGTAGTTCCTTCAGATCCTAATGTGACACCCATTGAATTATTTTCCATTCGATTGGAAGGACCTCCCATGGTTCAGTGTTTAGAAAAGAATACAAAGTTAATAAATGGTTGATCATATAAATATTATAGGCAGTTTTAGTGTACTCAAGGAATCCTGTTTCTTTGAGTCTCCCACTGCACCCCCAAGAGTGAAGGTGGCATATAGGAGACATGCAGGGTGATGGCCATAGTCTCCTGTTGTTTAGATTGCTCCTTTTAGACCCAGCCTTCCTCCTCCCCATTTCAATGGTTTTTTAAAGGGTTGGTTTATTTGGAGGTTTTTTTGTTTTGTTTTGGTACAAAGTCTCATAACCCATAATAACCTTCCTGCTTCAGCCTCCCCAGTACTGGGATTACAGGTTTAAGAGCTGAAAGGCAGCTGAGCATGGTGGCTCACGCCTTTAATCCCAGCACTCAGGAGGCAGAGGCAGGTGGATCTCTGTGAGTTGAATGCCAGCCTGGCCTACACTCATGAGCTCCAGGACAGCTGGGGCTTCAGGGAGACCCTGTCTCAAAAAAGACAAAAAAAAAATGTATTGAGTCTTATTAGCCAATTTTTCAAATGATGTTTGCTACAAAATTTCATTGTAAATGTGTTTTCTTTTGACAAATGGTAGTTGACTGGATTTTGCCCATGTAGCTTCTTTACTGAGGATTGATATCTCAGATATTTGGGCTGCATTCATGTAGCCCCCAGGATATATCTGACAATTTTTAGTGTCTACTCTTGTGTAGCTGATGTAGTTCGGTGTCTTAAGGAAAAAGTTCCTGCTTTCCTTCCTTCCTTTTTTTCTATGGCTGTGATCTGAAGACCTAGGGCTAACTCCTCTACCATGTGCAGGGTGAAGGGAGGGTTTGTCAAATTCTCCACAGGGAGCAGAGGCTAGAGTGTCTGTGCCCTTGCCTTCTTGTTCTTCTAGTCTGCTGAGCTGTCATAGCCATTGAGCGTCTGGTAAAACAGATCAGTGACTCGGCCATAGTGTGTGCTGGGGATGGGAGGTATTTTAAGTAGTAATGATCACAAGTAAAGTGATTTCTTCAGGGGCTTAGTAGATAGAGCCATATATGTTTCTTCCTGTTGTTCAGAGCCTGCAGGAATTACTGTTTTCTAACAAGAAACAGTGTAAAAGGGCACTGAGGAGTGACCTGGAGTGGATTATAAGGCACCAGAAGAAAGGAATCATAAAAGCTGGTGTCAGTTTGGGGCAGCAAAACTGACTTAATCTTCATGGGCCTAAATCAGAATGCCAGCCACCAAGTTTGCTCATTTGTCATGCTAAGGACCAAACCAGGGCCTTGGACATTTTAGACAAGCTCTCTACCACTGATCCTCACTCACCTCTAGCCCCAGTCTTATATTAACATTTAAATGTTTTAATAGGTTGGTTTTGCTGATAGGATATTTTATCATGTTAAGATTTGGTGTGATGGGGCTGGAGAGATGGCTCAGCAGTTAAGAACACTGGTTGTTCTTGCAGAAGACCCAGGTTTGAATCCCAGCACCCACATGACAGCTAACAGCTATCCATAACTCCAGTCCCAGGGGATCCGACAGCCTCTTCTGACCTCTGAGGGCTTTGCATGACACGGGTGCACTTACCTACATGCAAGCAACACACGAATATACATAAAATAAAAAATAATAATAAATAAAATTTTTTAAAAAAGATTTGGTATGATATAGTAAAAGTTGAGGGAAATGTGTTTACTTTCTTATACAGAGCTATGATGTGGACTTGCTGGAAAACGCATCCTGCAGCAAAATCTTACATGACTGATTTCTAGACCCAAAGTGGACTTGACAGTGGACTGGAGCATTAATAGCCCACCTACTGTCGAGAGAGGCCAGGGCAGGCTTTTCCCAGTAAGCCCGCCTGAGGTGGTCTTTTCCTGGGCTCCAGGACCTGGAGCCTGAACAGCCCTCTGGCTGTGGACAGGAAAAGAGGTTCTGGGTGTACCTGTAGAACCTAATTTCTAAGGCCTAACCCTTTTTTTTTTTTCTACCCTTGAAACAAGGTCTTTTCGTACAGTCCATGCTGGCCTTAACATGTACTCTAGCCTCGTGCCCCATATCTTCCACAGTTACCTGTTAAGTACGCACTAGAAAATGGTGAGATAACGATATAAATGTAGGAATCTCTGTGTGTCTACTTTTGTTTTTGTGTGTATGGATTTGGGTTTTGTTTGATTTGTTTTTTTGGTCTTTTTGAGACAGGGTCCTCTTGTAGCTCCAGCTGATCTGGGACTCACTATGCAGACCACACTGGCCTCCATCTTATAGAGATCTACATGCCTCTGCCTCCCGAGTGTTGGAATTAAAGGCATGAGTCTGTCTTGTGCTTCTGCTTTTTTTTTTTTTTTTGGCCTTTTGAGACAGGGTCTCCCTGCAGCTCACTATATAAACCAGGCTAGCCTTGAAATCACAGAAATTTATGCTCCTGCCTCTGCCTCTACCTCCCAAGTGCTGGGACCACACCTGTACACCACCGCGCCTGGCTGCTTCTTTGAAGGAACTTATCTTTTTTCTTCAGTCCTTGGAGTCACAGATAAACATGAACTTTGTGACCATTGTTCCTGCATACATTCATGATGGTTTTCTTGAACCTCTGGAGACATTTTGTTTTTGCCTAGCATGTGCAAGGGCCTGAATTCAGTCCTAAATGCAAAATAAATAAATCTGGTTTTACTTTTCCTTTGTGAACAGTACATATATGTGGTAGACACTCTGTGTGTCTTTTTTTTTTTTTTTTTGAAGTCAGTATCTCATTGTTTAAACCCCAAACTGGTTTTTTTGGTCTTTTTGAGACAGGGTCTCCCTGTAGCCCCAGCTGGCCTGGAACTTGCTATATAAACCAGACTGGTCTTGAACTCACAGAGCTCTGCCTGCCTCTCTGCCTCCCAAGTGCTGGGATTAAACGTGTGTGCCACCATACCCAATGCCAGACTGGTTTTAAACTTACTCTGTAACCCAGGGTCATCTCAAACTTACCATCCTCTTTCCTCTATCTGTGTACTTCCTGAATAGATGGAGATATAGTGCCATTTTTTAAATAAAAGGGAAGTAGGGAAGGAGGCAAGATAGCTCAGTGGATGGATAACCTGAATTCAATCCTCAGAACCCACATGGTATGGAGAACCAACCCTGCAGATTGTCCTCTGACCTCCACACATGTGTTGTGGCATGTATGCTCCTTCTGCCCATATACATACACAAAATAAATGTTAAACTTTTTTTGATAAAAATAAAAACAAGAGAACTGGAGGTGTAGCTCAATAGGGAGAGTGCTTGCCCAGCAACCAAAAAGCCCTGGGTTGGTTCAGCACCACATAACCCAGGTGCAGTGGCACACATCTGTAATCTCAGCACTCAGAAAGTGGAGACAGGAAGATCAGAAGTTTGGGTTATCCTAAGCTACATAACAAGTGGCAGGCAAGTCTGGAGTATGAAACCCTGACTTTAAAACAGTTAATAAAGGCCAGGTATAGTGGCATGTACCTTTAATCCCAGCATTCAGGAGGCAGAGGCAGGAGATTTCTGTGAATTTGAGGCTAACCACTGCTATATAGTGAGACTGTGCTTCAAAATAAAATATAAATAAATAAAGACAAGGTGGATTGGAGAGATGGCTCAATAGTTAAGAGAATTGCCTGCTCTTGCAGATGACCTAAGTTGGTTCTCAGCCAGCACCCACTTGGTGGCTAAAAACCATTCCTAAATTCAGTTCCTGCAGATCCATCCCCTTTTCTGGTCTCTGTGGGCATTGTACAACCTTGCATTTACATACATGCAGGCAAAACACTCATGAACATAAATGAATCAAAATGAAATAAAATTACAAGTTCTTTAAAAATGAAAATAAGGCATCGTGACACAAGCCTATACTTCCAACACTTGGGGGATGGAGGCTAGATTAGAAGTTCCAGATCATCCTTGGATGTATAGTGAGTTTGCTATAGCCTAAAGTACATGAGACCTTGTCTCAAAACACCACTTAATCAATTGATCAAATACAGTGAAATAAAAACAGGCCAAAAGGAAAAATTAGGCTACCTCATATTATCACACAGACTTAAATCATTGACTTGTTTCTGAAAATGGAATATGCCTAGCTAACCAGTGCCTCCCTCCCCTGTCTTTGAATCTTCTAGCCAGGAGATGGTCTTCCCCAGGGACCATGGCCTCGGGGCAGCCTTTTCTTTTTTTTGTCTTTTTGAGACAGGGTCTCCCTGTAGCCCCAGTTGTCCTGGAAATCACTGTGTAGACCAGGCTGGCCTCAAACTCACAAAGATCACCTGCCTCTGCCTCCCAAGTGCTGGGATTAAAGGTGTGCACCATCACACCCAGCTTAGGGCAACCTTTTCTTAAAGCCAGCTCTTGGAGACCCAGGTCAACTAGAGAATGCCTTCCTAAATGGTGCTTATTGTCTGCTTTCATAGTACCAGATTCCTTGAAGAGGTTTCAGATTTAAAAATAGATACTCAATACCAAAGTATTCAAAATTCTTTGTAGTGTTTGAATTAAGTTTAGTTTTCTTTTTAAACAAGACATCAGTTGGGGGCTGGAGAGATGATTCAGTGGTTAGGAGCATTGGCTGCTCTTGCAGAGGACCCAGGTTCAATTCCCAGCACCCACATGGTAACTAACAACCATCCATAACTCCAGTTCCAGGGGATCCTACACCATCTTCTGATCTCCATGGGTATTGCACGACATGGGTACAGTTAACAATACATGGAGGCAGTGTACTCAAGCACATAAAATAATAATAAATCTTTAAAAAAAAAAAAAAAGACATCAGCATTTGGGAGGCTGCAGCAGGGTTTAGAGTTCAAGTTCAGCATGAACTGTATGACAAGTTCAAGACCAACCTGAGATACATAGCAAGATTCTATCTCAAAAAAAGTGATTAATAAGCAAATGGTTCTAGGATCTGTGTTATGTGTACCTAGACCTTAGAAAGTTGCAGTGTCATGTGTTCTTTCTACTTCATTTTTGGGGTAGACCTGTGACTTGACAGAGAAGCAATGCAATCAGGTAAGAAGAGCAGTGACTGGGAGTCCAGAGTTGAGCATTAGTCCTGACTGACCCACACTCTAAGCTGGAGAATGTGTCTGAGCACTTTGGATCTCAGGTTCTGCATTGGTGGTGCCAGAACTGTATTAGACAGTCCCTCCAGCCCAAGCCATAAACCTGTTTCCTTCCTTGTGCCTTTTCCAAGACTTGTCTACTATGCTGTTCCTAGGAATTGAAGGACCGACTTCTTTCGAGTGGATCATTTTCTAAGAGTGCAGCAATCAAGAATGAACAAGTAAAGAGGAAACAGTAGACCACTTCTGAATTTACCAAGCTCTGCTTCCTTACCAAAAGGGCCATTTCTAACTTATTTCAAAGCATGAGAAACCTGTAGTGCTGTGATGGGTTATATTCTTCTATATATTGAAATTACAGCATGAACACACATCAGTAATATATGGCTCAGCAGGTAAAGGTGCTTGCCTGAGCCTGACAATCTGAATTTGGTCCCCAGGACCAACATAGTAGGAAGAGAAAACCAGCTCTCAGAAGTTGGCCTCTGACCACTACATGTGCTGTGCAAATGCACATACACCATACACACATGCACACACACACAAAATAAGTAAATGAAAAGAATATGTGAAATAAGAATATAATTTGTAAACATAACTCAAAACTCCCAAGTTGAGTCATTATCGACCATTCAGATCTCACTTCAGTTTGGCATGGCTTTAAGATTGCTTTGTGCTATAGTTAATATTCAAGCAATCTAGTAATGCCACCTCCTTAGCTAGACATGTTTTGTTTTGTTTTGTTTTGCTTTGTTAGAAATAGGGTCTCAGATAGCCCAGAGTGTCACTATATAACTGAGTCTGGCCTTGAACCTACTGATTCTCTTGTCTTCGCTTCTCATGTGCTAAGATTATAAATGTATGCATGCTACTGCCTAGCTGCTAGATCTATTTTTATTTCTTAAACTTTTTTTATTTATTATTATTGGGGATTCTACTTGGTGTGAGAGAACAAGTTTATGGAGTCAGTTATCTCCTTCCACCTTTATTTAGGTTCTGGGGATTCAATTCAGGTCATCAAGGTTGTATGACAAGTACTTCTGCTGGCTGAGCTATCTCATTGATCCTAGACCTGCTTTTATTTATTTTTTTTTCTTTTTTTTAATTTGGCTTTTTTGAGACCAGGTCTCCTCCCTATAGCCCCAGCTGACCTGGAACTGGCTGGTCTTGAACTCACAGAGCTCTGTCTGCCTCTGCCTCCCGAGTGCTGGGATTAAAGATGTGTGCCACCATGCCTGGCTATTCAGTATATTTTTTAGTCTTTATATTAGTTGCTTTTCTGTTGCTATGATAAACTACAATAATCAAAAGCAACTTAGAAGAGAAAGGGTTTATTTTAGCTTATAGTTTCAGAAGTACCCAGTCTGCCATGGCAGGGAAGCCATGACAGTAGGCAGGGAAAGCATGGAACAAGAAGCTGACTGATTACACTGCATCCACATGAAGGTAGCAGGAGAGGCTATAAAACCTCAAACCAGTTCCTATTGACCTACTTCCTTGAGCAAAGCTCCGTGTCCCAAACGTTACATAATCTCCCCAACAGCACTGCCAACTGGGGACCAAATATTCAACTATATGACCCTATGCAGGACATTTTTCATTCTAACCACCAGTCCTTTTTTTTCTTTTTGTGGTACTAGGGATTGAATTTGGGGCCTTTCCTGTACTAGGCAAGTGTTCTACCATTGAGCTATATCTCCAGCCTTAAATTACTCTTGACACTGTTGTTTATCAAGAATTAGAGCTAGAGAGATGGCTCAGTGGTTAAGAGCGCTTGCTTACTGCTCTTGTAAAGGACCTATCCAAGTTCAGTTCCCAGCTCACTCCCACCTGTAACACCAGCTCCAGGGGATCCAATGCCCTCTTCTGGCCTCTTCAAATACCTGTACCTCACATGTACATACCCCCCCACCAGAGGCACACAAGTATATACATGATTAAAATAAATCTGAAAAATTAGAGAAAGCCTTGTATGGTGGCTCACACCTATAATCCCAGCACACAAGAAGTTCGAGCATTGTCGTGACTTTGAGGCCATCTTAGACTACAGAGTAATACCCTGTCTCAGAAAAATAAAACCCAAAAGAAATTGGCATGGTAGTTCATGCCTATAATTCCAGCTTTTGAGAGGCTCAATTCTAAGGCCTCAATAAACTGTATAGTAAATTTAAGGACAATTTGTGCTACTGAGTAAGATGTCTCAAAGAAACAAAATATAGATGACTTTGCAGGCATGGTAACACATATTGTAACCCCAGCACTGGAGAGGCAGATATGGAATAGCCTCAAGTTTGAGGCCAGCCTGGGCTTCACGGTGAGCTCAGGAGTAGATCACTTACCTAGCATGTACATGTAATCCCCAGCATTACAAAACAGAAGTGCTACAGAGTTACTAACAGGTACTGAGAACTTTGTACATTAAGCTAAGATGAAAGGATTCATTAATAGCTCTTTTTGGGTATAGTTGGGATCAACTGGGTGAGTGTTAAAGATGATTGACAGAACCAGGTTGCTTCAGATGGTCACATGGTGATGTTACCTATCACCCTCATTCTTAAGACTTATTTTTAAGCCAGGTATGGTGGCCCATGCCTATAACCCCAGCACTTCGGAGACAGAGGCAGGCAAATCTTTGTAAGTTCAAGGCAAGCCTGGTCTACATAGTGAGTTCCAGGCCAGCTGGGACTACAGGGAGACCCTGTCTCAAAAAGACCAAAAAATAAAAATAAAAAATTTATTTTTTTAATTAGGTGAGTGGTGTGTGCGCTTGAGTTCAGGTGTTCACAGAGGCCAGAGGTATTGGATCTCCTTGAAGCTGGAGTTACAGGGGGTTGTAAGCCACCAGATCTGGGGTCTGCTGCAAGAGCAGTGCGTGCTCTCTTAATCACTGAGCCGTCTCTCCAGACCCCCTCCCCCACTTTTTAACATTTTCTGTGCATGTGGTGCATGCATGCCACAAGTGTACATGAGGAGTTCAGAAGACAAAGCATAGGAGATGGCACTCTCTTTCTACCATGTGGGGAATCTAGCTCAGATTGTCACTCTTTGCAGCAAATACCCTTACCTGCTGAGCCATCTCACAGGCCCATCCCCCTAATTCTTACCATATTGTCATAGCTTCCTCTCTTTCTTGTTGACTAGCCTCCCAAGTGCTGGGATTATAAGCATGAGCCCGATGTGAACTTTTTGGTTTCATTTTTCTGAGGCAGTCTTACTCTGTAATCTAGGATGGCCTCAAAGTCACAGCAGTCCTCTGCCTTAGCTATAATTAAGACATTCCCCCTATTTAGCAGATACAGCCATTGTCAGTTTTTTGACTCAAGGTTTTGGCCTTCTCCTTTATATTCTAGGTGTTCCATACTCGCTTGCAGTGCTTATGTGGCTTTGGCCTTGGGTGATAACCTCATGGCTTTGAATCATGCAGATAAACTTCTTCAGCAGCCCAAGCTGTCAGGGTCTCTTAAGTAAGTATGATGTAGCCTCTGTGCTTTTCATTTGTTTATTTCAAGGTTTCACGTTAATCTGTAGTACGTATTGCTTCTTTTTCCTCTCCAGTAGTGTGTATATTAGGAAAGTAACTAGTTATAAAAATTTCTCACTGGGCATGGTGGCTCATGACTATCATACCAGTACTTAAGAGATAGAGGCAGAAGGATCAAAAGTTAAAGGCCGGGGCTAGAGAGATGGCTCAGTGGTTAAGAATACTGGTTATTCTTGCAGAAGACCCAGGTTCGAATCCTAGCACCCACATGGCAGCTAACAACTGTCCATAACTCCAGTCCCAGGGGATCCAACAGCCTCTTCTGACCTCCGCAGGTACTACACGACATGGGTGCACTTACCTACATGAAGGCAATACATGCATACATATAAAATTTTTTAAAAATTGAGAAAAGAAAGTTCAAGGCCAGCCTGAGCTACTTGAGATCTGTCGTTTTAAAAACAAACAAGCGGGGCTGGAGAGATGGCTCAGCAGTTAAGAACACTGGTTGTTCTTACGGAAGACCCAGGTTTGAATCCTAGCACCCACATGGCGGCTCACAACTCCAGTTACAGGGGATCTGACTGCCTCTTCTGACCTCCAAGGGCATTGCACGACACAGGTGCACTTACCTACATGCAGGCAATACGCACATACACATAAAATAAAAATAATAAAATATTAAAAAAGACCAAGCCACTGGGCGTGGTAGCGCATGCTTTTAATCCCAGCACTCGGGAAGCAGAGGCTGGTAGGTCTCTGTGAGATCAAGGGGCGTACATGGCAAGTTTTAGGCAAGCTGGGGGTACAGGGAGACCCTGTCTCAAAAAGCCTTTAAAAAAAAAAAAAAGAACAAGCCATGGTAGCTCATTCTGTAATCCCAGAACTCAGATTAGTACAGAAGGATTGATTGCTTTGCATTCAAGGCCAACTTGTGTACTTGTCTAAAAACAAGGCTACAAATGTGGCTTAGTTGGTAGAATGCTTGCGTAGTATGAAGACCTAGGTTCAATCCCAAGCATCTACCCAAAATTTGGTAGCCCATGTGCCTATAATCCTAGCACTTAAGAGGTGCAGACAAAATCATTGGAACTTAAAGGTCATCCTCAGCTACATAATGAGTTTGAGACAGCCTGGGCTAATGAGACCCTGTCTGAAAAATAAAATTATTTTTAACAAAATAACAAGTCTGGAGAGATGGCAAGCGGTTAAGAGCACTGGCTGCTCTTGCAGAGGACCTGGGTTGAGTTCCCATAACCCACATAGCATGTAAGAACTGTCCACAAATCTAGTTCCAGGGGATCCAGCATCCTCTTCTGGATCCTGTAGGCATTACGCACGTATAGTACACTTATATACATGCAGGCAAAACACTCATACACATAAAATTTAAAAATCTTTAAAAACTAACAATAGAAATTCTTACCTAATGTTTTAGTTGTCATTTTTTTTTTTTTAATATGTATGCCTGTATTGACTGCGTGCGGGTAAGTGTACCCACGTCATGCAATGCCCATGGAAGACAGAAGCGGCTGTTGGATCTCCTGGAACTGGAGTTACGGACAGCTGTTAGCTGTCATGTGGGTGCTGGGATTCAAACCCAGGTCTTCTGCAAGAACAGTCAATGTTCTTAACTGCTGAGCCATCTCTCTAGCCCCCCAGCTTCCATTTTTTAAAAATTACATTTGTTTATTCATACAAATGTTGGGGATTGTGCATGTCATGGTGTGCATGTAAGGGTCAGGGGATAGCTTACAGGAGTCAGCTCTTTTCCTTTCACCATGTGGGTCCAAAGTATTGAACTCAGGTCATTAGCCATGTCTCTGGCCCCCTTAAAATGTTTTACAGAAGATGGCATCTCTTAATTTAGAGCCTTCTCTTGATTCACTATACTTAAATAGGCTACAAGTCAAGGACATGAAGTATATGAAACATAATCAGTGTATGTTAATATAAAATACTCAGTGTTACTATACATTGGGCAATTTTGCAGTGAACTGCTCTTCAGTCTGGAATCTGCTTTTTCATTTCAGATTTTTGGGCCATTTATATGCTGCAGAAGCCCTCATCTCCCTGGATAGAATATCTGATGCTATCACACACTTGAACCCAGAGAACGTCACTGATGTCTCCTTAGGGATTTCTTCAAATGAGCAGGACCAAGGTTAATGAGGACATATTTGATCAAAACAGATCACTGTTGCCACTTCCTCCCTGTCATAATTCAGGATATATAGAGATTTAAGGGCATGGTTGTGAAGGGAAGGAAGTTTCAGGTCGGCTCTCCATATTTTTGGCTGTACTTAACTACATAGTAATTGCTTGTTAAATAAGCCTGGGAATTGATTATCACCTGGTGTAAATTCTCACATTTAAAGGCTAATAATGTTAGGATTCTTCCCTTCCCTTCCATTCCCTCTCCTCTCCCTCCATTCCTTCTTCCCTTTTTTTCTTCCTTTCTTCCTTCATTTTTTTTCCTCCTTTTTTAAGAGACATAGTTCCTCTGTTTACCCTGACTGACTTCAAACTCCTGGGCACATGTCATTACTCTGGCCAGGGCCTTTCAAGTGCTAGGATTACAAGCATTTGTGCCAGCTCACCTGGCTTAAGAAGATTCATTTTGGTTTGGTTCTAAAACTGTACATAAATATTTTTTCTTTGTTTTTGTTTTTGAGCTGACTCCACAATGCAGGAGGGGATTAAAATAATGATATTGAAACAATTTGAAACCATGTTTAAGTTTTTGAAGAAGTGAAGTTATGTGGCACTCACTTTAAGGTTAACTCTCACTTGGGGTGGTGGTGAGTGGCAGCATTCTGATATCTGTTAATAGAACTTCCACTACACAGAAAGTACATAGTATGACAGATTAAGTTTCCACTTCATAAACAAACTTAGGTTTTTAGAAGATATGCTCTGTTGTCCTGCCCCTCAGATTTATTTTCATGTATTTGTAGGATCAGACAAGGGTGAAAATGAAGCAATGGAATCCTGTAAGTAAGAAGTTTTGTAAATCCTTAAGTAGCCTGGCCTGCATCCCAAAGATTTAGACCCTGCATCTCTTGTGTCCTTCGTGTATCTGTCAGCCTGAGGAATAGTGCTGTGCTTTATTCTGAGTGCTCAGCAGTGGAGTGGTGCTCCCTTGTCCTCAGCACAGCCTCTTCATCAGTATCTACACTTTCTCCTCAGCTGGCAAGCGTGTCCCTCAGTGCTACCCCAGTTCTGTCAACTCTGCCCGGACTGTGATGCTGTTCAACCTGGGCAGTGCGTACTGCTTGAGGAGCGAGTATGACAAAGCTCGGAAGTGTCTGCACCAGGTGAGTCTGGGGAAGTGCACAGCTTTGTACAACTGCAGTTGAAGGACCTGAGGTTTATGGGGTTTGTGATTTTATTTGAGCTTTCTGGTCTGTTTATTAAACATTGAAGTGTTATTTTTCCAGATTTAAAAATATTCTTGCCAGGCATGGTGGCTCACGCCTTTAATCCCAGCACTCGGGAGGCAGAGGCAGGAGGATCTCTGTGAGTTCAAGGCCAGCCTGGTCTACATAGTGAGTTCCAGGACAGCTGGGGCTATAGGGAGACCCTATCTCAAAAACATATATATATATATATATATATATATATTCTTGTAACAGGGCTGAAGAGATGGCTCAGTAGTTATAAGTACTTGCTGCTCTTACAGAGGACCTGGGTTCAGCTCCTAGCACCCACATGGTTACAACTATCTACAACTCCAGTTCAGGAGATCTGCTGTCCTATTTTGGTCTCTGTGCACACCAGACACACATGTGGTGCACATACATACATGAAGGCAAACACATAAAACTTGTGTTTTAATTGTTTTTAAATAGTCTTGCAAACCAGGTGTGCTGGCCCATACCTTTAATCCCAGCAGATCCTGGTGAGTACCAAGTCATCCAAGGCTACATAGTAAGACCTTAAAAAAATTCTTTCCAGACGTAGTAATGCATGCTGTTAGTCCTAGCACTTGGGAAGCAGAAGCAGGTGGATCTCTGTGTGATCCAGACCAGCTGGGATTACAGGGAGACCTTGCCCCCCCCCAAAAAGAAAATTCTTGTAGAAACAAACAACTCTTCAGCATTACAAATGAACCTAGACCCTTCATAATTTTTCCTAGTGACTTCAGTGATTACAGTTTCAAGATTGAAAACCATTTAAGCAGTTAATCCATACAGTTAAATGTAATGTCCATGTAAACTCTATGTATTAACCAAAAAGATTTCCAAGACTTACTGAATGAAAAGAACCAGGTATAAACCAGTCTGTGGAATCCTGTGTGCATAACAGATCTCTGAGGGCATGCCAGAATCTGCACTAAAATGAACGGCTTTTTGCTAACTGTTCTCAAACTTTTATTATTATTATTATTACATTTACTGATTTATTTTGTGTGTATATATGTTGGTGTCAAAGTCAAAAGACAACTTTGAAGAATTGGTTCTCTTCCACCAGGGGTCCTGGGAATTCAGTTCAGGACATCATGCTTGGTAGGAAGCACCTTTACCCCTGTTCTAGTTTGCTTTCAATTGCCGTGACAAAACACTCTGACCAGTACCATATTGGGGAGAAAAGGGTTTATTTAGCTTAGATCTCCCAGGTCACAGGGAGCCCAAGGTAGGAACTCGGGTCAGGAACCTGGAGGCAGGAGCACAACAGGCCATGGTGGAACACTGCTTACTGACTTGCTTCCCTGGCCCGTGCTCAGCATGCTTTTTTATACAATACAGGATCACCTGCCCAGGGGTGGCACTACCTACAGTAGGCTGGGCCCTCCTACATCACTCAAAAATCAAGAAAATACCCCACATACATGGACACAGGCCAGTCCAATGGAGGTAATTCCCCATTTGAGACTCCCTCTATCCAGGTGTGTCAAGTTGACAACTAAAGCTTTCCAGCATGCTAGCCCAAGCCTTTTATAGCTGAGCTAGGTGGTGCACACTGCTTCTAGCCCCACCCACTCTGAAGGTTCACTTGACTCACAAGTTCTAGACCAGCCTGGGCAACATAGACTCCATCTCAAAAAAAAAAAGAGGGTGGTGGCTAACTATAAAAACTGTGGTGCACGCCTTTAATCCCACCACTCGGGAGGCAGAGGCAAGTGGATCTCTGTGAGTTCAAGGCCAGCCTGGTCTGCATAGTGAGTTTCAGGACAGCTGGGGCTACAGGGAGACCCTGCTTCAAAAAGACAAAAAAAAAAAAAAAAAAAAAAAAAAAAAGCCAGGCATGGTGGCACACACACCTTTAATTCTAGCACTTGGGAGATAGAGGCAGGTGGATCTCTGTGAGATCAAGGCCAGCATGGTCTACATAACGAGTTCCAGCCAGCTGGACCTACAGGATTCCCTGTCTCAAAACAAAAATTATCTTCTGCTACATGAAATTAAGGCCAGCCTGGGATACTGAGAGCCTGTCTCATAAGGAATACAACAAAATACATCATGAGAGGACCTACATTCTCACGTTTGCTAGGAAAATTGACATTGAAATTGAACTCTCAGGAGACATGATGGCTTTCAGAATTCTCTGCCTATGCAGGTGACCCTAATGTGCTTAGAAGTGATAATGCTGTATCTTGGGAATGACCATCAGTGAGCTTTAGTCACCATCGTGGTGTCTGGTCAGCATTTTTGGTTCAAAATCAGAAAATCAACCATGAACTCTCCAGGCAGACTCTAGGAGCTGAGCACATGAGCCAAGAGTTAAATGTCTTACTGTTCTCAGTGACAGGCCTTTCTAAAGCACCCCCAGACCCCAGTCCCTGTGGGCAGAAGGGCTTTTGATCAGAAGTTAGTGTGTTTGGTGCAGCTCACGTTCTCAAACAGCAGGTGGCCATGGCTGCTGCCACTCAGAAAGAACCAGATAGGGTCAGACCTGGTACAGGATCTCAGGGTGGTTTGTTTTTGGTTACCTCAGTTTTTAGGTTAATCCGGTGGCTGAATCTTTGTTAATTGGGAGGCCCACCCCACCCACGAGGGTAAAACATTGATTGAAGAGTTGGAAAAGGCTCTACTTCCAAGGTTGCCTACCCACCATGAATAATTGTTTTTTGTTTTTGTTTTTTGGTTTTTGTTTTCACCATGAATAATTCTTAACAGCCAGTAGCAAAATACTGTTAAGTCTCAAAGTTGTTACCTAGTCTGGGCATGGTAGTGCACACATTTGGAAGGCAGAGGCAGGCAGATCTCTGAGACCAAGGCCAGCCTGGTCTACATAGCAAGTTCCAGACCAGCTGAGGCTATAAGGAAACCCTGTCTGTAAAGAAGTAAATAGTTACCTTGAATTCTTCCTGTATCTAAAAAAAAAAAGGTTTGGTCAATGCAAAGAACAATAATAAATGACCTGCATTTACTAGGCACTAGGAAGGAAAAAAATGGTTTCAAAAAAAGATTAATTTTGTGTGTGTCTCTGTGTGTGTGTGTGTGTGTGTGTGTGTGTAGGCATATATGTGTACATATGTACTACATTGCAAGTGGATGTCAGAGGAAAACTTGCATAAGTCAATTCTCCCCTTCTACTGTGTGGGTTCCAGGTGGTAAAGCTTGGCAACAAATATCTTTCTTTAAGAAAGATTAATTTTGTGTGTGTCTCTGTGTGTGTGTGTGTGTGTGTGTGTGTGTAGGCATATATGTGTACATATGTACTACATTGCAAGTGGATGTCAGAGGAAAACTTGCATAAGTCAATTCTCCCCTTCTACTGTGTGGGTTCCAGGTGGTAAAGCTTGGCAACAAATATCTTTCTTTACCCACTGAACCAATCTTGTGGCTTGAAAAAAGGTTTTTTTTAGTACTTTATTTGCTATTTTTTATTTTGTATGTGTATTGGGTATATTGCCTAAGTGCACCAATGGCATGCAATGCCTGTTAGGGGTCAGGTGTTGAATTCCCCAGGTACTGGAATTATGGATGGTTGTTAGCTGCCATGTGGGTACTGGGAATTGAACCAGGGTCCTCAAAGAGCAGCTAGTGCTCTTGACTGCTAAGCCATCTCTTCAACTCCAAGAAAAGATGGGGGTCTTTTGTTTTGTTTTGTTTTTGGTCTTTTTGAGACAGGGTCTCCCTGTAGCCCCAGCTGTCCTGGAACTCACTATGTAGACCAGGCTGGCCTTGAACTCACAGAGATCCGCCTGCCTCTGCCTCCCGAGTGTTGAGACTACAGGCATGTGCCACCATACCCAGCTAAGAAAAGATTTTAATATCCACAAAATGGTATGGTGCTGCTCTTAGCCATCTAAAAGTTTTGCTTTCTGGATTGAGCTATTAGACCTCCCACCTCCCTCGTGAGGCTCTTCCTAAGAACATAAGCCCTGGGTGAAGTGCCACAGGAGCTGGGGATTTCTCCTGGAGGTGCCAGGAGCCACACATCTGCACTCATACTTAGCCTTCAGTACCATTTTGCCCATTTTCTGCCTTTTAGGTATCTACCCTGCAAAGCTCTTATACAGAAAGAAACTTCTTTCTCTGTCCATATTCACAACTTGACTCTCCCATCTATGAAAACCCATGCTGATTATTGTTTGCATGCTTGTTTAGTGTCAGGAGATCTCTGACTGTATCCCCATACCTACCTCTGGTCAGCAAGTATTTGTAGAGTAATCTCAGGTAGCAGTGCCAGAAGTTCAAAGTCAGCCTGGGCTACAGTGTGAGACCCTGTCTCAAAAAAACTGAAGGGAAAAAAAGAAAAAAGTAGCTGGGCATGGTGGCACACACCTGTAGTCCCAGCACTCGGGAGGCAGAGGCAGGCAGATCTCTGTGAGTTCAATGGTCTACATAGTGAGTTCCAGGACAGCTGGGGCTACAGGGAGACCCTGTCTGAAAAAGACCAAAAAAAAAAAAGAAAAGGAAAAGTATTTGTACAAGAGCATTTTCCAGGTGGATTAAGGGAAGAAGCAAAACAGTGAAGTGGCACAGAGCACCTGAGACTCACTGGAAACAAACACTGAGGAAGTGAATTTCATAGACCTGTCAGCAGAGCAGCCCAGGCTCCTTCCTTAGTGTGGGGTCAATGGGAAGCTGTGGGCTGGTGCTCTATGACACTAACTGGGATTCCAAGGCAACACGTTGCCTAAACCAGTAAACTATTTTGTTTCATTGTATTATGTCTGAAGCCAGGCATGGTGGCACATGCCTGTAATCCCTGTATTTGGAAGATTGAGACAGGAAGAGAGTAAGTTCAAGGCCAGCCTGGGCTACATAGCAAAACTCTTGTCTTTAAAACTATCAGGCATACTTAGAACTTATTTGTTTTGGGGTTTTTTTGTCTTTTTAAGACAGGGTCTCCCTGCAGCCCCCAGCTGTCCTGGAACTCACTGTGTAGACCAGGCTGGCCTTGAACTCACAGAGATCCGCCTGCCTCTGCCTCCTGAGTGCTGGGATTAAAAGCATGCGCCACCACGCCTGGCTTAATTCATTATTTTTATGTGTATGTGTGTACTGCCTGCATGTAGGGAGGTGCACCCCTGTTGTGCCCATAGAGTTCAGAAGAGGGTGGTCGGCTCTCCTGGAACTGGAGTTAAAGACAGATGGTTGTTAGCCACCGTGTGGGTACTTGGAATTGAACCTGGGTCCTCTGCAAGAGCAGTCAGTGCTCTTAACTGCTGAGCCATCTCTCCAGCCCAAAGTTTTGTTTATTTGTTTTGTTTGCTTTGTTGCTGGTGCCAGCTGGCCAAAACGGACAGTACCTGAAAGGGGGAGTGAGGATTGAAAGAAAGGAAAGGAGACAGAAAAGATGCTGCTTGGGAGGGCTCACAGTGAATACTGCAGCCTCGATTTATTTCAGTACTGTCTTTTTATACAGAAGAACTCAATTAGTTAGAACTGCTGTTCTTCCCCACCTGTATCTGAGGGTCAGGGAGCGGTCAGATCAAAGGCTTCCACTATTGCAAGTGTTGTGAGGCTCTCCATATAAACATATTCCTCCTAATAAGGCAGATTAGATACTGGTGTGCATAACACACACTCAGTAAACAAGCCTGACACAGCTGAATGATTAACGGCTCCCGACATCTCCCCCTTCCTTTTTATTTTTATAACCCCAGATTATGATATATCTGGGACAGAAGGACCGTGCCTGTCTTAGGTTGTCTTCTGCCAGAGCAAAGCCTTACCCATCATTGGCACGTAGCTTCCATCAGCTACGCCCTGTCTTAGGTTGACTTTTTCCCAGAAGATCTTACCCGTCTTTGACTAC
>NW_008354709.1:87289-87813 GCF_000622305.1 Nannospalax galili | reverse complement strand
TTGTTTTTTCTGTTATCTCTTGGAAATAACACGTTGACATTGGTACAATATCCACTTTGTCCCACAAGCACACTTATTTTTAACAAAACAAATAGGCAACCCACTTCCCAATCCAAAATAACCATCAGGTGTTTTGAAGCAGGCTGAGCAATTAACCAAGGGTCATTCACAGTCACTACTATCTCTCTTTTCTCCCGTATCACGAGGTGCAATGTTGTAACATAAGTCCAGTATAATTCAGCCACGATCACTTGCAGGAACATCATCATCAGCCACGTCTGTCTCATCATCATTTTCTACTTTTTTTTTCTTTGGTGCTCGTCCTACAAACCTCACCAGCCTTTCTGGCAGCCACCTGGCTCCATCAGCGTCCTGTGGAAAAACACAAACATGCCCTCTTCCCCAAATCAGTACAGGGTTGGGGCCATTCCATTGTCCAGTTAAAGGATCCTTCCACCTGACTTGGGCATAGGTATCCTGTGACTGAGGGTGCCACATTCTGTCTGCTGTAGAGCAGTCATTTT
>NW_008354709.1:69656-86208 GCF_000622305.1 Nannospalax galili | reverse complement strand
CTTTTTATACAGAAGAACTCAATTAGTTACAACTGCTGTTCTTCCCCACCTGTATCTGAGGGTCAGGGAGCGGTCAGATCAAAGGCTTCCACTATTGCAAGTGTTGTGAGGCTCTCCATATAAACATATTCCTCCTAATAAGGCAGATTAGATACTGGTGTGCATAACACACACTCAGTAAACAAGCCTGACACAGCTGAATGATTAGCGGCTCCCGACACTTTGTTTTGTTTTTTAAGACAGGGTCTCCCTGTAGCACCAACTAGACTGACCTCACTGTGGAGATCAGTCTGGCCTCAATCTCACAAGCAACTTGCAGCTAATAGTACTGAGTGTTCACTTAGGAAAATTCATGTATATTTCTTTGTTGTAGGCTTGCTGCTGCCTCCCATATCCTGGGGTTGTAGCCTGCCCCACAATGCCCAGCTGCATGCAGATTTAGTTGTAAATGTAGTTGTTATCTGCAGTGAAGTGGCAGTAGCAGACCTGAGCATGGGACTAGAGTATAGAATCAGTGGTGTTCATACAGCTAAAAATATAGAGCAAGAACTCCAAGCTGGTAAAGTGGAAGAGAGAAGAAAAACAGGACTGTTGGCATAGGCTTGTCGACCCTCCTACTGGGGAGGCTGAGGCAGGCCACTGGAATGTTAAAAAATCAGCCTGGGTAACTTCATGAGAGCTTGTCTCAAAACAACAAGCATGTAAAAACCAACACTGACAAGACGGCTTAGCAGGTAAAGACACTCCCACCAAGCCTGAGTTCTATTGTCTGACCTGAGTTCTATTGCTGACCTGAGTTCTGTTGTCCTTAGACCTCCATATGCATGTTGTGCCATGTACCCCCCATTAAATAAATATAATAAAAAATTTAAAAATGAAATTTACAGCTGGGTGGGGTGGTGCACGCCTTTAATCCCAACACTTGGGAGGCAGAGGCAGGCAGATCTCTGTAATTTCAAGGCCAGCGGGGTCTTCATAGTCAGTTCCAGGCCAGCTGGGGATAC
Source organism: Nannospalax galili (assembly GCF_000622305.1). Lineage (NCBI taxonomy): Eukaryota > Metazoa > Chordata > Mammalia > Rodentia > Spalacidae > Nannospalax > Nannospalax galili. The sequence goes on along the minus strand of NW_008354709.1, from coordinate 85,204 downwards.
AGGAAGGCTCTGTCTCAAAAAGTCAAAAAAAAAAAAAAACCAGAAAAAATGAAATTTAAAAAGGCATGATAGGGGCTAGAGAGATGGCTCAGCAGTTAAGAGCACTGACTGCTCTTGCAGAGGACCTGGGTTCGATTCCCAGCACCCACATGGCGGCTACAAACAATTCTTAACTCCACCCAGTTCCAGGGGAATCCAAAGCTCTCTTCTGACCTCCATGGCATTGCATGACACAGGTGGACTCACATACATGCAGGCAATACACTCATACACATAAAATAAAAATAAAATATTTCTTTAAAAAAAGGCATGATCATACATATCTGTAATCCCAGCCATTTAGGAGGTAGGAGGGAGGCAGAGGCAGGCAGACCTCTGTGGAATGGAGGCCAGCCTAGTCTACATAGCAAGTTCCAGACCAGTTGGAGCTACAGGGAGACACTGTCTCAAAAAAAAAAAAAGGACAGGAAATGGATAGAGCCTGTGAAACCTACTTTATGCCACAGATGAGAGAAAAGGATCATTTTACATGTCTGGGTTAGTGGTAGGTTAAAGACAAAGTTGAAACTGAGTGTGGTGACACATGTCTATAATCCCATAATCCAGTAGTTTGGAAGATAAGGCAGGAGGATCTCTGAGTTTAAGGCCTGTCTCCTTTGTGTGTGTCCAAATTACCAAGCATAGTAGCTCCCATAATCCTCAACACTCACTTGGTCAGCTCAGGCAAGATGACTGCTGCAAGCTCCAGTCCATCCTGGGCTATACTGTGAGAGCCTACCTCAGAAAAACAACCAAAACAAAAGCAGCTGAGGGACAGGGGAGCCTCTGGAACCCCTGTGTTAATGAACCATGCTTCTTCGATGGCTGCTCTTTCTGGTAGGATCTTGCTTCTCGCTGTGGCATATTCGCAATTTGTGTCTTAAGCTCCTTGTGTTAATGGGTGTTTTTCTCTTTGGAGCAAAGGCGGCTTCAATGATCCATCCCAAAGAAGTGCCCCCTGAGGCCATCTTGCTGGCAGTCTACCTTGAACTGCAAAATGGTGAGTGATCCTTTTTAGGGCTTGTCCTTCAGGGAGCTCATGGTTTTTGTGATCTGTTTCTCTTGAAATTCAAAACTCAGGACCAGGCATGCTCGTCTAGGCCTGTAATTAACAGCATTTGAGAGGCAGAGGCAGGAGAGTCATGCCCATCTCAAAAACAAATTCAGAACCTCATCATCCTGGAAATATATTACCCTTCAGGTTTTCCTGAATAAAAAATTTAAGGAACCAACAAAATGGCTCAGCAGGTAAAGGCACTTACCTCCCTAAAGTGCAAGCCTAATGACCTGAGTTTGATTCTCAGAACCCATGTAAAGGTGAAAGAGAGAAGTGACTCCCAAAGTTGCCCTTTGACTTCAAAACACACACCATGGCACACATGCCCACACACACATACACAAATAATAGTAAATAAAATTTAATTTTAAAAAGGTAAGGGCTGGGGACTGTAGTTCAGTGTAGAGTGCTTGTCTAGTGTGCACATATAAGGGCCTGCATTCTGTCCTTTATACTGCAGAAAGAAAAAAACGTTAGCGAGGCCTTGGTGTCATACAGATTCCTACTTAAAAATTAATATTTCCTTTTATCTATGAAAACTGCAGAATATTTACTGACATTTATAATTAGTCCCTACAAATTATGCTTCTCTTAGGCAGCTAAATGACTCGCCATTGAGAACATGAATCAGAATGCCAGTTGCTTTGAGTAGTACACTATAGGCTTTGAGCAGATGTCACTAATGAGTTTTACAGTCAGCCCATTCTTCCAGGAATCTTTTATCAAAACATATATCCAAGTCGTGCCTCTGGAGGGGGTGCATGTGAACTTACTGATGGGTTCACTAAAAGGAATGCTGTGGAATCTGGGCCTAGTGGTTCACACCTGCAATATCAGGTATTCAGGAGGTTGAGGCAGGGGAATTCAAAGTGCAGGTCTACAGGTCTGCCTGAGTTATAGAGTGAGTTCAGGGCCAGCCTGGAAAAATTATCTCAAAATACAAAGTAAAAATAGATCCGTGGATACAGATCATTGGTAGAATTAGAAGGGAGGAATGTAGGGACTGGGGTAAAGAGGGCTAGCCAGCTGTGCTTCGTGGCTCATATTTTTAATCCCAGCACTTGAGAGGTTAAAACAGAAGGATTCCTGGAGTTTGAGGCCATCCTGGGCAACATAGTGAATTCCAGGTCAACCTTGGTTAGAAAGATATTGTCTCAAAAAACAAAATATATGGAGGCTGGGTATGGTGGCACACACCTTTAGTCTCAGCACTTGGGACGCAGGAGCAGGTGGATCTCTGTGAGATTAAGGGTAGCTTGGTCTACATAGTGAGTTCTAGGCCAACCGGGGCTATAGGGAGGCCCTGTCTCAAAAGGAACTATATATATTTATATATGGACTAGGAAATAGCCCAGTGGCAGAGCACTTGCCTAGCATACTGCTAGATGTGACACAGAGCATGCTGCACATCACTTAAATGAGAACTTGTTGTGGGCAGAGGCTTTGTGTTCCAGTGCACAACCAGGGCTGCAGAGCAGAGCACAGGTGTCTGGGCCAGCTTCACCCTTGCAGGGTTCTGATGATAAGCTCTGTACTGTGGTAGTGCTTTGCGCTTGGTTTTTTAATGAAAAGTGTTTTCCTAGGTAATACCCAGCTGGCCCTACAGATTATCAAGAGGAACCAGCTGCTCCCTACAGTGAAAACCCACTCTGAAGTGAGAAAGAAGCCAGTGTTTCAGCCTGTCCACCCGATCCAGCCCATCCAAATGCCAGCCTTCACCACCGTGCAGAGGAAGTGAGACTTTGCTTTGGGGAACTGTTACCTGAAACCAGGGGAGTCCTTGCTGGCTTTTCAGTTATCTCATAGTAAAGTGAGTAAAGAAAACCCTGACATGAAAAGTGCTCGTTTCCAGGACAGTTTCAAACTGTTCTCCCCTGCCTGGATCTTTATCAGGAACTCCCTGAAAATTAAGGATTCATATACCCACTTCAGTTGTTTTTCTTTAAAACTCTGCCAGACTTAATTTTGAACCATTATGTGATATGTCAATGTCACAGGCAATTAAAATATGATCTTATCAGAACAATTTTGTACAGTCTTTCTTACAACTGTTAGAATATTGGGAGCTGGAGAGATGGCTCAGCAGTTAAGAACACTGACTGTTCTTGCAGAAGACCTAGGTTCGAATCCCAGCACCCACATGGCAGCTAATAACTGTAACTCCAGTTCCAGGGGATCCAACAGCCTCTTCTGTCTTCCACAGGCATTGCACCAACACGGGTGCACTTACCTACATGCAGGCAATACACATAAATACACATAAAATAAAAATAAATACCACCTGTTGGGATATTTTAGCATCAGGTTTAATGTTAAACCTGAAAAAAAAATTAACAAAAAAACCCCACCAGCCATACTCAGGTAGCCAGTCTAGAAGCTGACCTTGCAGTAGAGGGGGGCGAGATAAAGTTGACTTACTTTATCTCTGGTTATGACTCAAAGGACTGGAACATTCATGAACATGATAGGTATAATTGGGTTAAAAGGAGTTGACTGATCTATTAGGAATCATTCACTTTAAAGTGACTGACAAACTGCTCACTGCTCTGTCCTGGTACCACTGTAGTACTTTATGAATCAGGAGGTATAGGTGGTAGGATCCAGACTTCTTCAAGATCATCCTCATCTACATATCAAGCTCAAAGCCAACCTGGGCTATGTGAGACCCCATCTCCAAAAAATAATGCGTTTAAAAAGCTTCTTCCCAAGATACAAGTGTTGTATGTAGGATTGCCATTACCAAAATTTGCTAGTAGGCCATGTACACTAATTTTAGGGTAAAAATACTACAGGTGTGCTTTAGAAAAATTGGGTCACCCCCCTAGTTAACATGGTGGCATTGGGCAGATGCTTTCCACCTTGGAATAGGCAAGTGTAAGCACTCTCTAAGCCTCCTTGCTTCTTGGGCTCTGCTAGAGAAGTGAGTGTTTGCATAAGCACACCATGTGTCTACACCTGGATCTGAATGGCTCTCTTACTGACATCAAACAGTGTAAGTAACGACACAGTGAAATGGAAGTGTTTGGGGGATTGGCTTGTGTTTTTGTTTAGTTATTATTATTATTATTATTTAGTTACATGATGTGTGTATATGCCACATGTGTGTGGGTGCTCACAGAGGCCAGAAGAAGGTGCCAGGTCCCCTGGAGCTGTGAGCTGCCTGGCATAGGTGCTGGGAACTGAGCTCCAGTCCTCTGGAAGAGCACCAAGCACTCTTACACCCACTGAGCCGTTTCCAATCTTGGTTTTGACTTTTGGTTTTTGGTTTTATTTTGTTTTCTTTGTTCTGGTGTGTTTTTTTGGGGGGGGGGGTTCTTTTTTATTTTGATTTCTTTTTATTTTATATGTATCAGTGTTAGGCATGCATGTGTACAAGTGTATCTGTGTCATGCAGTGCCAATGGAGGACAGAAGAGGGCCACCACTTTTCATTCACTGAGCTATCTTACCAGAACCCTGTTTTGGGTTTTTTGTTGTTGTTTTTAATTTATTTTTATTTTATGTATATGAGAGTTTTGTCCTCATGTATGTAAATATACCCATGCATGCAGTACCTGGGAAGGTCAGAAGAGGGCATCAGAACTCCTGTAACTGGAGTTACTGATGGATGAGTGCTGGGAACTAAGTCCAAGTCCTCGCAAGAGCCTCCATCTCTCTAGCCGTGCTTGCGCATCTGCCTATTTTGGTTTTGGTTGGTTGGTTGCGTTTGTTTGGGGGGGGGGGTTGTTTTGTTTTTTTTGTTTTTTGGTTTTTTTTTGGTTTTTTTTGGTCTTTTTGAGACAGGGTCTTCCTGTAACTGCTGGCCTGGAACTCACTATGTAGACCAGGCTGACCTGGAACTCGAAGAGATCCACCTGCCTCGCCCTCCAGAATGCTGGGATTAAAGGCGTGCACCACCATGCTGGGCTTGTTTATTTGTTTTTAAGAAGTTAAAAAGCCAGGAATAGTGGCACACACCTTTAGTCCCAACACTCTTGGAGGTAGAGGCAGGTAGATCTCTGTAAGATAGAGGCCAGCCTGGTCTGTAACAAGTTCCAGGCCAACTGGGGTTACAGGGATACTGTCTCAAACATACCCAAAAAAAGGGACTGGAGAGATGGCTCAGTGGTTAAGAGCACTGGCTGCTCTTGCAGAGGACCCAGGTTCAGTTCCCAGCACCCACATGGTGGCTAACTACCATCCATAACACTAGTTCCAGGGGATCTGGCACCCTCTTCTGACCTCCACAGGCATTGTACTACATGTCTATACTGATATGGGTGTAGGCAATACATTCATACACATAAAAATAAATAAATCTTTTAACCGGGCATGGTGGTACACGCCTTTAATCCCAGCACTCGGGAGGCAGAGGCAGGCAGATCTCTGTGAGTTCAAGGCCAACCTGGTCTACATAGCAAGTTCCAGGACAGCTGGAGCTATAGGGAGACCCGGTCTGCTGGGGTTACAGGGAGACCCTGTCAAAAAAAGACCAAAATAATAAATAAATAAATAAATAAATAAATAAATAAATAAATAAATAAAATCTTTTTAAAAGAGTTATTTTTATGTGTGTGAGTGTTTGTATCCAAGTAGGTCTGTGTACTACATGTGTGCAGTTCTGCAGAGGCCAGAAGAGGGCAGCAGATCCCCTGAAACTGGAGTTATGGAAAGATGTTAGTGCTGGGACTTGAACCTGGGTCCTCTGCAAGAGCAGCCTGTGCTCTTAACTGCTGAGCCATCATCCCCCATCTCCCACCCCTCCATATCTTCCCTCACACACACCTTTTTGGTTAAGACAAGTTCTCAGTCTATAGCCCAGTTTGGTCTGCAACTCACTGCAAACCCCATGCTGTCCTCAAACTTGTGGCAGTTTTCCTGCTTCAGCATCCCAAATGCTGTGATTACAGGCAAGAACCACCACATTTGGCCTACAAAAAGTTTTCACTTATTATTTTTTATATGTGTGAGTTTCATCTGCATGTAGGCAAGTGCACCCTTGTACAAAGCCTGCAGACACCAGAAGAGGGCATTCGATCCCTTGGAACTGGAGTTATGGACAGTTAGCTGCCAAGTGGGGTGCTGGGACTCGAACCCAGGTCTTCTGGAAGAACAGCCGGTGCTCTTAACCACTGAGCCATCTTTCCAGCACCTACAAAAGGATTTTTTAAAATTATTTTTTTAATATTATTTTTCATTTTATGTGTATGCATGGATTACCTGCATGTAGGTAAGTGCACCCGTGCAATGCCTTCAGAGGATAGAAGAGGCTATCAGATCCCCTGGAACTGGAGTTATGGACAGTTATTAGCTGCCATGTGGGTGCTGGGAGTCAAACCCAGGTCTTCTGCAAGAGCAGTCAGTGTTCTTAACCGCTGAGCCATCTCTCCAGCCCCTACAAAAGGGTGTTTTTTGTTGTTGTTGTTTTTCTCTTTTGGTCTTTTTGAGACAAGGTCTCCCTGTAGCCCCAGCTGTCCTGGAACTCACTATGTAGACCAGGCTGGCCTTGAACTCACAGAGATCTGCCTGCCTCTGCCTCCCAAGTGCTGGGATTAAAGGCATGTGCCACCACGTCTGGCAACCAAAGGGTTTTAAATGCCACTTGTAATGTTTTTCCTAAGTTTCTGTGTGTGTATGTATGTATGTATGTTATATATAAACATGTATGCCAATACACACACCTGTTTGTGCACCTACAGGGGCCAGAGGAAGATGTCATATGTCTTTCTCTTACCACCTTCTGCCTTATTTTTTGAGACAGGGTCTTTCATTGAACCTGACACTCAACAGTGCTCTGGCTGCCAAGAGAGCTCCTGGGATCTGCCTGTCTGCATTCTCCAATGCCTGGGATCACAGGCGCATGTGGCCATGTCCAGCAATTCATGAGGGCTAGGATTTGAAATCTCTGGCTTTCATAGAAAGCATTCTTTTCTTTTTTTTTTTTTTTTTTTTTGGGCAGGGGTCTCCCTCGCTCCCCCGCGGCCCTACAAGCCCCTGCCCCCTACCTTCTAGGAGGTGATGGATGGATCTATTCTTCCATCCTCTGAGGATTTATGACTTTAATATTTTTCCTTCCCTGTCATTTTAGCAGGATTTTAAGAAGGACTGGAGATAGATGCTTGTGATTAATCTGCCATTGGTGGATTCTAATGGCCCCTTGAATCAAATTAAATTGTCAGCTTTAAGGCCCATGATAATTTCCCTTTCATGCCTAGACCCTGCCTTAGTCTGCCATAAGCACATACCACAGATGGGGTTGAGCATGGAACTTGAACAAGGGAAATTAATTCTCACAGTTCTAAGGAGGCTGGCACATTCAAGACCAAGGTGCTGCTGATTTTATCCCTTCTTAGCTGTCTTCTTGCTGTCCTCATAGGGTGGAGAGGAGGGAAATGAGGGGAAGGGATTCTGGTGTCCCTGGCTTTCATAGAAAGCATTCTTTTCTTTTTTTTTTTTTTTTTTGAGACAGGGTCTCCCTGTAGTCCCAGCTGGCCTAGAAGTCACTATGTAGATCAAGCTGGCCTTTATCTCATAGAGATCTGCCTGCCTTGGCCTCCCAAGTGCTGGGATTGACATGGTGCCTTTGCCACCATGCCCAATGAAAGCATTTGTAACACTAAGCCAATACCCTCCCTCCCTCTCTTTTTCCTCCCTCCTTCCTTCTTTCCTTCCATCTCTCTGTAGCCCCAGCTGGCATGGAACTCACAGAGTGCCTGCTTCTGCTGGGATTAAAGGCATGTGCCACCAGGCCCAGTCTTGGAACTCATCATGTAGACCAGGATGGCTTCAAAGTCAAAGAGCCACCTGCCTCAGGTTTCTTATTCCTGTCTTTCCTGACAGAATTTTTCTTTCTTTTTTTATGTGTGCATGGTTTGTTTAAGTCAGGGTCTCACTCTACTTTCTCTTGTTTATTTGGTTTTTGTTCTGTGTTGGTTTTTACTGGTGTTGAGAATTTAACCCAGGGCCTCACACACACATTAGACCTACCACTGAACTATATTGCCAGCCCTTATTTTGTTTTTGATGTGTGATCTTACTCTGTTGCCCAAAGTAGCTTACGACTGCTGGATTGAAGAGATCCTCAGCAGCTAGTATGCCTCCATACCCAACACATTTACTTTTCTTGTGGTTGTTATTCTTTGGGTTTTTTTGAGATTGGAGTCTCATATAATTCAGGCTAACCTTAAACTTTCAATATAGCCCAGGCTGGCTTTAAACTCCTGTTTCTCCTGTCTCCACCCCCCCCCCAAGTACTGGGATTACAGATATGTATATCATACCTGCCAGCACATATACCCTTTTTTTTAATATTTTATTTATGCCAGACATGGTTGCCCATGCCTTTAGTCCCATCACTTGGGAGGCAGAGGCCAGACGAATCTCTGAGATTGAGGCTAGCCTGGTTTACATAGTGAGTACCAGGCCAGCTGGGGCTACATGGAGACCCTGTCTCAAAAAAGACTAAACATTTGTTTTTAATTTGTTATTTTTATTTTACATGTATGAGTGTATTGCCTGTGTGTAAGTATACCCATGTCAGGCAGTGTCTGTGGAGGTCAGAAGAGGGTGCTGGATTCCCTGGAACTAGAGTTAGGAACAGTTGTATGTCACTTTGATGCCACTGTGAAATGAAGTCTTAGCCATTTGAAGTCAAGGGTGGCACTACAAGGTTCTAAAATTTAAAAAGTGTGGCTGCTGTGAGCATTACCTGTAAATGATGCCATCTTATTAGCTGGGGATTTGAGTTCTGAGAGCCCCTTGTTCAAGCTCCACCCCTAGTGTATCATCTTTGCAGTGGACAAGAGTGACCCAGTGAAGCCTTTCAGAAAGGCAGTGAGGATGTCACTGTAGGCGGCTCCAGAACCAAGAGGCCTGTACCTCAGGACAGCTAGATTGCCTTGTGCTTGTCCATCCTCTAACCAGTACTTGAAGGATGGCGCCCTGCAGCCCTCTCTACTCCAGCTGTGCCAGTGGTACATGCAGACCCAGCAGCCTTGACTGGCATCCTCTCCTTCACCTGCCTGACCATGGATGGACTCCTCCTCCAACACCAATTTCTACCACTCATTGTCCTTTTCTGACAAGTTACCCCAGTGACTTGGAGCAAATGACTCTCAGCAGTCTCCTGGCTGATTTGTCGGAAGTTTGTTTTTGGCTTTTTCGAGGGGAGGGGGTGAGCAGGAGCAGGATCTTACTATATAGTATATAGCCCTGACTGGCCTGTAACTCACTGTGTAGACCAAGCTGGCCTTGAGCTCTAAGAGATTCACCAGCTTCTCTCTGCTGGGATAAAAGGTATGTGTCACTATGCCTAGCAGATCTATATTTGTGTGTGTGTGTGTTTTGCCTGCATGTATGTAAGTGAACCACATTCATTCAGTGCCCATGGAGGCTAGAAAAGGGCATTGGATTCCCCTGGATCTAGAGTTACTAACAGGTCTTAGCCTCCATGTGGGTGCTGAGAACCGAATTTGAGTCCTCTGCAAGAGCAGCTAGTGAGCGCTCTTAACTGCTGAGCCGTCTCTCTAGACCACAAAAATTCTTTAAATTTTTGTTGATTCTCTGAGAATTTCATAAATGTATTTTAATTTGATCATATTCACCTACAACCCCTCCCAGATCCACCCCCCCACCCCCTCAGTTCCCCAACTTTGTGTCTTTTTTTTTTTTTTTTTAAACTTAATGCATCAACTCTTATTTGTAGTCTCCACATACCCCTGTGTATGTGCCATCCACCAGAGTGTGGTTGATCTACCAGGAGTCACAACCTTGAAGAAAACTGACTCCCCCAGAAGCTATCCACTTGTCTATAGCTCCTCAGGGGTATTAGGGGTAAGGACTCTTGAGCCCCTTCCCACTCCATGCTAGAATGTTGACTGCCTTGACATTGTGACAGTCAACTGCTGTGAGTTCATGAATCCAATAGTCTTACAGTCTTGTCATGTCCAGAAGACATTTTACTCTGGTCCTCACTGACCTCTGACCCCCTCTTCCATCATGGTCAACCACATCCACTGCACAAAGAAACTTCTCTGATGTCTGAGAGCTACATTAATACTGGTTCAGGACTAGTCTGCTCTGAAGCAACACAGCATCTTTTATTTATGTGTAGTGTGTGTGTCAGTGCCCACAGAAACCAGACAAGGGCTTCGGATCCCCTGGAGTTGGAGTTACAGGCAGTTGTGAGCTACAAGATGTGGATACTGGAAACAACTTTGGTCCTCTGCAAGAGCAATGTGCACTCTTCTTACCTTGTGTTCTCTATCCAGCCCCATATTTTTTTGCTTTTAGACAGCGACTCACTGAACTACAGGCTGGCCTTGACTTCTAGATACTCCTCCTGCCTCAGCCTCCCAAATTCTGAAATTACAGGTGTGTACCTCCATGCCTAGCAGGGACCTTTACTAAACATCCAGTGTAATAATTACAATATGATCATTGGGCTGGTGGCTCACGTGGTAGGGTGCTTACCTGGCATGCCAGAAGCCCTGAGTTCCATCTCCAGCACTTCATAAAACCAAGTGTAGTGATGCAGGCCTGTAATCCCAGCCTTCAGGAGGTAGAGACAAGATCAAGAATTCAAGATCACCCTCAGCTACATAGAGAGTCTAGGGTAGCATGGGTTACATGAGGCCTATTTCAAGAAAATTAATGGCCAAAGATATGGCTTAGTGCATAAAGGCATTTATCCTGGAGCTGGATGACCTGAGTTCAATCCGCAGGTCTCACACGGTGAAAGGAAAGAATCAGCTCCTTCAAGTTGTCCTCTGACCTCCACATCCATGCCATGGCATGGACACATACCCCATACGAAATAAATTATTGTAATATAAATTTTTTAAATATATAAACAGAAAGTTACTTAAAATGAGATCATGACTCCAGGCAAGCCTGGCCACAGTCTAAATAAATCCATTCATCCTCTTCTGCCTGTATGCCCTGTGCAGCAGATGTCCACCACCCCTCCTTCATCTCCCCTTCATCTTGGCTTCAAACCAGTTTGTGTTACCCACTTGTTCTTGGAGAAAAGTACCTGATGATGTCATGGAGCCAAGCATCAGCCTTTGGCTTGAGACCTGGATTCTCACTGGAACAAGCTTGACCTGCATCAAAGTGCTTTGTTCTTTGGCCCTATGCTTGTCTGCATGTGCTGGAAATGCTACTGATCCTACCACAGCATGGAGACTTGGAATGAGTCTGGGGCTGGCTCCAGAATCTCTAGTTTAACAGGGGAGTCCTTCAACCCCACTGAGATGCAAAGTTGATGAAAAGCAGGCACACACCACAATGGATATTATGGAAGTGGCTGTGGGCAGTGATTCCATGAGGGAAATTCTCTCCTTCACTTCTGGTATGCTCAGAGTGCGTCATGGCTGTCCTTCCCACATTCTAGTCTCACCAACCTTGCCCAGGTCTTCCTCTTGCTTTGACAGTTAAGTCTCAGTCTCCCTGCCTAGGGTCCATTCTCAAGCTGCCTCCTGCCCAGAGACCCCACAAGGAGACCTCCAGACCTCTAGCCTCTATACTGCTTTATTTTTATTTATTTATTTATTGGTCTTTGAGACAGTCTTCCTGTGGCCCCAGCTGGCCTGAAACTCACTATGTAAGTCAGGCTGGCCTTGCATTGCCACCACTGCAGCTTTATTTTTTATTTCTGTGTATATGCAAGTGCCCACAGAGGCCAGAAAAGGGTGTCAGGTTCCCTGGATGGAAAAACAGCAAGGGTTCTTAACCCCTGAGCCATCTCTCCAGCTCCCTATTCATTCATTCATCCATCCATTCATTCATTCATTTATTTATATTTAGAGGTAGAGTCTCCTGTAGCTTAGACTGGCCTCAAATTCAGAAATCCTCCTGCCTTTGCCTCCTGAGTGCCACCACACCTGGCTACCTTTGAACTCTTGATCCTTTGGCCTCTACCTGAACACTAGGATTACAGATGGCCAGCTTCCGCCTCCCTGCTCCTGTTAATACTCCACTGCATCCATGTCTTCTGGATTCAGTGTCATCTCCCCAAATGAGTCCCCATTACCCACCATTAAGGGTGATGCCTTGGTGTGCTGAATGGGGGCAGTTACTTGACAGTAACTGTCCTGAATGTGTCTCAAGCCACTGGCTTGAGTGTGACATCCAAAATGTGTCACTGCTTCTCGGGAGAGCTTAGGACAGGCGCAACGGACAGAAGAGATTCTCACACATGACTGTTTGATTGCATTATGTGTTTACTAGGTCAAAGCATAACAAACACATCAGTACAAACACTCAAAGGGAAACCCGGTCCTCTAGCAGTTAAGAGTCCCAAAGTCTCTTGGAGTACCTTCCAGAGGTTAAGCCTTCAGGCACTCCGTGTGGAGAGGTTCTCTAGTCCGCCGTGATTGGTGCACTCTCCCGGCTGTGGAGCTGTCTCTCGCAGGTTCTGATCACGTCTGGTCGTGGCAGACTCCCGTCGGTCTCTGGCTCTCAGGCTGAGGTCCTCGATCAGGTCTCAGGCGAGGCTCCGGTCTGGTCTCGGGCAGAGCTTCAGGTAGAGTTCAGGCTGGTCTCAGGTCTTGGGCCATGTGCCGGGATGAGGCCCACGGATTCAGAGTCTCGTGTAGCCAAGCATCAAAAGAATCTGTTTAGCTGTCAGATTTTATATATTTCTTTTTTGGCTGAAGTCCTTCTGACTTACGTCAGTAACTTCATGTTTTCTTGAGATATGGCTCACACCCTGTGGTCACTTATCACCAACACACAGGCACTCAACTCACGTAGGTTCTGTTTGGTTGTTAGGTTACAACTTAGCTTCTTATCTACTTATCTACTTCACACAATGTCACAGCAATGTTCAGTTTGGTTTCAGAGTTTACAGAGTTAATATTCATCTTTAATTTCTGATTTCTAAATTCCTAATAAATTCCTAATACATTCAGTACACTTGGGCTGGCTGCTCAGCTGCCTAGAACTCACCCTTGCTGCTGCAGTATGTCCCGCACTTGACCATCTCCACTCTCCAGCCTCCTCCAAATGTTACTGGGATTTGAGGGTTTCTTCATGGTTGCCAGATGATACAAGAGGGTGTCAGGTTTCCTGGATGGAAAAAACAGCATTGGGGTCCCCCTTGGGGTTCTTAGTCTAACAAAAGAATTTAAGAATGTCTTCAAATGGAAGCTTGGGGACAATTTTATTAGTTTAGAAGAAACCCCCCAGGGTAGGCAGCTGTAATCTCAGCAGCTGCTGGGAGGGGGGAAATGGAGTGAAGGAAAAGCCAAGCCTCTTAGACCTGCATGGAGGTCAGTCACTAAAACTGGTAACCGCCTAGTTGGGGAGGGGAACTGAAGCTAGAGGCTGTAACCAACCAAGTAAACCACAGCTCTGGGGGGGGCGGGGATTGGGCAGGAATAGTACAAGATCTCAAACTATTTCACCTAGCTCTTTAGCATGGCTTAAGATGAACTCACCTTTCTAAGGGTGGTCCCTTGGCTAGAGGATTGACCTAGACCAACTGGAATGTTAGGCCTCTACCCAGGAGAGGAATTTTCTCCTAATAGGCCTTTATTGCTGCCAAACACAAGTGTCCCTTAGGGCATGTTCAAGACTGGTAAGGACTTCCTGTTGAGCTACTGGGTCTGGGCAATTCTGCAAGCAAGACCCATTTTGTCTTGTTTTTGTATTACATGGAGTCAAACCTGGGACCTCTCATTGGCTAGGCAGGTGGTCGGGAGGGGAGGGAAAATGGTAGTTCACACTTGTGATCCCTCTAGCTCTGGAGAAGCAGGGCTAGAAGGATCACACGTTGGAGGGCTGTCTATATATAGCAAGTTCCAGGCTAGCTTAAGATACAGAATGAGACCTTGTCTCAAGGGGGTAGGGTGGCTCTGTGGAGGTAGTTCAGGCAGTAAAGTGTCTGTAGGTGAGCTTGATTATGTAAGTTTAGATCCCCAGCACCCACAGAAAAGCTCGGTGTGTTGGGCTGGCCTTCCACATACATATACCACACACATACCACCTATGCCCCCCTCCAAATACATATATGTATTTTTCGTTTTTTAAGTAAAAATTTTAGTGGTGTTTCCTTGCTGGGCAAGGTTACTAGTTCCTCAGTGGGGTGGCCTGTAACATAGCCTCAAGGTTGAAGGGGCCTCAACATTCGGGATGGGTGGGTTAGTTACTGGTCAATCCTGGAAGCCAGTTGGCGGGTCCTAAAGTAAACATGCCCTGACACAAAGCCAGAATTTTACATTCATTTCTCTCCCGCTGAAGGAAAGAGTCTCGGGCTCAGGGTGGGAGAGGGGCTGCCACGGGAGGAGTCAGCGAAGTTCATTAGCCCCCTCATTTGGGGCAAAGCGAATCCGTGTGGTGACACACAATTGTCTTGGAGGATTTAGGGGATTTACCCAAGTGTCCCTGTGGGCCTCCAGCCTCCTCCTAATCCCGTCCACATTTCAGACTACTTAGGATCGCATTAAATGTCAAAGCCGGCGTTTAGGGAAATATCTACATTTCGTATGCATCGCCCTGGTCAAAAGAAAAGCTGAACCGAAGCTTCGAGCATTTGGCGCGAGAGGCTCTCTGTGTGGTCCCGAGTGTGAATGGGGAGGGCCGCGGCGCCCGGGCGGCCTCCCGGCCTAGGAATGCGGCCCTTTCACGTGGAGAAAACGCTCCTGCTTTGTTCCAGCCTCCGCCTCCCGAGGCGCAGCGGCGCCCAGCGCGATTGTCACCGCTGCATTTGCATGTGAGCAGTGGGAGCCCCACGGCCTCAGCCCTCCTGCCCCCATCCAGCGCAGCCGGACTGGGGCGAGTCTGCAGGTCCTGCCTCCGGCTCGGCGCGCCTCCGAATCTCCCCGGCCGTGGGCAGGTGGGGACTTTGCACTCCACACTTGAAATGCGGGCCCTTTATCGTGTGACTCCCAGCGGGAAGCCCGTGCAGTGCGCAGCATCCTGCGGTCCACCCATTCCTCCCTGTCCTGCTGGCCAATGCCTCCTGCACCTGATGTGACGCTTCCCGGACTTCCAAACTTTCTTCTTAGTAGACACCACACGGAAAAGTGCGTCGGGCACGTTTTCACCGAGGGCAGCGCGGCCCAAAGCCTCAGAGGCGGAACGCAGCGTCGGGTCGGGAAGAAGCAGCGAGCGCAGCCGCCGGCCCCGGGACGCCGAGCGCCTCCTACCGGCTGGTCGTCCTGGCACGGCCAGCAGGGAACAGGCGGGAAGGTCCACCGAGCCCCGGCTCTGCGCACACCACCTGTAAACCAGAAGACGGCACCGCCCACCAAATTCAGTTTCCTTCCCTGATAGCGGTGCTTGTTTTATTCCTTTCTTCTCATTGTATTCGTTTCTTCTATTTACTTTATCTTATTTAATTGGTTCTTTTTATTTAGACTTATTTTGCTTTTTTCTTTTTTTTTTTTTTTTTTTTTTTTTTTTTAAAAAAAAAAAAAAAAAAAAAAAAAAAAAGAGGACGATAAATCTTTCACTGTGATATATCAAAATAA
>NW_008354709.1:65106-69646 GCF_000622305.1 Nannospalax galili | reverse complement strand
GATAGGAGGATCCTATATGGTTCCAGGCAGGTTTGGCTGTTTTCAGACTTTTTTTTTTTTTTTTTTTTTTTTTTTTTTTTTTTTTTTTGCCAGAAAATAAACAACTCTATTAGAATAGCAACAACAGAAAGAGTTTCCAGTTCCTCGGAAGGTAAAAAACGTGAAACCTGGTAAACTTTTCAAGACCAAATGTTCACATCCTGCCACACTGAGGGTTATCAAGGACAACTGCCTCAGAGCTGCTGCAAGAACGCGCTTTTCACTGGGGCGATGTTGTAGTTAACTCCTCAGACAGAGGGCTGAAGGACATTATTCCTGTCTTGAAGCTCTTGGTGTAGAAAGAACGTATCAATGTAGAGAGCAGAACCTTGCTTCTCCAATTAAAACAAACTATAAACTAGCCTTATCAATCTTTCTTGGATAGTCTGCCAGCGTGCTCTGCGAAGTCCTTCCATCCTCATCCGCCTGGGTGGAAAGGAAGGGTGGCACGGGGCACACTAGCAGGCGGTTCTGGTGACTGGGCTCTGTTCCCTTTCTGCTGCTGGTAGTAGGCGTCTTTTCTGGCGGCTGCAGCCGCTTCATGGGGGAGGAAAGAGACGCCTGCCTCTTCTTGAAGCCCTAAACTGAGCATTTGGGCAACCATGTCTATTCTTCTCCGGAATGGTGTATTCTTTACAATAGTAAGCATCAGAGACTCCGGGACCTCCACAGGTCACACCACCGCCCTGGTAAGATCTGTAGTTACACTCAATATGCGAACCAGCCGGCACGCTCACATATAGGAATCACAGATCACACATTTGATAGCCACACCAGCCTGCTTGCCAGAAAGTCAGATCGCTTAACACCAGGATTTCATTAGCTTTTTTTTTCCTTTTCTTTTTCTTTTTTTGGTCTTTTTGAGACAGGGTCTCCCTGTAGCACCAGCTGGTCTGGAACTCACTATGTAGACCAGGCTGGCCTTGAACTCAGAGGGATCCGCCTGCCTCTGCCTCCCGAGTGCCGGGCTTAAAGGCCTGCGCTACCACGCCCAGCTTTATTATTTTTATTTTATGTGTATGAGTGTAATGCTTGCAGGTAGGTAGGTGCACCAAGTGTCGTGCAATGCCCGCAGAGGTCAGAAGGGGGCTTCGGATCCTTTGTAACGAGTTACAGATGATGGTTAGCTGCCATGTGGGTGCCGGGAATCGAGTCCTGGCCTCTGCAGTAGCAACTAGTGCTCTTTAACCACTGAACCATCTCTCCAGCCCCTACTAGCTAATGATTTTAAGTATATTTTAGCCATTTGTTTATTTTGTTCTCAGTTTTTATTTTGCAGTTTGCTTTGTGGGTGAAGGGTGACTATGAGAACCTTTCCCATCCTATTCTGCAGTTGTTCTGCCTTGAGGTTTTTTGTTTGTTTGTTTTGGTTGAGACAGGATTTCCCTTGTAGCCTCAGCCTGGGAACTCTTGTAGCCCAGGGCTACTACCCTTGATCTCACAGAACTCTGCTTGCCTCTGCCTCCCAATTTCTGGGAGCTAAGGGGTATACCACCACACCTGGTTTCTGCCTCTGAGGTTTCTATATATACGTGTGTGTGTATTTTAATTTTATGCATGTGTTATTACCTGCATGTATGTAAGTGCACCTGTGTCTTGCAATACCTGGGGAGGTCAGAAAAGGGTGTTGGATTCCCCTGGAACTGGAGTTATGGACAGTTGTTAGCCACCGTGTGGGTGCTAGGATCCATGTGGGTGCAGGGAACCAAACCCAGGCCCTCTGTAAGAGCAGCCAGTGCTCTTAACGGCTGAGCCATCTCTTCAGCCCTGTGGCTCTGAGTTTTGAGGAATGATTTTTTTTAATATTTTATTTTTATTTTATGTGTATTTGTGTATTGCCTGCACGTAGGTAAGTGCACCCATGTCATGCAATGCCCGCAGAGGACAGAAGAGGCCATCGGATCCCCTGGAACTGGAGTTATGGACAGTTGTTAGCTGCTATGTGGATGCTGGGATTCGAACCCTGTTCTTCTGCAAGAACAACCAATGTTCTTAACCACTGAGCCATCTCTCCAGCCCCGTTGAGGAATGATTTAAAAAAGAAAGAATACCGTCTTAGCTAATTATTCAAGGTGTTTGTCAAGAACAATGGCTTATGGTTTTATGCCATCACTGGGCCAGGCAAGCATCCATCTATTAGTTTGCTAAATACTATTAATAAATACTTCAGCTAAGTATGGTGACACATGCCTGTAATGCAGTAGTCATAAGACTGAGGCAGGAGGATTGCCCAGAGTTTGAGGCCAACTTGTCTACATAGGTGTTCCAAGTCAGCCTAAGCCAGGAGTGAGACACTGTCTCAACAAACAAAAAGTACTTTTCCAGTTGACATACTGTAAAAGAAGTTAATTAAAAGTCAGGCCAGGAGTGGTAGCGCACGTCTTTGATCCCAGCACTTGGGAGGCAGAGGCAGGCAGATCTCTGTGAGTTCAAGGCCAGCCTGGTCTACATAGTGAGTTCCAGGACAGCTAGGGCTACAGGGAGACCCTGCTTCAAAAAGACAAAGAAAAAAAAAAAAAAGAACACTGGCTGTTCTTGCAGAAGACCCGGGTTCAAATCCCAGCACCCACATGGCAGTTAACAACTGTCTATAACTCCAGTTCCAGGAGATCCAACGGCCTCTTCTGTCCGAGAGCATTGCACAACACGGGTGCACTTACCTACATGCAGGCAATACACGCATACACATAAAATAAAAATTAAAAAAAAAAAAAAAAGAAGAGAAATACTCTTTTAAAAACAAAAGTCTTAGGTCAATCAGACTTTAAATCCCATCTAGGTACCTGCTCTAGGCAAAACACACTGCCCAGGGCAAAGGCAAAATTGAAGGAAAAACCACAGGGTCCTGACCTCAGGAGCTCCAAGCCAAATTTAGGAGGAAGAGGGGGACCCAAAGATTAGAACAAGACTTTATGAGGTTTTGGGTGTAGTTCAGTGGTTAGAGCACGTGCTTAGGTTGGACCAGGCACTGGGCTAGTCTCATAGCACTTGGAAGGTAGTTCTGAGGGAGAAGGTGTCATTCAAGGAGGGTACCTAGAGACAGGAGGCTACTGTGGATAATGGGTGATGAGGACACCTGTTCCTGATCATTAAAACTGGGAAGATCTATAACACAGATGTCAAGTTCTGGGGGGAACTGTGTACAAGGTGGTAGACAATGGGGTCATGTGTCGGAGAAATGTCAGTAGGAGGGCCTTACAAGTTGTGACACACACACCCCAAAATACCTTGTGAATTTTGGTGTATGTTATTATTTGGGACAGGGGAGATGGCTCTCTGTTTACTACCTATTTTCCAAAAAGTACTGTAAATTGCAGTTCTGATGGGGTGTGGTGGCCCATTCCTGTAATCCCAGTGTTCCAGAATCTCAAGGATTTTTCCAGACCAGCCAGGTTATAGAGGTCTTTTACACACACACACACACACACACACACACACAGAAAAAAAAACAAAACCTTAAATTTTATGCTCATATGGTGTGGTGGCACACGCCTTTAATCCCTCCGCAGTCAGATCTTTGTGAGTTCGAGGCTAGCCTGGTCTACATAGCAAGTTCCAGGACAGCTGGGGCTATAGGGAGACCCTGTCTCAAAAGGACAAAAAAAGTTTTTTTTTAAATTTTATTAGGAAGTATCAGTTTTCCTTAGGAGTCTAGTGCTGGGTAGGTTGACCATGCTCCAGTGGATTGCAGGGGTCTCTCCCTCTCTTCGTGGGTCATTGGCCACCAGTCCACGAGGGCAGGGGGAGCAGAAGCAGCGAACGGAGTCAGGATGGCCAGTGAGCACTGACGGAAGAAAGCCCTTCCGGGGAGGCTGGTTTCATGGGGCAGTGAAACAGCAGTGATACACCAGACAGTGAAACAGCTCCTTTTATTCAGTGGGAGAACTAGAGAATTTATAGTGTGGAGGCAGTAGCAAAAGCCTCAGTTGATAGGTTCTCATAGTAGGCTTTATTTACATGTGGCAGTGGGCTCCTATCTTCCAGACTATCAGGCAATGCCTGATTATCATATAGAAAAAACCTGGGGGTAGTTTTTACTCCAGGTAACTATGCCAAAGGTCATGTTCCAAATAAGATCAGGCATCCGTGCTTGGTGGCACTTTCCAGGTAAGCCAGGAAGAGAGCAGGAGGCCCCCTGCTGAAAAGGGGAGTCCTTCCATTTGGCGCCGAGCCCCTTAGGGCTATCCGGACATGGAGAACTACAACCCTAACAGCAGGGTTTCCCAACAGTGGATGACCCTACACCCATGTGTATATGGGCAGCACAAATTGGACTCAGAGGGTCATGAACATAAAAAAGAAAAAGGTGGGTGTGGAGGCACATGCCTTTAATCCCAGCACTCGGGAGGCAGATGCAAGCGGATCTCTGTGAGTTCAAGGCCAGCCTGGTCTACATAGTGAGTTCCAGGCCAGTTGGGTTTACAAGGAGACCCTGTCTCAAAAAGACAATACACATACACACACACACACACACACACACACACACACACACACACAAAGT
>NW_008354709.1:56114-65095 GCF_000622305.1 Nannospalax galili | reverse complement strand
GCTCAGCAGTTAAGAGCACTGGTTGTTCTTGCAGAAGATCTGGGTTTGAATTCCAGCACCCACATGGTGGCTAAGAACCATCCATAATTCCAGTTCCAGGGGATTTTATACCCTCTTCTGTTATCCCAGGGCACTACACAAGATGGGTACACTTACGCACATGCAGGCATAACACTCATACACATAAAAATTAAAACAAATAGGGGGCTGGAGAGATGACTCAGCAGTTACGAACACTGGCTGTTCTTGCAGAAGACCTGGGTTCAAATCCCAGCCCACATGGCAGCTAACAACTATCTGTAATCCAGTTCCAGGGGATCCAACAGCCTCTTCTGTCCTCCAAAGACATTGCACAACATGGGTGCACTTACCTACATGCAGGCAATACACACATACACATAAAATAAAAATAATATATTCTAAAAAATAAAATAATAAAAATAATAAATTTTTAATTAAAACAAGGGTAAGTTTTTTTTAATACATTAAGCAAATGAATACATTCTCAAAGAATAGCCCAGTGTGGTGGTGCACACCATTAGTCCCAACACTCTGGAGGCAGAAGCAGGCCATGAGATGGAGGCCAACCTGGTCTACATTGCAAGTTCCAGGCCAGATGGAGCTACAGGGAAATCTTGTTTCGAAAAAAAAGCTTCCGGCCTGGTGAGCATTTAAACCCCTGTGAAGTGTATGATAGAACAGTCAAGGGTCATCTGAAATTGTGATTGACTCACTGATAATCCCAGGAAAAAATAGGAGATCGCTACCTGACTGAAAGAGATGCTGGACATAAAGGCTTGGGCTGAGAATGCTGTGGAATGGGCTGCCAAGGACCGGTGTGGCTTCCTTACCACCATTGTTTTGGTTCTCACGCCACTGTTCCTAGCTAGTGGTCTTCTGTCCTGGAAATTGGCCAAGATGATTGAAGCCAGGGAGAAAGAGCAGAAGAAACAAAAGCATCAAGAAAATATTGCAAAACTTAAACCACTAAAAAAGATTGAAGAGCCAGGTGTGGTGGTGCACACCTTTAATCCCAGCACTTGGGAGGCAGAGCTAGGTGAATCTCTGGGAGTTCAAGGACAGCCTGGTGAGTTCCAGGACAGCTGGGGCTACAGGGAGACCCTGATTCAAAAAGACAGAGAGAGAGAGAGAGAGAGAGAGAGAGAGAGAGAGAGAGAGAGATACAGTTTCCAGGCCAGATGGGGCAACAGGGAGACCCTGTCTCAAAAAGACCAAAAAGAGAGAGAGAGAATATTAATCACAATTTAAAAATCATTATTTCGGCGGCTGGGCGTGATGGCACACGCCTTTAATCCCAGCACTTGGGAGGCAGAGGCAGGTGGATCTCTGTGAGCTCAAGGCCAGCCTGGTCTACATAGTGAGTTCCAGGCCAGCTAGGACTACAGAAAGACCCTGTCTCAAAAAAAAAAAAAAAAAAAAAAAAATCATTATTGCTTAATTCTTGAAATAAAGCATTTCTGACTTTCTCAAAAGAAATATTATGTCTACTTGCATTTTTCTTACTTTAGCCTTAGAGACAACTAGTAATTCTGAAGACAGTCTGCATTTTTACCTAATTTTATAAAACATTCTCATTATTGTGACCCTGTAGAACACCACTTACTGGGCACCATAATTTTTGTACTTCTGAAAGCTGTCATTTTCTTAAAGGAGTTAGGAAAAGTAACATCATCTAAAGATTGCAGTGAAGATGCCAAGTGATATTAATGCTTCGGAATCGGTTTTTTATGCAAACTAGAATAATGAAGTAATCAAATGTCTTATCAGATAATGTGCTGATTATATAAATACTACTTTTGTTTTTAACGAATATGGTAGTGATGTTCTGTTAATTTTTATTCATACAAGTTCAAAACAAATAATAAAATTTCACATTTATAAAGTCATACTTCATAACTCTTAAAGCTTCAAATTTTTTGAAGAATTTTGATGAGCATAGTGATTTCAGGAACTGTATAACATGGCAATTAGAAGTACAGAGCAAAAGGATTTCTCAGTGGTATAAATGACTTTTTGCCTATTAAATATGGCTTTTCTAAACACGTGACTATCCACTGAAGTGTGTAATTGCCTATTAATGTTTTCTGCACCTCTAGTAACAAATTTTAAGTTACACTAATTGTCTGATAGTCCTAATAAAAAAAAAAGAAACTAAATATTGAGATAAATTTGATACATTTATAAAGAAAAAAA
The DNA here is from genome assembly GCF_000622305.1 of Nannospalax galili. Taxonomy (NCBI): domain Eukaryota; kingdom Metazoa; phylum Chordata; class Mammalia; order Rodentia; family Spalacidae; genus Nannospalax; species Nannospalax galili. The sequence goes on along the minus strand of NW_008354709.1, from coordinate 62,881 downwards.
TTAAAGAATAAATAAAAATGTTAAAGAATTTTTATATGTATCTGTGTGTATTTCTGGATGTGTATGTGAGCAGTTTTGTGTGTGGCAGTCAGGAAACCTGAGGTGTCAATCCCTGCCTTCCACCCTGTTTGAGGCAGGCTTTCCTGTAGCTTACCACTGCAAGGATAGTTGGCCCTTAAGCTTCCAGGCAGTTTCCTGTCTCCATTTCCCACCTGAGAGCACTGGGTTTCCACATCCACACTACTGCAACTAGCTTTTACTTGGGTTCTTTTACTTGGGTGCTTGATCCATTGAGCCATCTCCCCGCCCAACCTTTTTTTTGTCTTATTGAGACAGGATCTCCCTGTAGCCCCAGTGAGCCTGGAACTCACTATTAGACCAGGCTGGCCTGGAACTCACAGAGATCTGCCTGTCTCTGCCTCCTGAGTGCTGGGATTAAAGGCATGCACCACCATGCATGGCAAAACTTTTTTTATCGCCAGCATGTGTCGAAGTGCACCTATATCGTGCAATGCCCAAGGAGGACAGAAGAGGGTGTTAGATCTCCTGGAAATGAAGTTACAGACAGTTGTTAGCCACCATGTGGGTGCAAGAGCAGCCAGTGCTCTTAACCACTGAGCCACCTCTCTCCAGCTCCTCCCCAAACCTTTTTATTGGAAAAATGTAAATATGATGAAAAGATAGAAATGCGGTTTAATAAAATTATTTATGCACTAGATTTAACAAGTAACAGTTTTCTTCCGATTTTGTCAGTCAACACTGTCAGCCTTTACTCTCACAGCCTCTTTCTCACCTCCCCTACTCCCTCCCCATGGATTTTTTCCTATATATATATATTTTTTAATTTTATTTACTTATTTAGGTATTTATTTAGAGGGTTTTGCCCGCTTTTTTTTTGTTTGTTTGTGTTTTATGTGTATGAGTGTATTACCTGCATGTGTATGAGTGCACCTATGCGTGCAATGCCCATGGAGGCCAGAAAAAGGCGACAGATCCTCTAAAACTGGCATTACAGTGGTTGTTAGCTGCCATGTGGGTGGTGGGAATTGAACCCCGGGTCTCTGGAAGAACAACCAGTGCTCTTAACCACTGTGTCATCTCTCCAGCCCTATGTATACACATATATTTTGTGTTTTCTGGTGCTGGTCATTGAACCCATGACCTCACATGAGCTAATCAAACACTCTGTTATTGAACTACACCCCTAGCCCTATTCTTTCTTTTTCTTCTTCTGGACCCAGATTCAATTCTCAGCACCCACATGGTAGCTAACAACCATCTGTAGCTCCAGTTCCAGGGGAATCTGACACCTTCATCTGACCTCCGTGGGCATTGCACAAAACAGGTACACTGACACACATGCAGGCAATACACTCATACATACATAAAAAAAATTACTTTTTATTTTTTATTTTATTTTTTGAGGGTTTTTTTCTTTTTAATGTATATGCATGTATTGTCTGCATGTAGGTAAGTGCACCCATGTCATGCAATGCCCGCAAAGGACAGAAAAGGCTGTTGGATCCCCTGGAACTGGAGTTATGGACAGTTGGTAGCTGCCATGTGGGTGCTGGGATTCAAACCTGGGTCTTCTGCAAAAACAACCAGTGTTCTTAACCACTGCGCCATCTCTGCAACCCCCTAAAATTACTTTTTAAAAAATTTCTAATTAATAGCCAGGCGTGGTGGCATATGCCTTTAATCCCAGCACTTGGGAGGCAGAGGCAGGCAGATCTTTGTGAGTTCAAGGCCAGCCTGGTCTACATAGTGAGTTCCAGGACAGCTGGGGCTACAGGGAGACCCTGTCTCCAAAAAAAAAAAAAATTTTTTTTTTAAACTCTCCTAAGGACTCCTTGAGCACCAGGCATGCACATGGTTCACTTTTACACATGCAAACAAAACCCTCATACACATAAAATAAAAATAGTTTTTTCGTTTTGTTTTGTTTTTTGTCTTTTTGAGACTACAAAAAGGAGGTCTCCCTGTAGCCCCAGCTCATCTGGAACTCACTATGAAGACCAGGCTGGCCTCAGATTCACAGAGATCTGCCTGTTTCTGCCTCTCAAGTGCTGGAATTAAAGGCATGTGCCACCACTCCCAGTTCATCCTAATTTTTTTTTTAACTTTGGAAATCTTTTTATTTAAAATTATATTTATTTATTTTGGTGGTGGGGCACTCAGTCAAAGGACAGATTTCAGGAGTATATTCTCTCCATTCTCTCCTAGGGAGCAAATTCAGCCTTTGGCTTGGTGGCCAGTGAGTGTCCTTATCTGCTGAGCATCTCTCTGGTACTAGTTTTTAATGTTTTAAATTATATTTTATTTACTTATTTATGCATGTGTGTTTATGTGTGTGTCTGTCTGTCTGTAGGTACCCACATGCTACAGCATGTGTGTGGCAGTCAAAAGACAACTTGGGGGCTGGAGAGATGGTTCAGTGGTTAAGAACACTGTTCTTGCAGAAGACCCAAGTTCGAATCCTAGTACCCACATGGCAGTTAACAACTGTCGGTAACTCCAGTTCCAGGGAATCTAACAGCCTCTTGTGTCCTCCGCGGGCATTGCACAACATGGGTGCACTTAACCTACATGCAGGCAATACACGCATACACATAAAATAAAATAATAAAATATTAAAAAAAAAAAAAAAAGACAACTTGGAGAGTCAGTTTCCTCTTTCCACTACATGAGTCTTAGGGATTGAATAAAGGTTGCCAGGCTTGTCAGCAAGGGCCTTTGCCCGCTGAGTTATCTCTCAGGCCCTTATTTTGAAAATGAGTTGTGAGCACCATAACATTTCACTAAATGCATTAGTTTGTATCCTAGAGAAGACCATTGCCTGTAATAACTAGCATAATCATAACTCCCAGGACACTTAATATTGATATACTTTTATCAAATAATACAAAATCTATACTAAAATTTCTGCAGTTGCTTCAAAATACCCTTTTTTATTTTTTTATCTTTATTTTTATTACTTCATTTTTGAGACAGGGTCTATGTACCTAGTAGGCCTAGAACTTGCTGTGTAGACTAGGCTGACCTCGAACTCAGAGATCCCCCTGCCTCTACCTCCTGAGTACTTTAATTAAAAGCATGCGCCACTGGGGGCTGGAGAGATGGCTCAGCAGTTAAGAGCACTGACTGCTCTTGCAGAGGGTCCGGGTTCGATTCCCAGCACCCACATGGCAGCTATGAACCCTCCTTAACTCCAGTTCCAGGGGAATCCGAAGCCCCCTTCTGATCTCCATGGCATTGCACAACACAGGTGCACTCACATGCATGCAGGCAATACACTCGTACACATAAAATAAAAATAATAAATTAAAAAAAAAAGCATGCGCCACCACACCCAGCTATTTTAATTTGAGATGGGGGTCTGTTTGTGTAGTTCAGGCTGGCCACAAGCTCTATGTAGTCCAGGCTAGCCTCAAATTCAGGATCCTCCTGCATCAGCCTCTGTGCTAGGATCACAGGCTTAGGCCACTGCATTCAACTTCCAAAATACCCTTTAATGCTGTTTTCTTCCCTCTTCTAGAATCAAATTCAGGGTCCAAAAGTCCTTTGGTTGTCTTAAACCTTTTTTTTTTCCCGTCTTTTTTTGAGACAGTGTCTCCCTCAGCTGTAGCCTCAGCTGTCCTGGAACTCACTATGTAGACCAGGCTGGCCTTGAACTCACAGAGATCTGCCTGCTTCTGCCTAGAGAGTGCTGGGATTAAAGGCGTGAGCCACCATGCCAGACAAGTCTTTGGTCTGATATTTAGAACATTTCCATTTTCAGTCTCAAGACAGTGACAGCTGGGTACATTCCAGACCAGTGGCTGTGGGAGGTTTTCTCCATGGGAATTTATTTTTTATTTTTTTAATTGAATTTTTGTGTGTTTCATTATTTTTTCATATTTAGATCCCCTCTGCTATCTGCACCCCTCTTCTAATTTCATGTACTCATGTATATATATGAATATATATATATGCCTACAGAGTCAAATTTGTGTCCCCTACAGTGTAGGCCCATCCACTAGAGCCTGATCTCACCCTTAAATGAGATTGACTCTCCCTCTCCCAGCAGCCATCACTTGCCAATACTCGGTTAGTATTGGGATTTCTTACCCACTTCCCCACGTTTATGCTGGGATTTTGTCTGGCTTGAGTTTACATGGGATTTGTGTATACTGTCACAATTGCTGTGAGTTCATATGAGTGATTGCCCAGGTGTCTAACAAATGCTGTTTCCTTGTGATCATCCACCACCTCTGGCTCTTAAATATTTCTGCCCCCTCTTCCGCAAGGATCCCTGAACCTTGGAGGCAGAAGTCTGATAACAGGTGTTCTATTCAAGCACTCTGCAGCCTCTTATTCTCTCCACATTGGCTGGTGGTGGAGCTCTGTGTTAATTATTGTCTGCTGCATAAGGAAGCATCTCTGGTGAGAGTTGGGAGATGCATTAACCTATGGGTATAGCAAGTCATGAATCAGTTTAATACTATATCTATTTAGCAGAATGATCTTCCCTATGGTCTCAGGGCTATCTACCTCAGGTTCCTAGGTCTGATATTCATATCAGACATGGACTCCATCTTATGAAACAGACGTTAAATTCAATTAGAAAGCAGTTGGTTACTCCCATAATGTGTCACTATTGCACCAGTGGGCATATCTTGCCAGGCTGAGTAATTCACAGCTGAGTAAGGTTGATGATTAGTTTTCTCTTCTGGTAGCACACATAGCACCTTTGGCACTGTGAAAGCTAGCCAGTAGAGATGAGGCTTTGAAGTCAGCACCAGCTTGATTTCTCCTTGTTTGTTCTACAGCTCATGTAATAGTGTCTGCAGCAATAGGGTCTTACCGTCCACTTCTGGTGAGTAACCAAAAGTAGGGGCAGTGCCAGTATTGTTTGAGGGTCTGTGGACCCCTGTAGTTTGATAATTATTTTTGTGTGTGTGTATCCTGTTGACATTTTTTTTTTTTTGTAAGACAGTGTTCTTTGTAACCCAGCTGGCCTGGAACTGCTGTATACACCAGACTGGCCTTAAACTCACAGAAATCCACCTGCCTCTGCCTCCCGAGTGCTGGGATTAAAGGCATGAGCCACCACACCCGGCTAATTAACTTTTATTTTATGTGTATGAGTGTTTTGCCTGCATGTATGTAAGTGTGCACCTGTGCCCTGTGCATGCAGTCCTCACAGAGGCCAGAAGAGGACATTGGATCCTCTGGAATCAGAGTTTTGGATTCTGGAGGCAGAAGCAGATGGATTCAGAAATCAAATCAAGGCCAACTTGGTCTACATAGTGAGTTCCAGGTCAGCTGAGATTACAGGGAGACCCTGTCTTAAAAACAACAAAAACCAAACAAAAGGACAACAAAAAAAAGTTGTGTAAAGAGTGAGTTTCCTGGGGCTAGAAAAATGGATCATTGGTTAAGAGCAATTACTACTCTTTTTTTTTTTTGGTCTTTTTGAGACAGGGTCTCCCTGTAGCCCCAGCTGGCCTGGAACTCACTATATAGACCAGGCTGGCCTTGAACTTACAGAAATCTGTCTGCCTCTGCCTCCCAAGTGCTGGGATTAAAGGCATGTACCACCATGCCCGGCTTTTTTAAAGCATTTTTAAAATTTTTATTTATTATTTTTACTTTATATGTATGCGTGTATTGCCTGCATGTAGGTAAGTGCACCCATGTCATACAATGCCTGTGGAGATCAGAAGAGGCTGTCAGATCCCTTGGGACTGTAGTTAGGGACAGTTGTTAGCTGCCATGTGGGTGCTGGGATTTGTACCCAGGTCTTCTGCAAGAACAACCATGTTCTTAACCGCTGAGCCATCTCTCCAGCCCCAAGAGTACTACTCTTTTAGAAGACTAGAATTTGGTTCCCAGCACCTATATTGGGTGTTCACAAGTACCTATAACTCCAGCTTCAGGGATATCCAAAGCCTCTGGCGTCTGAGAGACCCTGCACTCAAAGCACTTATACTCCCCAAATACACAAAATTTAAAATACTAAAAATAAATCATTACAAAATATTTTAATGAATTTCCTTTCTGTGGATTTTAGATTTCCACTTCGCTCTCTTTTTGTGTGTGATGACTTCAGGAAAGATGGGAAACACAGACTCTAGAACCCACTTGCCTGGTCCAACCCCCCACCCAGCCCACTACTTCCTGTGTGTCCCCAGGCAGGACATCACCTCTCCATGCCAGGGTTCCTCATTTGGAAAACGGAATAATGATAATTCATCCTTATTTTGTTTAGTTTTTAAAAATATTTTATTATTACTATTATTTTTTAAAACTTTTTATTTATGGGGGTTGGGGATTTAGCTCAGCGGTAGAGTGCTTGCCTAGCAAGCACAAGACACTGGGTTCGGTCCTCAGTTCTGAAAAAGAAATTATTATTTTTTTATGTGTATGAGTATGTTGCCTGCATGTAGGTAAGTGCACCCATGTTGTACAATGCCGGAGGAGGACAGAAAAGGCTGTTGGATCTCCTGGAACTGGAGTTACAGACAGTTGTTAGCTGCCATGTGGGTGCTGGGATTCGAACCCGGGTCTTCTGCAAGAACATTGTGTTCTTAACTGCTGAGCCATCTCTCCAATTCCGTATTATTTTTATATTATGTATATGAGTACATTGCCTGCATGTATATAGTGCACCCATGTCATGCAATGCCCAAGAAGGACAGAAGAGGGCATCGGATTCCCCTGGAACTGGAGTTAGGGACAGTTGTTACTCACCATATAGGTGCTGGGAATTGAACCCAGGTCCT
>NW_008354709.1:35124-55184 GCF_000622305.1 Nannospalax galili | reverse complement strand
TGCAGAGGACCTGGGTTTGATTCCCAGCACCCACATGGCGGCTACAAACCGTCCTTAACTCCAGTTCCAGGGGAATCTGAAGCCCTCTTCTGACCTCTGCGGCATTGCAAGACATGGGTGCACTTACATACGTGCAGACAATACACTCATAAAATAAAAATAATAGGTAAAATATTTTTAAAAAATTTTTAAGTTGAGCTAAGCATGGTGGTGCATGCACTTGGGAGGCAAAGGCAGGTGGATCTCTTTGAGATCCAGGCCAGCCTATTCTACACAGTCAGTCCCAGGCCAGCTGGACTATAGAGAGACCCTGTCTCGAAAAAAAAAAAAAAAAAAATTGGATGAACTAATCAAATGTAGAAACTATGGTTAGCATCAAGAAGGCTCCCAGTTGCAGCCCTCTGGTTCATTCTTGGAGGAGACCAGCCTGAATTAATGGGAAGGCCCTCAAGCATTGGGATTTGACAGTTGGATTAAAATCCTAGCACTACACTTCCTGCTTGTGAGACCTGTGCATGCTGCTTGATCTCTTTGAGCCTCAGTTTCCACACCTCTAAAATGAAAGACATGCTCACTAGCAGGGCAGGACAGGGAAAAGTTTTCCTTAGCTGAGGCCACTAAATCCATGGCCTTTCCTGTTGTTAGAATGGTGTGCTGGATGGCTTTAGTGTCAATTTGACACACCTGGGTTGAGGGAGCCTCAATTGGGGAATTGCCTTCATTGGACTGGCCTGTGGCCATGTCCATGGGACAACTACTTGATTGTTGAGTGATGTGGGAGGGCCCAGCCCACTGTGGGTGATGCCACCCCTGGGCAGGTGGGCCTGAGTTGCATAAGAAAGCAGAATGAGCAGGGGTCCCGGTGAGCAAGCCAGTAAGCAGCATTCCTCCACGGCCTGTGCTCCAGCTCCAGCCTCCAGGCTCCTGCCCTGAGTTCCTACCTTGTGCTCCAGGATGAACTGTGACCCAGAATTATGTAAGCTAAATAAACCCTTTCCTCTCCAAGTTGGTATTGGTCAGAGTGTTTTGTTACAGCAATGGAGAAACATATCAGGACAAATGGTTCCCTGAATTCTCTGTTTTTATCTGTCAAAGTCCAGCCTCCAGGATGGCTATAGGTAATAAAGGTAAAAGCCACTGCAGGATGGGGGAGTCCAGAGGACTGGAGAGATGACTCAGGGGTTGAGTGCATACTGCTCTTGCAGATGAATCAAAATCAGTTCCCAGCACCCACATCCAGTGACTCACTACCACCTCTGGCTTCTTCGGAGCACTGGCACTCACAAATACATACACATAATTGAAAATAAAATAAATTGAAAAAACATAGGTGTGGGAAGGGGCCTCCATGGCTGCCCCTCATCTGGGGGAAGTGGTACTTTTAATCTTTCTAGCTTTTCATCAGAACAGTGTGGAGAAACCTGGAACATCACTAGTGACTTTGGATCAGGAATCTGAAGTTACACAGAGCGCCTCCTGTGCTTGGTTGGTCAGCAGCTGCTGTCTAGACCAATGTTCTTGAATAGTCTCTTGAATAGTCTTCTGGTTGGTATAACTCTGGGTATGGGTTGTTTTATCTGTCGCTCATCTATCTACCTACCTACCTACCTACCTATCAACCCACCTACCTATTTTTTTCTGTAAAATCAAGGCTAGCTTCATAACAAAACTAGGATGATGGCAGAGGATAGACATTTGGCCCCTCACTCACTCATTTATAAAGTAAAATGCACACAACAACCAGGTATGGTGATGAAAGTTTGTAATCCCAGCACTTGAGAGGCTGAGTTGTTGCTGTTTTAACGTCTTTATTATTTTTAGTGGTTTGTTTTGAGGCAGTCTCACTATGTAGCTCTGACTGGCCTCAAACTCACAGAGATCCATCTGTCTGCCTCCCCAGTGCTGGGATTAAAAGTGTGGGCCACCATACCTGGTTGGAGCTGGAGCTACAGGTGATTGTGAGCTACACCGCATGGGTGCTGGGAACCAAATTTGAGTCTTCTGCTAGAGCAATATATGCTCTTAAACCATCGAGCTATTTCTCCAGCCTTTATCAGGAGTTTAAGGTGAGACTGGGCTGCCTAGAATGATTTCCCAGTCTCAAAAAAAAAACAAAAATAGGGGGCCAAGGGGATGATGGTTCAGTGAGTAAAAGGACTTATCATGCAAACCTGATGACCTGAGTTTGATCTCTGGAACCCAGGTAAAAAAGCCAGGTGTGGGGTAAATTCCAGACCCTGCAGGTAGAAGGTGGTAAGGTAGAATGGACCTTTGAAAAGTTGTCCTCTAATCTCAGCATGTGCCTTGTTGCTCGTATGTCTGTACACACACACACACACACACACACACACACACACATACACACACACACACATAAATGAAATGAAATACTTTTTTTCGACATTTATTTCAGGGTTTGGGGTTTTTTTGGGGGTTTTCCTGGTTTTTTTTTTTTGGTCTTTTTGAGACAGGGTCTCCCTCTAGCTCCAGCTGGCCTCAAACTCATTATGTAGACCAGGCTGGCCTTGAACTCACACAGTCTGCCTGCCTCTGCCTCCTGAGTGCTGGGACTAAACGTGTGTGCCACGCCAGGCTAAATGTATTTTTTATTGAATTTCTGTGCATTTCATATAAAACATCCTTTTTAAGAATATTTTTATTTATTATTTTTATTTTATGTGTATGTGTGTGTTGCCTGTGTGTATGTAAGTGCACTCGTGTCATGCAATGCCCACAGAGTTCAGAAGAGGCTGTCGGATCCCCGGGACTGGAGTTACAGAGGACAGTTGTTAGCTGCCATGTGGGTGCTGGGATTCGAACCTAGGTCTTCTGCAAGAACAACCAGTGTTCTTAACCACTGAGCCATCTCTCCAGCCCCTCATACAAAACATCTTAATTATCTTTATACCCTCTCTCCCATCCACACCCCCCTATAACCTGCACCACTGGATTTCATGCATTCTGTCATATATGTTAAAGCCTATCAAGTCAAGTTAGTGTCCCCAGACATCCCTTAGTATAAATTCATCCACTGGGGTCTAGTCAGCCTATTTAGAGACACACCCTTAAAGAAGATAAGCTCTTCCTCACCCAGCAGTAATCAGCTACCAATAATTCTTTGGTTAAGGTTGGGACCTGCTGCCCATTTCCACAGTTCTGTGCTGGGTTTTGTCTGATTGAGTTGCATGGGTCTTGTGCATGCTGTCACCATTGCTGTAATTCATATGATTAAGGTCCCAGGAGCTTGTAGGATTCTATTTCCATGTGGTCATGCACCTCCTCCCTGGCTCTTATTATCTTTCTTCCCCTGCTTCCGCAATGATCCCTGAGCCCTGGGTAGGTAAGGTTTAATATAGGAGTCCTGTCCAGGGACCCACACTTTGCAGGCTTATTCTCTACACTTTGGCACTTATTCTCTGTGTGTGACCAATTGTGGAATTCTAAAACAGTCTCTGTTGCAAAAGAAGTTTCTTAGATGAGTAGGGACTATTTTGAAATAAAATTATTTTTTTTTAGTCTTTTTGAGACCAGGTCTCCCTGTAGCCCCAGCTGTCCTAGATTCACCATGGAGACCAGGCTGGCCTTGAACTCACAGAGATCTGCCTGCCTCTGCCTCCAGAGTGCTGGGATTAAAGGCATGTGCCACCACGCCTGGCCTGAAATAAAATTCTTACTATAAGAACTAAACCTCTAGAAACTTGAGCTAGCAAAAACAAAGCTACAGATGGAGAGCTAGGGCCAGGGATCAGGACAAGAAAACCAGAGGCTGAGCATGCAAGTCTGGGGTCTCATCCCCAGCACTCCCCCTCCCTAAATAAATAAATAACAGGAAGATGAGAAGTCCAAGATTATCCATAGCCCCTTAGCAGTTTGAGGCCAGTCTGGTTTGAGATTTTTTTTTTTTTTTTTGGCTTATTTGAAGACTTTTTTTAAAAATTTATTATTTTTATTTAATGTGTATGAGTGTGTTACCTACATGTATGTGAGTGCAATGCCTGCCACGGAAGTCAGAAGAGGGCTTCGGATTCCCCTGGAACTGGAGTTAAGGATGGTTCGTAGCCACCATGTGGGTGCTGGGGATCGAACCTGGGTCCTCTGTAAGAGCAGGCAGTACTCTTAACCTCTGAGCCATCTCTCCAGCCCCTTGAAGGCTGTTTTTTGCTATGTAGCTTAGGCTGGTCAAACTCCTGTTTCTGCTCCCCAATACAGAACAACACACAGCATAAGAACGCTTTGTTGTTATTGTTTATTTTATTTTATTTTGTTTTATTTTATTTGGTCTTTTTGAGACAGGGTCTCCCTGTAGCCCCAATTGGTCTAGAACTCACTATGTAGACATGCTGGCCTCAAACTCTCAGAGATCTGCCTGCCTCTACCTCCTAAGTGCTGGGATTAAAGGCATGAGCCACCATGTCTGGCTCAGAGGACATCTTTCAGGAGTTAGTTCTTTCCATCATATGGGTTCCAGGGATCAAACTCAGGCCATTGGGCTTAGTGATAAGCTACCTTTATCCACTGAGCCATCTCACTAGCCCAAAAACATTATAAAAAAAATTGTGTGTTTGCATAATTGATGTATGTGCATTGGTATATGTGCCACAGAGCCCATGTGGCAAATGACAATTTTGTATAGTCAGTTCTCTCCTTCTACATTTATGTGGATTCCAAAGATTGAAGTCAAGTCAGCAGGCTGGTGGGCAACTGTATGCCTCTACCTGCTGCTCCATCTCACCAGCCCCCAAGAACGTTTTTAACAATTATAAAAGGTGCATTGGATTCTTTTATTTGGTTTGGTGTTTTGTGACAGGATCTTAGGTATCCCAGGCTGACTTGAATTTGGTATAAAGCCATGGCTGTCCTTGAACTCCCTATCCTGCCTCAGTCTCCTAAGTGCTGAAATTTCAGGCCACCACATCTGATTAGGTCTACTGTTTTGACTTAATAAGAGTGAAGTTATTTATTTACTTTCATTGAGTTTTGGTTTTGTTTGCTTTTGGGGGAGGGCTGTTTGTTTTTGAGACAGGGTCTCCCTATAGCCCACCTAACCTAGAATTCATTATGTAGACCAGGCTGGCTTCAATCTCATAGAAATTCACCTGCAGAGCTCTACCTTCTGAGTGCTGGAATTAAAGGCATGTGCTACGTGTGGTTTATGTAATTTTTAATGATTTTTAAAAAAGTATTACATTTATGTGTGTGTACTTTCACATGTTTAATGAGTGCTGGATAGCCTTAGTGTCAACTTGACACACCTGGGTTAAGGGAGCCTCAGTTGGGGAATTGCCTCTATTGGACTGGGCTGTGGCCATGTCTGTGGGGCATCTTCTTGATTGTTGAGTGATGTGGGAGAGCTGAGCAGGGGCGGAGGGAGCAAGTCAGTAAGCATCGATCCTCCATGGTCTGTGCTCCAGCTCCTGCCTCCAGGTTCCTGCCCTGAGTTCCTATCTTGGGCTCCCTGATGAATTGTGACCTGGGAGATACAAGCTAAATAAACCCTTTCCTCTCCAAGTTAGTATTGGTCAGAGTGTTCTGTCACAGCAATGGAGAGACAAACTAGGACAACATGCCATGTACACTTAGTGGTGTATGAGGTCAGAGGACAACTTGTAGAAGTCTGTTCTCTCCTATTATGTGGGTCCCAGAGATCAAACTCAGGTAGTCAGCCTTGGCAGTAAGTGCTTTTACCCACTAAGCCATCTTACCAGTCCAAGAGTGAAGTTTAAATAGGGTTGGGGGTGGGGGTGGTACAGGAGAGATAGCTCAGTGGTTAAGATCACTGGCTGATCTTGCAGAGGACCTGGGTTGGATTCCCAGCACCCACATGGCAGTTCACAACTGTCCCTAACTCCAGTCCCAGGGATCTGTCACCCTCTACTGACCTCCACAGGCATTGCATGACATGGGTGCACACACATACATACAAAACATATAAATAAATTAATTAAAAGGGGCAGGAGCAAATGAAAGAAAGTGGAACTGAGGAGGTGACTTGGGCCCCAGAGAAGTCTTCTTAGGTCCACTAAATCACAGAGAATTCTGTCTGAGAGGATGACTAGATCCAGCCTGACAGCCCACCAGGTTTCCTCCCTTAGGCCAAAAGGGAAAGGGAGCTCTTTACGTTATGATGTAAAGTGGGGGTGTTAAGCACCCTCACTAACCCTCTCTGCTTGTTTGAGAACCCTAATTAGGTCTACTGGTGCTTGGGTCCACCTGCAGGCCCGGGCTGTGTTTTTTAAGAGAACTATCCCCCTGAATTAAAATTCAATTAATCTAACTTTTTTTTTTAAGTAAAATAGAAACCTTTATTTAGAATTCAAGCAAACACTTGAGTATCGCAACACAACAAAACTGCAGACAGTGCCCGCTACTGTGGAGTGAGCGTTTATTTTGCACAATCACAACATGCAACAAGCCAGGAGAGGCGCGGCCACTGGCCTACTCGTCGCCTGGGGCCTCTCTCTCCGGCGTGTAGGCCATGAAGCAAGCATCGGGTCTCTTAGGGACGAGGGGGTGCCCAGGTCTCACAATCTCAAAGCCCAAATAGCTGAAGATTCGGAGCAGGGCGGCTCTGTCATCTCGGTTCTTGCGGAAGCAGACGAAGACATGGACAGCCTGGAGCTGGTCCTCAGCGAACTCCAGGAGAGCGGCGAGGCTGTCCTTGCTGCCCTCAGGCAGGGGTCCGGCAGGGAGCTCAATGCAGAGGCCGCCACCGCTCCACACCGCCCTCCAGGTCACATGCTTGGCGTCTGTGAGCACGCACTGGATGCTCAGGACGCGGGTCTTGTCGTTAGACGTCGGCTCCTCGGTCACATTCAGCCGCTCGTCGGGGTAGAGGACGCTGGCTGAAAGACTGTGATCCCGCTGACTGTTCCCTCGCCCACCTGGGATCTTCAGGGGTGGGTGAGGAACATCAGGAGCACCACCGAGGCCCTGGACCCAGGTTACTACAGCAGTGGACGGCCTGCCTGGAACTCTCGCTACTGCGGCTGCCACGGCTGTGCAGACAGAGAAGCGGCATGGTGCAGCTGGCGTGGAGCGTGGCGCAGCGGTTATCCCCCTCCTTGTCTCTGGCGAAGCAGTGGCTGTTGAGGATCCGCTGCAGGGAGGATTTCACCATCCGGCCGCTCGGGTCCGAAACCAGCAAAACCTCCGCTGCGCTCTCCGCGCCGCCGCCGCTGCTCGCCGTTCGCCTAATCTAACTTTTAAGAGCAAGAGAAACTATTTGTGAAAAATCACTAAACAGCACATAAAACACTTTGAGGAACAAGCAGAGACTGGGAGACGCACTGCCTGGCTTTTGTTAAGGTAGTTTGGGCCCAGGGAGTTAAGTTTTTTCAGGAATTTTAACAAGATGGTGGTCAAAGTGGAATTTGTTCGTGTAGTTTATTTAAGGTTTTACAAGGCCCTGCAAAGAGTCCGTCCCCTGGGGTCTGGAGGAGCAGAGCTGCTAACAAGAGGTGAGATGTGGACATTTGGAAGGGGGCATTTTTAAACCTGGGAGGAAACAAAGAAACTAGACCAGAGGCTTCCCAGATGTCAGGGTCCTGAAAGACAAAGCAAATCTGGAGGTGCTATCTTGGATCCAGGGAGACTTGAAGACTCTGGACTGGTATCCTGAGTTAGATCCTGGGAAGGAAAAACAAACTTCCCCAGAAAGGACATTATTGGGACAACTGATGAAACGTGAACACAGCCTGCCAGTTAGATAGTAGACTTGTATCAACATGCAATTTCCTGATTTTGATATCAGTACTTTGGTTGTTTAAGATAATGTTCTTGGTTTTAGGAAACACACAGGGAAATGGTTAGAGCGAGAAGTGTCTGTGCAGAAAGGAGCACAGATGGGTTTGTAACTGTCAGGGACTCGGGGGGACAGGTGCTTCTCAGTTAGTAGCATTATTATGCTTTGGAGATATCGATTGTAGGGGCTGGGTCGGTGTTTGAGACAAGGTCTTACTTTGTAATCCAATCCAGCAAGGAATTTGTGATCCTCCTACCTCCCAAGTGCTGGGATTTCAGGTATGTGGGTTTTTTAATTGGGTAGGTGTGTGAGGTGTTGAGGCTACGGCCACATGTACACTAAGCAGATGCTCCACTACTGATCTATGCCTTGTTCTTTTCTTTTTTTTGGGCGGGGTCTTTTTGAGACAGGGTCTCCGTATAGCCCCAGCTGTCCTGGAACTCACTATGTAGACCAGGCTGGCCTTCAACTCTCAGAGATCCGCCTGCCCCTGCCCCCAAGTGCTGGGATTAAAGGCATGAACCACCATGCCCAGCCCACTTTTCTTTCTTTTTTAAAAGATATTATTGATTGACAGATTTTTTTTTTTTGAGACAGAATCTCACTATGTAGGACCAGGCTGGTCTTGAGCTCACAGGAGTACTGGGATTAAAGGTGTGCACTAGCACATTCAGCTGACTTATTTATTTGTATTTTATATGTATGAGTGTTTTGCCTGCATGTCTGTGAGTGCACCACATGCATGGAGTGCCCAGAAAAGGGTATTGGAGCCCCTGGAACTGAAGGTTGTTAGCTGTCATGTGGGTACCTGGGAACTGAACCCGGTTCCTCTGCAAGAGCTCTTAACTGCTGAGCCATCTCTCCAGCCCCTGGTATGTGTAAGTTGAATATACATGTTTCTGTGACCTAGTGTACTTGTGAGTGTATATGCACAGTAGTGTATGTAGAAGTCAGCAGTTGACATCATGTATCTTCAATGGCTCTCCACCTTGGGTTTTTATTTTTGTTGTTGTTTTTCAGTGTTGGAGATCAAACCTACTGACTTGTGTGTAGGATAATACTCACCTGCTGAGCTATACCTCCAGCCTCCAGGCCCCGCCACCTCTTTTCCTTTTTTTTTGACACAGGGTCTCACTATGTAGCCTTGGTTGGTCTAGAACTCACTATGTAGACCACACAGGCCCTGGATTCACAGAGATCCACCTACCTCTCCCTCTAGAATGCTGGGATTAAAGGCATGCACCATGATGCCCAGTCCCCCCACCACCACTCCCATCTTATTTTCTGAAACAAGTTTCCTTACTAAACCTGAAATTCACCAATTTGGCCAGGAAGATTCAGGAATTCTCCTCCCCAGAAGCAGGGTTACAGACACATACTACTGAGGCTGCTAGGGATCCAACTCAGGTCCTCCTGCTTATACAGCAAGGATTTTATCTCCTGAGTAAGTTCACCTTTTATTGGTGTTTTGAGACAAAGTCTTGCTATATAGCCCCGGGTGGCATCAAACTTGAGCAATGTGCCTGTTTCTGAGTGATGGGATTACAGGCCTGTACCACCAGACCCAGCTTTGAAGCAGGTTTTGGAGGCTGAATATCAGAGAATGGAGTTGTGATCTGGGTGGAGGGGACAGTCTACAGAGCAGAGAGGACACAGCAAAGTTACCGCACACTCCTCCAGTACCAACTGTAAGGCAGCAGGAGATGAGATGTGGCCAGGTAAGTCAGGGCTAGAAGCAGGCCAGGGTTTGTCTGTCTGCCTGTCTAATGGCACTCCCTCTTTCTCGCTCTTAAAATTTAATAAACAGGGTCTATGCAATCAAGGCTGGCTTCAAACTCAATAGCTGAGGCTAGCCTTGAACCGATCCTGCCGCCTCTACCCCATTCCCTGACCCTAATTTGTTTTTGGTTCTAAAAAACATTTTGCTTCTAAAGATTTTTAGAATATTTATTTCTATCTTATGTTGTATGCGTGTTGACTGTATGTATGGATGTGTACCTGTGTGTGCAATGTCCACAGAGGCCAGAAAGGGGAATTGGATCCCCTAGAACTAGAGTGATGGACAGCTATTAGCCCCCATGCCATATGGGTTCTGGGAACTTAACCTGGGTCCTCTTGCAAGAGCAACAAGGAAGGGCTCTTAACCACCGAACCATCTCTCCAGCCTTTTGATTTGTTTGTTGTTTGTTTGGGACAGGGTCTCACTATATAGCATTGGCCGCCCTGAAACTCACTATGTAAACCAAGCAGGCTTCGATAAAGATTTTTTTGTTAAGATTTATTTTTATTTGTGTGTGTGTGTCTGTGTGTGCATTTGTGTTTGGATGGCTGAGGAAGCCAAAAGAAGGAGATAGATCCCCTTGAGCTGGAGTAACAGGCTGTTGTGAATCGCCTAGTGTGGGCACTGAAAACCAGACTTGGGTCCTCTGCATGAGAGTAGTAAGTGCTCTAACTACTGAGGTTAAGAACTCTTTATTATTTGTGTGTGTGTGTGTGTGTGTGTGTGTGTGTGTATGTATGTGCATGCTCAAGTATGGAGGTCGGAAGACAAATTTCATGGAGTTGGTCCTCTCCTTCCACCTTTATATAGGTTATGTGGGATTGAAATCAGGTAGTTAGGCTTGCACATCACGCAATTAACCTTCTGAGTTGTCTTGCCAGCCCAGCTTTTTTTTTTTTAATTAATTTTATTTATTTATTTTATTATTTTATTTTTTGTCTTTTTGAAGTGGGTCTCCCTGTATCCCCAGCTGTTCTGGAACTCACTATGTAGACCAGGCTGGCCTTGAACTCACAGAGATCCGCCTGCCTCTGCCTCCTAAGTACTGGGACTACAGGCATGCGCCACCACACCCGGCTAATTAATTTTATTTATGGAGCTGGAGAGATGTGTCAGCAGTTAAGAGCACTGGCTGCTCTTGTAGAGGATCTGGATTCGATTCCCAGCACCCACATAGCGGCTACGAACCGTCCTTAACTCCAGTTCCAGGGGAAGTCGAAGCCCTCTTCTGACCTCTGAGGCATTGCACCACACGGGTGCACTCACATACATGCAGGCAATACAATCATACACATAAAATAAGATCTTTGTGTATAAAACTTCTTGATGCACATATTATGGATTCATAGGTTATAACTGAAAGGAAAACTTGGGCAAGATGGCTCAGCAGGTACCAGGGTTTTCTGTGCAAGCCTGACAATCTGAGTTCAATTCCTGAAACCCATAGTGGAAGGAGAGAACCACCTACACACACATCACACAATAAAAACAAAAAGAAAGTAACACTTCACTTTTGTTCTAACCCCGAGGTACCACGGAAGTCCCCGTAGGCCTTGAACTTGCCATTTTTTTTGGTCTTTTTGAGACAGGGTTTCCCTGTAGCCCTAGCTGTCCTGGAACTCACTTTGTAGACCAGACTGGCCTTGAACTCACAGAGAGCCGCCTGCCTCTGCCTCCTAAGTGCTGGGACTACAGGCGTGCGCCACCATGCCCAGCGTAAAATAAATTTTAATTTTTTAATTGTGAAATTGTTTTTCACATTTATTGATTTGCATGTGTGCACACATGCATGCCTGCCATGCTGTGCATGTGTGTGCGTGTGCGTGTGCGTGTGTGTGTGTGTGTGTGTGTGTGTGTAGGTCAGATAAAACTTAGAGGAGTCAGTTCTCTCCTTCCACCATTTGGATCCCAGGGATCAAACTCAGGTTGTGAGATTTGGCAGCGGTGTCTTTACCCACTGAGCCATGTTGCCATTCCCACTGGCCCCCATCTCTCTCTCTCTCCTTTTTTTTTGAGACCCAGTCTTACTATATAGCCCAAGCTGTCCTGGAACTCACTGGTGTAGACCAGACTGTCTCTCAAACTTTAGCACTCTTCTTGCCTGGCTCTTTAGGGTTCAGATTACAGGTGTATGCACACTCAGCCTAGATGGCCAGGAATACTCAGCTGGAATCTGAAGAAGGATACAGCTGAGGATGGGGAAACTGATACTGCGTGGCAGATAGAGAAGCTCCAGAGCACAGTGCAGAGGTCAGCAGGAGCCAACAGGAAGGTAGGTGAGGGCAGGTAAACCCCAGGAGATGCAGAGCCTGCCCAGGTACAGTGTGCAAGGGTTTCCTCTCACCTGCCTGTGGCCTTTCACAGGTGCCTCCAGTTCTATGGTCAGGGGCCTTATCACGAACACCTCCAGTCCTGTGGTCAGAAGCACCCCAGGATGGGCATGTCTGGGAAGGAACGTTTGAGGGACTTGCCACTGGTCTAGCCATTGAGGCGAATTGTGGCACTTCCTTGAGAAAGTAAAAGCAGAACCGATAGAAAAACCAGCAATACTAAATCAGGGTACACATCCAAAGGAGCAAGAAGCAGTGTGCCTAGAGATTTCTGTTCTCCGTGTTTCCTACCACAGCCTTCATACTAGCCAAGATGTGCAGTCAGCCTAAGCATCCTTTGACAGATGTCTAGATAATGGAAACTGGAAAGCAGGCAGACTCAGTGATGCACTCCTCTTATTCCAACACAGGAATGGAGGCAGGAAGGTCAGGAATTTGAGAGTAAGCTGAGCTACACAGTGGCAACCTATCTGAAAAACGAGAGGAGAGGAAGAGAGAAGGGAGGGACATGAGAGAGGAGAAGCGAAGGAAGAAAAAGACAGACCTATATAATAAAGTGCTTTTTTTTTTAGGTCTTTTTGAGACAGGGTCTCCCTGTAGCCCCAGATGGCCTGAACTCACTATGTAGACCAGGCTGGTCTTGAACTCACAGAGATCTGCCTGTCCCTGCCTCCTGAGCGCTGGGATTAAAGGTTTGCACCACCATGCCTGGCCTATTTGGCTTTTGATGTTTAATTATTTTCAATTATGTATGTTTGTGAGTTTGTCCACAAGAGTGCAGTGCCCACAGGGACCAGAAGAGAGTATTGGATCTTCCTGAAGCCGGAGTTACAGTCACTTGTGACCCACCTGATGTGGGTGCTGGGAATGAAACTCAGATCCTCTGAAATAGCAGTACATACTCTTTTTATTGGGGGGGGGGTCTTTTTGAGACAGGTTCTCCCTGTAGCCCCAGCTGTCCTGGAGCTCACTATGTAGACTAGGCTAGCCTTGAACTTACAGAGATCCACCTGCCTCTGCCTCCCAAGTGCTGGGATTAAAGGCATTCACCACCACACCCAGCCAGCAGTATAGAAGAGGCTGTCAGATGCCCTGGAACTAGAGTTATGGACAGTTGTCAGCTGCCATGTGGGTGCTGGGATTCAAACCCAGGTCTTCTGCAAGAACAGCTAGTGTTCTTAACTGCTAAGCCATCTCTCCAGCCCAATAATAATAATAATTTTTAAATGTTGAGGCTGGGGATATAGCTGAGTTGTTAGTAGAGGGCTTGCTTTGCATGCATAAAGTCCTGGGTTCAATCCTCAACACCACACAAACTGGGCATGACAGTTCAAATCTGTAATCTCAGCACTCAGGAATTAGATGCAGGCAGATCTCTGTGAACTCGAAGTCAGCCTGGTCTGTATAGTGAGTTCCAGGCCAGCCAGGGCCACATAGTGAGACCTTGTCTCAAATGATAATAATAAATAATAATAATGATAATCTTTAGAAATTATTTTTATTTTATATGTATGAGTGTTTTTCCTGCTTTTAAGTGCACCAGGTGTGTGCAATGCCTGAGGAGGCCAGAAGAGGGCACTGGATCCCCTGGAACTGAAGAACTACTATGTGGGTGTTGGGAACCAAACTCAGGCCTTCTCCAAGAGCAGCCAGTGCTCTTAACCCCTGAACCATCTCTCCAGCCCCAATAATAATCTTAAAAAGAGCAACAACAGCTGGGTGTGGTGGCGCACGCCTTTAATCCCCGCACTCGGGAGGCAGAGGCAGGCAGATCTCTGTGAGTTCAAGGCCAGCCTGGTCTACATAGTGAATTCCAGGACAGCTGGGGCTACAGGGAGACCCTGTCTCAAAAAAAAAAAAAAAAAGCAACAACAACCCCCCCCAAACCCCAAATTAACCTCAAAGGAATTATCTCTGAGTCAAGTCAGGGTCTGGGGAGAGACTAGGATATAGTTCATTGGCAAAGAACTTGGCCAGTATGCAAGGGACCCTGTGTTCAAGTTCCAGTATATTAAGGTAGAAAACCTTAGGGACATGGATCAGACAGGGCATATGACATAGGATGGATGGGGCCTTTTTGTGTTCCAATTATCTACTTCTATATAGCAAATGGCTTCAAAATTCAGTGGTTTAAAATAGTAACCAAGTGGGAGTGGTGGCTCATGCCTTTAATCCCAGCACTCGGGAGGCAGAGGCAGGCAGATCTCTGTGAGTTTGAGGCCAGCCTGGGCTAAACAGAAAGTTCCAGGCCAGCTTTGGCTACAGAGTGACCCTATCTCAAAAAAACCAAAAAAAGCCAGGCATGGAGGCACATGCCTTTAGTCCCAGCTCTCAGGAGGCAGAGGCAGGCGGATCCCCATGAGTTCAAGGCCAGCCTGGTCTACATAGCGAGTTCCAGGCCATCAGCTGGGGCTACAGGGAGACCCTGTCTCAAAAAGACCAGGAAAAAAAAAACAAAGAAACAAAAAACCCAAACCCCCAACATTTTATTCTATTTTACTTAAAAAAAAATTTATTATTTTTATTTTATGTGTATGCATGTATTGCCTGCATGTAGGTAAGTGCACCTGTGTCATGCAATGCCTGTGGAGGTCAGAAAAAGCTGTTGGATCCCCTGGGACTGGAGTTATGGACAGTTGTTAGCTGCCATGTGGGTGCTGGGATTTGAATCCAGGTCTTCTGCAAGAACAACCAGTGTTCTTAACCACTGAGCCCTCTCTCCAGCCCTTTAATTTAAAAAATATTACATTTGGGGCTGGAGAGATGGCTCAGTGGTTAAGAGCACTGGCTGCTCTTGCAGAGAACCTAATGTATGGCTCCCAGCATCCACATGGCAGCTAACAACTGTCCATAACTCCAGTTCCAGGGGATCTGATGCCCTCTTCTGACCTCCTCGGGTTTTGCAAAACAGTGCACTTACATACATGCAGGCAATACACTCATATACATAAAAATAATAAAAAAAAATTGTTTTTGATCTTTTTGAGATAGGGTCTCCCTGTAGCCCCAGCTGTCCTGGATTCACTATGGAGACCAGGCTGGCGTCGAACTCAGAGATCCTCCTTCCTCTGCCTCCTGAGTGCTGGGATTAAAGGCGTGTGCCACCATGCCAGGCTAATAAAATATTTTTTAAAAATTACATTTGGGTCAGGCATGGTGGTACAGACCTTTAATCCCATCATTCAGGAGGCAGAGGCAGAGGCAGGCAGATCCCTGGGAGATCAAGTCCAGTCTGGTCTACATAGAGAGTTGCAGTACAGCTAGGGTTATATGGTGAGACTCTGTCTCAAACAATAACTAAAAACCCCAAATAGCTTGGGATGTTCCAAGACAGCTCCAGATGGCTGCATTCGTGTATCAGCCCCTTGGCCAGGACAACCAGGATGCTGGCACTAATGGACTTCTGTCTGTTCCATTTGGCCTCTGAGGCTCCCAATAAGGTTTCTCTGCAAGGGAAGTTAGTCTTCCATGGTGGCTAATGCTCTGAGACCAAGGTGAAAGGTACATCTCTGCCAGGTTAGGCTGGAAAAGGCATTTCAGCTCTGTTTCTAGTGAACACAGTCACAAGTGGGCTGGATTCCAAGGGAGGGGCTCTGAGCCCAGCTCCAGGTGTCAGGTCAATCAGCTTGAGGTAGCATATCTATATAATGGGGAGCCCTGAGTAGAGAGGTGAGGGAGGATGGCTGGAGAAAAAGGTTAGGCAGAACCTGATTTCCTCAAAGTCACAGAGTAGAGCAAAGGAGCCAAAATATCTTTTTACCAGAGTTCTAAGTAACTTTTTTTTTTTTCTGAGACAGGGTCTCATATAGCTCAGGCTGGCCTTATACTTGCTTATGTAGCTGAGGATAACCTTCTACCTCTGATGCTTCTACCTCTACCGCCTGTGCTTGGAGCACAGGTGTGTATCACCACATCCATTTTTATTCAAGAATGGAACCCAGGGCTTGAGCTTTGTGCCTGTGAGGAAAGCACTCTGCCAATTGAACTACATTCTCTAGTCCCTGAAACTACTTTTAACTACTCATACTGGACACTTATTTTAAGTAAATTTTTTTATTAGTGTGTGTCGTGTACACACATGTATAGTGTGCATATGTATGTCCAGGCATGCTTGCCTATGAGTGCATGTGTAGAGGTCAGATGTTGGGTGTTTTCCTTTACCACTCTCTGTCTTATTTTCTGAGACAAGATCTCTCACTGAACCTGGATCTCACTGTTTCTGCTGGATTGGCTGACCAGAAAACCCTCTGGATCTTCCTGTCTCCACCCTAGTGCTGGAGTTACAGTGTGTTCAACATTGCCTAAAACATTAGGCTTTTTTGCTTGTTTTTTGAGACAGGGTCTCCCTGTAGTCCCAGCTGGCCTGGAACTCACTTTGTAGACCAGGCTAGCCTGAACTCACAGGGATCTGCCTGCCTCTCCCTCTCAAGTGCTGGGACTAAAGGTGGGCACCACCATACCTGGCTCACACCAGGCTTTTTATATGGGAGCTGGGATCAGAACTCAGGTCCTCATTCATGCTTGTGCAGCAAGCACTTTACTCACTGAGCCATCTCCCCAGCATTTACTGTTTATAATACAAATTTCCTTGGTATAAAATAAAAACAAATTTCCCACCTGTAAGTGCACCAGTGTTGTGCAATGCCCATGGAGGAGAGAAGAGGGAAATGGATCCCCTGGACCTGGAGTTACAGAGAGTTGTTAGCTGCCATGTGGGTACTGGGATTTGAAACTGGGTCCTCTGCAAGAACAACCAGTGTTCTTAACTGCTAAGCCATCTCTCCAGCCCTTAATTTTTTAAAACATGCATCTGGTGATTTATGCACTTAAAAATGCATGTGAGTGCAGCCTTTGGATGATAGTGAAAGGTGCAATTTTGACATCAAAACAAGTGTGTGCATTGAATATTTAATTAAAGGATCTGATAGAAACAGCAGATTCCAAGTCCATATGACGGAAGTGGGGCCTAACCCTCAGCCAGAGGCCTGAGAGCCGCAGGGCTTTGGGCATAAAATAGAAGCACTGAACACAGAATGCAGATTTATTGCCTACGTAATTTCAGGGCCAACTTCCTTTAAAAAGTGGGTACTAGGCCTGGCGTGGTGGTGCACACCTTTAATCCCAGCACTCTGGAGGCAGAGGCAGGCAGATGTCTGTGAGGTCAAGGCCAGCCTGGTCTACATAGTGAGTTCCAGGCCAGCAGTGGCTGCAGGGAGACCCTGTCTCAAAAAGACCAAAAAAAAAACTTACTGAAATAAGACGATTTATTTTCAGGATTCAGGAGGTAGAGAGTCCAGTGTAGATAAAACTGGATGACTGCATGTTCCCTTCATGCTCTGACAGGGTGTTCACTAGCTAGGGTGGCAATGTGATGTTTAATGCAATGAAGCTTATGTTAGGATAAACTTGGCACTGCGTCTGGATACCTGGAGCCTCCTATACTATGTCAGCAAAGGTTCTAATAGGAATTGATGACTTACGGATTGTATCTACAAGCCACATAACCCCCCTCCAACTTCTTTTCTATACAATTGGGGTTCAACTGCATGATTTCAAGATTCTCCTCTTTCCTGTAGCCCTTCAGTCCTCACTGAAATTAGGTGTGCTAATTTAACAATTTACACTCAAGCCAGCTTCCTGGCAAGAACTGTAGATTCAAGACAGGAAAGAAGAAAAGCTACTTTGTGAAGAAAAATCAATCTTCCCTCACATTCTTTTTTTCTTTCTTGGTTATTCCTAGCCATTGTGCTCAGGAAACTGAGGTGTCATTTCTCCTGAGGCCTGGCCTCCTGCTCATCACTGACTATCTACCTTAGGTCCCTGAGGGGACTGTTAGGTTTTTCCTTTTTCCATCTTTTCTTTGTTTTTTTGTTTTGGCGGTGGTAGGTGTGGCCAAAGCAAGAGGGAGACAGCAGGTCGGGCGTTCTCCGCTCTGACCCTCTCGGGCCTTCTTCCTCCTGGTACTTCTCCCCATCTGTTTTACTCCTTTCTCTTTTTTCTTTCTTTGAGACAAGGTCTCCCTGTAGCCCCAGATGGCCTGGAGCTCACTATACAGATCAGGCTGGCCTCAAATTCAGAGATTCACCTGCCTCTGCATCCCCAGTGCTGAGATTAAAGGTGTATGCCACCACACTTGGCTATTTATGTTTTTTTGACACAGGGCCCCTCTGTACCCCCAGCAGGCCCGTAATTCGGTATGTAGACCAGGCTGGCCTCAATCTCACAGAGATCCACTTACCTCTGCAATCCTGAGTGGCGAGATTGAAGGCATGGGCCTTTAAAGGCATGCCCAGTTTTGACTGACTTGTGTTATTTCTTTAAAAATTTTTATTTATATTTTTATTTCAGTATGAGTATATTGCCTGCATATATGTAAGTGCACCTATGTCATGCAATGCCTGTGGAGGTCAGAAGAGGACACTGGATCCCCTGGAGTTGGAGTTACTGGACAATTGTTAGCTGCCATGTGGGTGCTGGGAACTAAACCTGGGTCCCTCTGAAAGAGCAACTAGTTCTCTTAATTGCTAAGCCAGCAATACAGTCCCTTTTATTTATTTAAAATACTGTTTTTTATATGTATGCATGTACTGCCTACATGTAGGTAAGTGCACCTGTGTAGTGCAATGCCTAAGGAGGACAGAAGAGGCTGTCAGATCCCCTGCAACTGGAGTTATGGACAGTTGTTAGCTGCCATGTGGGTTCTGGGATTCGAACCTGGGTCTTCTGCAAGAACAGTGTTCTTAACCGCTGAGCCATCTCTCCAGCCCCCAGTCCCCTATTAACTTTAAATATATTTTGCCAGGTGTGGTGGTGCACATCTTTAATTCCAGCATTCGGGAGGCAGAGGTGGGTGGATCTCTGTGAGTTCAAGGCCAGCCTGTTCTACATAGTGAGTTCCAGGCCAGCTGGGGCTACAGGGAGACCCTGTCTCAAAAAGACCAAATTATTTTTATTTTATATGTATGAGTGTATTGCCTGCAATGTATGTAAGTGTACCTATATTGTGTCGTGCCTGAGGAGGTCAGAAAAGGGTGTTGAATTCCCCTGGAACTAGAGTTATGGACACTTGTTAGCTGACATGTGGGTGCTGGGAATTGAACCTGGGTCCTCTGCAAGAGCAGCCAGTGCTTTTAACAGGAGTCATCTCTCCAGCCCCCTATTTAGTTTTTGAGATAGGGTCTCCCTGTAGCCCAAGCTAGCCTGAAACTCACTATGCACCTATATTGTGTCGTGCCTGAGGAGGTCAGAAAAGGGTGTTGAATTCCCCTGGAACTAGAGTTATGGACACTTGTTAGCTGACATGTGGGTGCTGGGAATTGAACCTGGGTCCTCTGCAAGAGCAGCCAGTGCTTTTAACAGGAGTCATCTCTCCAGCCCCCTATTTAGTTTTTGAGATAGGGTCTCCCTGTAGCCCAAGCTAGCCTGAAACTCACTATGCAGACTAGACTGGCCTTGCACTCATCTCTATCCTCCTGCCTCTGCCTCCTGAGTGCTAGGATTAAAGGTGTGCACCGTTATACCTGGCAGTGATTTATTTTTATTTTATGCATATGAATGTTTTGCCTGCATGTATGTAAGTGCATCTGTGTCTTACAATACTTGCAGAGTCCAGAAAAGGGAGTTGGATCCCTTGGAACTGAGTTAGGGTTGGTTGTTAGCTGCTATGTGGGTGCTGAGAACCAAACTCTGCAAGAGCAGCCAGTGCTCTTAACTGTTGAATCATCTCTCCAGTGCCCTGTTTTTGTTTTTGAATCATCTCTCCAGTGCCCTGTTTTTGTTTTTAAAGAACTAGAGGCCAGGGATACAGCTCTGTCAATGGTGTGCTTGCTTAGCATGCAGGAAGACTTTGATCCTGGATCCCAATAAAACTGGGTAAACCAGGCCTAGCCATGTGTTTGTAATCCCAATACTTGGGAAATGGAGACAGGAAGATCAGAAATTTAAGGGTTATCCTCAACTACAAAGTAAGTTTGAGAGCACAAGAGAAGCTATTTCAATAACACCACCACCAAAAAAACTCCCCAAACTACCAACAACAAAACTAAAGTCAAAGAAAGGAAAAGAAACTAAACCAAAAAGTACATAAAATACCTCTACAGGGGTTGGCGAGGTGGCTCAGTGGTTAAGAGTACTGGCTGTTCCCAGCACTCACATGGTGGCCAATAACTGTCCCTAACTCCTGTTCTATTAGAGTGGGCATTGTACTGTG
>NW_008354709.1:33761-34435 GCF_000622305.1 Nannospalax galili | reverse complement strand
TTTTCCCCTTCTTTTTTTTTTTTTTTTTTTTGGTCATTTTGAGACAGGGTCTCCCTGTAGCCCCAGCTGTCCTGGAGTTCACTATGTAGGCCAGGCTGGCCTTGAACTCAGAGATCTGCCTGCCTCTGCCTCCCGAGTGCTCCCGGGATTAAAGGCGTGCACCACCATGCCCCTCATTTTTTAATATTCATTTTTTTATGTGTATGAGTGTTTGCCTGCATGCATTAACTGCACCATGTGCGTACCTGGTGACTGCAGGGGCCAGAGAAGAGCATCAGATCCCCTGAAACTGGAGTTATAGATCATTGTGATCTGACATGTGAGTCTTGAAAACCAAAACAGGGTCCTCTGCCAAAGCAGCAAATGCTCTTAATTCCTGAACTATCTCTCCAGCCCCTGTCCCTCATTTTATTTAAAAATTTATCTATGTTGGGGGCTGGAGAGATGGCGCAGGGGTTAAGAGCACAGTTCCCAGCACCCATATGGTGGCTAACAATCATACTAGCTCCAGTTCCAGGGGCTCCTACACCCTCTCCTGACCTCTTCAGGCATTGCATGGACATGGGTGGACTTACATATATTCAGGCAATATATTCATACACATAAAATAAAAATGAACATTTGAGCCGGGCGTGGTGGTGCACACCTTTAATCCCAGCATTCAGGAGGCAGAG
>NW_008354709.1:31743-33538 GCF_000622305.1 Nannospalax galili | reverse complement strand
TTGAACTCAGAGAGATCTGCCTGCCTCTGCCTTCCGAGTGCTGGAATTAAAGGGGTGTGCCATCACACCCGGCTTGGTCCTCATTTTTAAATGATAAAGTTTTCCATCTTGGTTTAGCAGGAAGGAACTCTGTTGTTTTTTGGGATCCATAGCTTTCCCACGTCCACATTCGGGTAGAAGAAGACGGTTACAAACCTCTGCTGTTGTTCCAGGGGTGAAGAGGGCGCTCTGGAGGTCAGCTGGGGTCTCCAACCTTCCCGTGGGGCTGGGAGGGCTCTTGTGAGCCTGGGAAGATCTTATCCCAGAAGAATCTGAGCCCCTAGGACTCTTCCTCTTCAAGCAGTCAGTCCAGTTGGTTTGTTTCCAGAATGATCTTTCCTGGTTTCTCATGAATAAAATGATACCTAGGTATTTACTGTGCCTTATCATGATCCAGGCATGGTTATTTCCTTCTTTTAGTCTCATTTCTTGCTTTTTTTGGGGGGTGGGGGTGGGGGGGTTTGAGTCAGGGTCTACCTGTAGCCCCAGCAGGCCTGGAACTCCCTATATAGACCAGGCTGGCCTCCATCTCAGAGGTTTGCTTGCTTCTGCCTCCGGAGTCCTGGGATTAGAGGCAATAAATTCAGATCTTTTTTTTTCTTTCAGAAGCGGTTACATGTAGCCCAGGTTGGTCTCAGAACTCACAATATAGCTGAGGTTGGACTTGGGACTCCTGAGTCGTTCTGTCCTCAAGTGCTGGCTTGGCCACTACATTTGTTCACCTTCTTTCTTCTCACTGGAGTATAATCTACACAGTGAAATTCTGTACAATCTTAAATGACATTCAAGAATGTGTTTTATTCATCAATTTGAGAACAGGTCTCACCTGAGCCCCTTGACTGCTGGGATTATAGGTATGTCCCACCATGCCGATCTTAACTGACATTATGTTTTAAATATATACAGCAGCATGTATGAATGCATATATCTAAATTTTAACATTTAGTTCGTGTGTGTGCATACATGTGTCTAGTGTGTGGAGGCCAGAGGAAAACTTGGGGGGGGGGACTATTTTCACTATTGTGGGTCCTAGGGATCAATCTTAAATCTTTAAGCTTGGTGGCAAGCGCCTTTACCAGCTGGGTCATCTCTGTAGCCGTTGTATTTTCACTTCTGTACCCCAGTCATGCCTCTTCCAGTACCCCTCCTTCCTAAGGATACTTTTCCTATCTCTATAGCTTAGCTTTGCCTGTTCTTAAATTTCCTGTAAAAGGAATCATACAGTACGGAGCTGTTTGTTTCATTTGAGATTCATTTTGGTGGTTCTACCAATTTAAATAGGGCCAATATATAAGGAACAAGACGACACTGTTAAGACGGGACAATTGTTCCTCTGCTGGTCTCTTTAAATCCTAGTGATTGGCCCTTCCAAAAGTCTTAGAGCCAGCCAGTTCCTCTCCCAGAACAGCCCCGGGCACCACCCAGATGGCCGCGGGGCCGTCACCAGGTCGCCTCCCTTAACAGCTGCCTGCGCCCCTCGGCTGAACAGAATTCAGATTCGTTTAATTCCACGCATCCAACCAACCACACAACTGTGTGATGCTTCGGAGTCGATCTCGGCTTTGCAGAGTCCTTGAGAAAATGTGCAAAGGACCGGGGGTGGGAGGGGGGAGGAGGGGAAGGTGGTGGAAAAAACCCCAACCAACCAACCAAAATCCTAGCTCTCCGGGGTTAGTGGTCATCAGCCTCCTTTGAGCCAGGGATTCCGAATGAAGTCGTTTTTTTTTTTTTTTTTTTTTTTTTTAAAAAAAGGGAA
>NW_008354709.1:26897-31157 GCF_000622305.1 Nannospalax galili | reverse complement strand
GGGGCACACAAAAGCGGGCCGGGCGGAGAGGGCTAATGTTTCCTGTTTGCCTGAAACCCAGTCCCCAGCCCCCTCCCAGCACTCGGGCGGAAGTGAGTTTGCTCCTTTGGAGATTAAAAGGATTCCGAATTCCGATCAGTCCCAATAACCGGCGTTCGGAGAGGCGGAGGAGGAAGAGGCGGCAAAGCAGAGAAAGAAGGGGACACGCGTGCGCGCGCACGCAGGCCCCCAGTTGGGGGAGTAGTGCACCAAAAAACAAAAACAAACAAAAAACCCAGGCGACCAGGGCAGCCGCCAGAGCCAAAGAGCTCCGTAGGCACAGCGCAGCCAGGGCCACCCGCGTCCCCGCGCGAGGACTCATTTGCAGAAGGAGGATGACGCAGGCGGGAGCCGGCGGCGTCGCTGGCCACGCGGTTCCCCAAGTGACCGCGCGCGTCCCTCGCGGGCTCCACTGATTCCCCAGAAGGGAAGAGGCTCGGTCCCCGCGGCTCCGGGAGGGTGAGGGAGGACACACACCAAAAAGCGAGGGCGAAATGGCCCGATGACAAAGGAAATGTGATCCCCCTGGGCTGCCAAGGTTTCAGCGAGAGGACGGACGTGAGGAGGAGGGGCGCGGGTCGCGCGCGGGACTCGGATAGCATTGCACGACGGCCCAGCACGGAGCACCAGCGGGGACATCTAATATCTTCCTGCCGATGAATAATTCAGGCCGGCCCGCGGGGACCTGCGGCTCGGCGCTGCGGAGCTGAAGCCGGAGAGAGGAGCCCAGGCAGTAGAGCGCGCGCTGGGAGCTGGCCCGGGCGAGGCGGGGGCACCGGGGCGCCGGGCCGCGTGGGACGCGCGTGCGTGCTAGCGCCCATTGAGCGCGGCCCGGCCGGCCACGAAGCGCGTGGGACGCGCGTGCGTACTTTGCACGCGTGCGGCTGCGGCCCCCGGCCCCGGCACGAGGTGCAGCTGCGCGTCCTGAAAGGGGAAGGAGCTGTGCGTAAGCCCGGAGCGCGCCAGGCAGGGCCACCCGGGAGCCCCCAGGTCGCCGCGTCATGCGGCGGGGAGGCCGGCGTCGCGCGGGGTGTGGGACTCTGGCTGCTGCTCCTGTCGCCGCCACGACTTTGGGGCGCTTTCCTCTCCCGCCAAGAGACTAAAAGCCATTTAGCAAAAAAAAAAAGAAAGAAAGAAAAAAAGCACCAGACCAAATATTCATCGGGACCAAGTTTCGTGTCGCCGGGAGCGGATTCCAACTACGTTAGGGGACTCGTAGCTGGCTCCGCCAAGGTTTCAGCGAGAGGACGGACGTGAGGAGGAGGGGCGCGGGTCGCGCGCGGGACTCGGATAGCATTGCACGACGGCCCAGCACGGAGCACCAGCGGGGACATCTAATATCTTCCTGCCGATGAATAATTCAGGCCGGCCCGCGGGGACCTGCGGCTCGGCGCTGCGGAGCTGAAGCCGGAGAGAGGAGCCCAGGCAGTAGAGCGCGCGCTGGGAGCTGGCCCGGGCGAGGCGGGGGCACCGGGGCGCCGGGCCGCGTGGGACGCGCGTGCGTGCTAGCGCCCATTGAGCGCGGCCCGGCCGGCCACGAAGCGCGTGGGACGCGCGTGCGTACTTTGCACGCGTGCGGCTGCGGCCCCCGGCCCCGGCACGAGGTGCAGCTGCGCGTCCTGAAAGGGGAAGGAGCTGTGCGTAAGCCCGGAGCGCGCCAGGCAGGGCCACCCGGGAGCCCCCAGGTCGCCGCGTCATGCGGCGGGGAGGCCGGCGTCGCGCGGGGTTGGGGACACTGGCTGCTGCTCCTGTCGCCGCCACGACTTTGGGGCGCTTTCCTCTCCCGCCAAGAGACTAAAAGCCATTTAGCAAAAAAAAAAAGAAAGAAAGAAAAAAAGCACCAGACCAAATATTCATCGGGACCAAGTTTCGTGTCGCCGGGAGCGGATTCCAACTACGTTAGGGGACTCGTAGCTGGCTCCGGGGACAGCGCACTGACCCAGCCGCCTGTCGGCCCTCGCGTGTCCGGGCTTGTTGCGGCGTTCCCGCTTTCGGAAGGCACGCGGGAGGAATCTGTCGCCCGTGCCGAGTGCCATTGGATGCCCGCGGTGTCGGACGCCCGGGGTCACCGCCCGGGTGCCATCGATGCGCTCGGCCGAGTGAGTCGCCGGCGACCCCATCACCGTCCCGCGCTCTCTTTCCTCCTCCGCCCTCCTCCTCCCCGCCCTCCCTCGGGCCGGGTTGCAAATGGCTTCGTTCCCCGAGACCGACTTCCAGATCTGCCTGCTGTGCAAGGAGATGTGCGGCTCGCCCGCGCCGCTCTCTTCCAACTCGTCGTCGTCGTCGTCGTCCTCGCAGACGTCCACGTCGTCCGGGGGCGGCGGTAGCGGCGGTCCTGGGGCGGTGGCACGTCGCCTTCACGTCCTGCCGTGTCTACACGCTTTCTGCCGCCCCTGCCTCGAGGCGCACCGGCTGCCCGGCCCGGGTGGCGGCAGCGGGGGCGCAGGTCCGGGAGACGCGCTCAAACTGCGCTGTCCCGTGTGTGATCAGAAAGTGGTCCTGGCTGAGGCGGCGGGCATGGACGCGCTGCCTTCGTCCGCCTTCCTGCTCAGCAACCTGCTGGACGCCGTGGTAGCTACCGCGGAGGAGCCGCCGTCCAAGAACGGGAGGTCCGGGGCTGCGGGCGCGGGTCACAGCAACCACCGGCATCATGCGCATCCCGCGCACTCGCGCGCCGCAGCGTCCGCGCCGCCCCTGCCGCCGGCGCCGCCGCCCTCTGCGCCTTCGCGGTCAGCTCCTGGCGGAGGCCCGGCAACCTCCCCGTCAGCGCTGCTGCTGCGCCGGCCGCACGGCTGCAGCTCGTGCGACGAAGGAAACGCCGCTTCGTCGCGCTGCCTCGACTGTCAGGAGCACCTGTGCGACAACTGCGTCCGCGCGCACCAGCGCGTGCGTCTCACCAAGGACCACTACATCGAGCGCGGACCGCCGGGGCCCGCTGCCGCCTCCGCGGCGCAACAACTCGGGCTCGGGCCGCCCTTCCCCGGCGCGCCCTTCTCCATTCTCTCCATGTTCCCAGAGCGCCTGGGTTTCTGCCAACACCATGACGACGAGGTGAGTGTGCGTGGGGAGGTGGCGTGCGCGTGGAGCGGGGACCCTTGGTTTGGTAGACTCTCTCCGGTTTTTCTTTGCCTTGGATATCCCGGAGGACCACGGCACGGCCGGCAGATTTCGGAAGTGTGGCTTGGATCTGGCCTGTGTGGGCGGAAAGTCTCAAAACATGGGGATTCCCTCCTCATTTCTGGATATCGCTTTTTGGTTTTGGTTTGTTTTGGTGGTGAGGAGTGAACCCAGGGTTTTGTCGTTGGCAAATACTCTACTGAACTGTTATTCCAGACCCTGGATTTCCGTTTTAGTTTGGTGGTGAACCTCGAACCCAGGGCCTGCCCTTGTAGGCAAGTTTTCTACCACTGAACTGTATTCCCTTGGATTTCACTTCTAAAATTTTAATTATTGTTAATTGTTTTTCGTTTTGTTTTGAGACGGTCTCACAGGCTTGGAATTCGCCATGGAGACCAGGCTGGCCTGGAACTCAACAGAGGTCATGCCTCTGCCTGGAGTTCTGGGATTAAAGGCGTGTGCCACCATACCTGGCTGCCACTTTTGTTTTTACGTGTGTGTATGTGTGTGTAACGTGCACGGTACTAGGTAAACACAACTTGCCGGAATTGGTTCTCGCCTCCACCATGTGAGGCCTGGGAATCGAACTCTGGTCGTCAGGCTTGGCTGCAATTGCCTTTTCCGCTGAACTGCCTCGCGTCTGGATTTCACTCTTAACTCTGTGGCAGAATGCTGCAGCGGGTGTATCCAATTAGGCACAAGCTGGGGAGAGTTAAATGTGTGTTAGTGGAGCTATGAGCTCCTTTTGTGCTGGCCGGCCGGAGGCCTGGAGTACTGCTGCTTGGTTTTTATCTGTAAAAACTGGGTGCTGTGGTTGTGGAGCGGCGCTGAGTGGGGACAGGATGGGTGATGGGCGTGTGTCGGTGCAGCTGCCACTCGCGTGCGCTCCCGGGGAAAAGACGCTTTTTGTCGTTTGCCTAGCGTGGCTCTCACGGGGAGAGACCAGGGACCCCAGGGTTGCCCTTTTTTTTTTTTTTTCTCTGCAGCTCTTTTATGTAGTTATGTATAATGAGTGAGTTCAGGATGATGAACTCGGTCAACCTGCATCAACCGTGGGGGCCCCTAAAGCTGCATCCCCAGTGCTGGAAGCCTGGAAGCCGATTT
>NW_008354709.1:25994-26858 GCF_000622305.1 Nannospalax galili | reverse complement strand
GTGCGATCGCTGTCGTAGGAGAGGAAGGCAGGGCACAACTGTAGCTTTACCAGTCCCGCGTGAGTTTTAAAAAAACCCGCGCCGTCGCGGGTATCAGGCTTAACCTGTTATTCGGGGGAGCGGGGCGGAGTTACAACGTCTGATGGCCTTAAGTTGACTTGTATTGGAAAGAAGTTCAAATTCTAACTTTTGAGCAGTTCAGCCTCCTTTTTAAAGGTTTCTTTTAAAAATGAGGTTGTGGTGGCTTTCGTCTTTCGGTGTTGAATCGACTCCGATTTTTCTCACATTCGTGGTTGAATGTTTCTAGCATGTTTTTTCATTACTTTTAGAGAATCCCTGAACAGTAAGATGGAGCCAATTCATTTGCAGATTAGGATCAAATGGGAGGATGAGGGGGAGGGGAGGTAAAGGATTGAGAGTTCCCTGAATCCGGAGTTGTTAACCTCCAGGGAGAGACGTGGACTTTAAAAGTCATTTTAAAATTTATTCCTACTTAAATAAAGATACTCTATTTGGGCTAAAGCTGTAGATGTTCAGAGTTGGCAGATTTGTGAGTTTACTTACTGTGTGTGTTTAGAGACAGGCTGTTCAATCTGTACCTAGGCTAGCCTGGAACTATGTAGCTGGGGTTGGCTTCTCCAAATGAGTAGTACAGCTGTGAGCCACTGTGCCATGCATCACTTTTAGAAAGCATTCTTTTTGGAGTAAAGCATACAAAATGATGAGTTTCTTGGTGGCATTTTCACAGTGTATCTTCGATTTGTTTCTGGTTACCTCCTTCTGTGCCCCCCTCCTCCTCATCCTGCCCCCTTCTTGTCCTGTGTAAATACCTGTGCTCTGCAGATGTGAGGACTGCAGTGTTAC
>NW_008354709.1:22842-25359 GCF_000622305.1 Nannospalax galili | reverse complement strand
TGTTGGGTCCCCTGGAACTGGAGTTATGGACAGTTGTTAGCTGCCATGTGGGTGCTGGGATTTGAACCTGGGTCTTCTGCAAGAACAACCAGTATTCTTAACTGCTGAGCCATCTCTCCATCCTGAACACTTGGGCCACATCTGTAATCCAGGTGTTTATCAGTAGTGGGGTATTGAGCTCCTTTAAAGTGGCAGAGGATGAGCATGGCCAGTTCCCTAGGAAAGACTCCCAGAGGCAGGGGACCTGTAGGGGACAGAGGTGGTAATGTTGCCAACTATTCAGTACAGGGAAATGTTGTAGACCGGCCCCAGACTTGTGGCCATATTGTTCCTGCAGTAGGTCTGGGTGGGATTTTGCTGAAAATTTTCAACGGAAAATTTGGATTGAAGTTGGAGGGCAGGTGTCATAGCCTGAAATTGGGCTTTAAACTGCTTCCTGGAAAGATCCAGAATTCCAAATGAATTTAACTCAGAATATGGAGTCCTCCTGGGACTGCTTTCTCAGAAACTTGATTAGCCTCAGGCTGCAGAACACTGTGAGCAAAGCAATTTGCTGCCTAAAATATTTGACTACATGGATTCCTGCTTTGGATCTTAGACAAGTCACACCACATGTACCTGTAGTCTGCACCTCTGTTTCATTTTACATTCCCAGGATCTAAACTTTCTTACATGTATGTATTCCATGTTTACTTGTTTATTTTTACTTCCTTTGTTTTTTTGAGACAGGGTCTCACTGTGTAGCCTTGGCTGTCCTGGAGCTTGCTAAGTATACCAGGCTGACCTGAATGAAACTCATGGAGATCTACCTGCTTCCTGAATACTGGCATTAAAGTCATTCGTTGCCTTGCCTGGCTGCATGTTTTTTAAATTTTATTATTATTTTTTGTTTTGTGTGTGTCTATTGCCTGCATGTATATAAGTGTGCCCGTGCAGTGCCAATGCAGAGGACAGAAGAGGTTGTCGAGCCCCCTGGAACTGGAGTTATGGGGCAGTTGTTAGCTGCCATGTGGGTGCTGGGCTTAGAACATGGGTCTTCTGGAAGACCAGACAGTGCTCTTAACCGATGAGCCATCTCGCCAGCCTGTTTTTTTGTTTTTGTTTTTTTAATTTTATTTATTATTTTTAGTTTATGTGTATGCGTGTATTGCCTGCGTGTAGGTAAGTGCACTGTGTCGTGCAATGCCCGAGGAGGTCAGAAGAGGCTGTCAGAGGCTCTCAGAGGCTGTTGGATCCCCTGGGACTAGAGTTAGGGATAGTTGTTAGCTGCCATATGGGTGCTGGGATTCAAACCCGGGTCTTTTGCAGGAACGTCAGTGTTCTTACCGCTGAGCCATCTTTCCAGCCTGTTTTTCGTTTTTTAAATCATGCATTTTGCCTTGTGAATTTTGAAAAAAATTTCCACCCAAATGGTTTTTAAGAAAGTATAATTTTCTCACTAATATGTAACATATCAGAGTAGTGTGTTCTGTTCTCTCCTGTTTTTTTAAAAATATTTTTTGTATTTTATTTTTATTTTATGTGTATGAGTGAGTGTATTGCCTGCATGTATGTGAGTACACCTGTGTCATGCAATGCCGCGGCAATCTGCAGAGGTCAGAAGAGGGCTTTGGATTCCCCTGGAACTGGAGTTAAGGACGGTTCGCAGCTGCCATGTGGGTGCTGGGAATCGAACCCTGGTCAAGACAGGATCTTGCTCTATATTCCAGGCTGGCATCAAACCCACCCTGACTTCCCTGCCTTAGCCTCCCAAGAGTGCTAGGATTGAAGTGAAGCCAGCCAGTGGAGTTGAGACCCTATCCCAAAGCAAAACAAAAACATGTACTCAACTCTTTCAGTCTCTGGAGGTAAATTTATGGGAAACTTTGAATTCTTTCAAAAAATGGGATTTAAATTGGAATCTCCTTATTGGCTTGTAAGTATATATGTTTTTTTTGGGGGGGGAAGGACAGAGGAGAAAATGAATTAAGATGGGTATTTTAGTATAATGTCAAACACATATTTCTCATGTTTTGGGCAGGAAAACTAAATTTTGCATTCCTTGAAACTAATTACAGAGGTAGCTGCTTTGAGTCTCTAGCTCAGAGAGTAATTACTTTTAAATTGAAGCCTGTGGAATATAAAAGGGGAGAGAAATGCTATGTTAATTCTTTGCTGAATATTATCTTTGGGCTACTTGATTAAAGTACCTAGAAAAGAATTTACCAGCATGACTAGTCTGGCCAGCCCTCATTTGCTGATGATGAAGTTACCTCAAAGGTATAACAGGCCATAAACTGCTATAAAATTTGAGATGGTGTGATAACTGGTACTCTTTGGGAACCTTTTGCATGTTTCTGAGACATGTTCTCTATTTTTTTGGCTTTTTTGAGACATGGTCTTCCTGTAGCCCCAACTGGCCTTGATCTTACAGAGATCAGCCTGCCTCTACCTTCAGAGTCCTGGGATTAAAGGCCTGTAATGTTTCTGAAATTGTATCAAGGAGAGTTAAAAAAAAAAAAAAAGCCACTGGTTTTT
>NW_008354709.1:0-22524 GCF_000622305.1 Nannospalax galili | reverse complement strand
CCTAGTCTTCTATTTCAGTTATTTATTTATAATTACTATTTTTTAGAAGCCTCCAAATCGTTCAGATTTCAGGAGGCTAAAGTGTCTAGTGTCTAGTTTGTTAAAGCACCCCTTAAAATGGATGCAACTGCCAGGTATGGTGGTGCACACAGTGGCTTTTGAGTTTTAGGCCAGTCAGGGCTACGGAGTGAGATCTTGTTTTAAAAAGGGGGTGGCTGGGGTGACAACCCAGTAGTTAAAAGCCCTGGCTGTTTTAGCAG
This sequence comes from Nannospalax galili, assembly GCF_000622305.1. NCBI lineage: Eukaryota > Metazoa > Chordata > Mammalia > Rodentia > Spalacidae > Nannospalax > Nannospalax galili. The sequence goes on along the minus strand of NW_008354709.1, from coordinate 22,264 downwards.
TTTAGTTCCCAGCATTCACATCCTTTGGATCACGGTGCATTTATATAAATGCAAAAACACTCATACAGAAAATAATAGATGTTATTTTCCAACTTTATCCTGACTAGCAAATGTTTGAGCCAATTATTACTCCATCCCTTTTTGTCTTTTTTTTTTTGTCTTTTTTTTTTTTTTTTTTTGTTTTTTTTTTTTTTTTTTTTGGTCTTATCTTTTAAGACAGGGTCTCCCTGTGTCCCAGCTGGCCTGGAACTCATTATGTAGACCAGGCTGGCCTGGAACTCAGATCTGCCTGCCTCTGCCTCTAAGTGCTGGAACTAAAGGTGGGTGCCACCATGCCAGGCCTGTCTATTTAAGGAAAAAGAAACTTTAGTTGTGTGTCCTTGTGGACATTATAAATGAGGAGGTGAATATCTGATGTGGGCTTTTGCTGTTGAAGTTGTCTACCAGGGCATAAAGAGTGCATATTTTAATTTGTTTGTGGATGCTGTTTCTTTTTTTTTTTGTTTTGTTTTGAGATGGTTTCAAAACCTTGCTGGCTTGGAACTCACTGCCCAAGCTAGTCTCAACTCCTGAGTACTGGAATTCAAGGCGTGTAACACCATGCCCAACTTCTTTCTGTTTTACTTTGTATTTGTAGTCTTTGCTGCCTTAAACTCACAGCAATCCTCCTGCCTCAGCCTTCACAGCTCTAAAGTTTCATCCCATTCCTACCTCCTCCCCTAAAAGTCCTGGTTTGCTTTTCCGGTTCCACCATCTACGGTTTATTGCAGCTGGGTTTATTCTTAACAAATAAAGGTGGGCAAATCATGGGGATGTTTTGCCCTTGTAGCCTGTTTCAAAATATTACCCCTTTCCCCTCCCCCTGTAATGCAAAAGAGCTGCTTTTGCATCCTCTGTTTTGGAAGACAGCAGGAGAAAGAAGCTAAGAAAAGTTACAGTTGTCCCTAAGGGAGCTAGAGGACGACCCTACTTCGCTGTTTTCAAGTTCTGGCTTTGAGAGACTTCGTCTTTACCTTTCCTCTCCAGCTGATGTGGTCTGCTTGTTTAATACTGGATTATTCCTTTCCTTTTGAGTTTTTTATTTAAAAATGTTTATTATGTGTGGTGTCTGTGTCTGTTCCACTTCGGGTGTTTTTTTTTTTTTTCTGATCTCTAATGCTTTAATTTCTTGAGACAGGGCCTCACTGAACCTCAGGACTGTAGAAGTCCTGGGTGTTCAGAACTGGGGTCCTCCTGCATTCTCCCCAAGCACTTCCCCAGCCATCTCCCCAGCCTCTGGATTTCTGTTTTGTTGTTTTGACTGAAACCAGATTGACAAGAGCAACTTGTTAGCACGTTGGGAGGCTGGGGGCCCCCTTGGTGCTTGGTTATTTGCATCAGAAGCTGGCTTTAGCCTGTAAGCCGGTAACTTTGTCATGTCTTCCTGTTGGAGACAAACAGAACTTGTAACTGATTTTTTTTTTTTTTTAAGGAAAAGGGAATAAAATAGGCAGAATCAACTCCTGATTGGGAATCCTCTCCCATGTAAACCTGTTGAGTATTTTTGCGAGAGTCACATTACGTTTTTATTAGGCTAGTTTGTTTGTGTGTGTCCATGTCCTTGATTTTCCTATTAATTTCAGATAGTTGCCATGGGGTGAGGGGGGGTCTCCTCCCCACAATATGTAGAATGATCCCAGTTTAATTATCATATTAACCCCCCCAAGCTTAGCCAGTTGCTATTTATTCAAAAGCATCTAAGTTTTCCCATTTAGATGCATCCGGAAGTGGTGGTCTTCCATGGCAAAGTTGCTGCTTTCTATAATTGTGTGGAGCAAGTTGATTATTGGGACTGGACTTTGTCTTGAAGAAAGGGGTTCATTCTTGTTAATTATGATTGCAATCATGCATGTGCTAGAGTTTAAAGATGGAAAGCGTTCATACAAAGCATTAGACTGAGGATATCCCCATAGCTTCACCATGAAATGGGGAGGGGAGGAAAGGGGGGTGAGGGTAGGGGAGGAGTCGTGTCATGTTTGGGATTTGGAACTCAAAGGTGAGTGGGAACCTGAGTGGATGAGGAGTCCTTGTATTGAAAACTTTATGGCATCTGTTACCATCTGCACCCTTTAGACATTTAAGGAAGATTTGGCTAAGTTATAACATTGTGCGCAGGGTTAAAAATAAGTGCTCTGGGGCTAGCAGTTAAGACTTTTTTTTTTTGGTCTTTTTGAGACAGGGTCTCCCTGTAGCCCCAGCTGTACCAGAACTCACTATGTAGACCAGCCTGGCCTCAAATTCACAGAGATCTGCCAGCCTCTGTCTCCCAAGTGCTGAGATTAAAGGCATGCGCCACCGGCTGGTTAAGACTTCTTATGGCTCCTGCAGAGAGGACCCAAGATCAACTTTGGAGCACCTACCATGTGGATCAGGCAGCTCATAACCACCTGTAATTCCAACTCCGGGGATCCAACATCCTCTTCTGGGCTCAATGGGCACATGCAGACACACATACACATAATTTCAAAAGCTTTTTACATGTGGACATGTGAGCAATTTGACCTTAGTGCTAAGAATTTAACTCAGGTCCTTTGCAAGAGCAGCAAGTACTCTTAACCTCTAAGCCTTCTCCTCCATCCTTGAGAAATAAAATAAATCTTCAAAAATAAAATAAAAACAGAACCACTGTTTTGCAGCTCCAGCTACCCTGGAGGCTGAGAAAGGTGAAACTCAAGTTAGAGGCTAGCCTGGACCCCCCAGCTCAAAAAACAACAAAACCCTGCCTCCCACATTTTGCTACTAAATATTCTGAACATTCAAGCAGCGGATTCTTTTGTTCATGTCTTTTTGAGACATGGTCTCCCTGTATGTAGCCCCAGCTGTCCTGGAACTCACTAGGTAGACCAGACTGGCCTTGAACTCACAGAGATCCGCCTGCCTCTGCCTCCCAGAGGCTCCCTGCTTTTAAAAGAGAAGCTGGAATAGAGTGGGGACAGCAGTAGTTAACAGTGTGTTGGACATTTTAACACCTACAATTTTGGTCTGTGCCCTCTAGGATCAATGCCAAAGGGAAGGAGATAATGTATTTATTTAGCATTCAGCATAGGCTTCTAGCCAGTGCCTTTCAGAATGTGTGGGTAAGTGTTGGGCAATAAAAATGGATATGGTAAAGAAAAATATTATTGAGTGTGCCTTTGTGATGGGGTTGTGTGTGACATGTACACATGTGGAGGTCAGGGGACAATGTCGTAGATTCTGTTCTCTCTACTTTTTCTTTCTGGTTTTTTTTTTTTGGTCTTTTTGAGACAAGGTCTCCCTGTAGCCCCAGCTGGCCTGGAACTCCCTTTGTAGACTTAGGCTAGCCTCGAACTCACAGAGATCCGCCTGCCTCTGCCTCCTGAGTGCTGGGATTACCCGGCTTTCTTTCCAGTCTTATGTGTGTTCTGGAGTTTGAACACCCACTGAAGTCACCACACTTACCTGCATAGCTATCCTGCCAGCTCAAGAAAAAAAAATTTTGTTTTTTTGAGACAGGGTCTTCCTGTAGCCCCAGCTGGCCTGGAACTCACTAGGTAGACCAGGCTGGCCTCAAACTCACAGGAATCTGCCTGCCTCTGCCTTCTGAGTGCTGGGATTAAAAGTGCACACCGCCACACCCCAAAAGCCCAAGCAGAACTCACAGAGATCCGCTTGCCTCTGCCTCCCTGCTCACCTAAGCAGAATTTTAATATGAGACTTTGGTTAGCTGACGTTGAGATTCCCCCCCATCTCCTCTCAACTAGGTTCCAGGACTGCAGGCCTGTGCCACCATTAAAGGATATTTCTCATTAAAAAGTATCTTTCATTAATTGACTTAAACACTCTGGCATGATTCTACGTTTAGACACTAAAGTTTTCTCACCTGTAAGATGAGGTAGCTCTTGACAGTACTGTAAAGATGGGGGCTAACTTACCTCATAGAAAGTGCCAGAGCAAAGCACCCCATAACTGAAGACAGTTGTAAATATTTGTCATAGCATTTCCTGCCCCACAAAAGGGAGGTGGTGGTGGTGGTAGGAGAAAACTTTCAACCTGTGTTAGGAAGTATGCCTGAACTGTGTTTTTTGCCAGTTTAGCATTATCTGAATGGACGTTTTATTTTTAATTTCTAGACCAGGGTCTTACTATGTAGCCCTGGAACTTGCTATATGTAGATCAGGCTTGAGTCAAACCCAGAGGCAGAGATGCTCCTGCTTCTGCCTCCTCAGTGCTTGCATTAAAGCACACCTGGTTGGTTTACTTTTTTCGGGGAGGGGTGTTTTGTTTGAGACAGGGTCTCAGTAGCCACAGCTGACCTGGAACTCAGACTGGCTTGATCTCAAACAGATCTTCGGGCCTCTGCCTCCCTAGTGCTGTGATTAAAGGCGTGTGCCACCATGCCTAGCTATCATATACTTTTTAAATTTTGAGACACATGTTTCCCTGTGTAACTCTGGCTGTTCTGGGACTTATTAGTTGACCAAGCTGGCCTTGGAACTCAGAGATTTTCTTCCCTCTGCCTTCTGAGTGCTGGGATTAAAGGTATGTACCAACATGCCCAGCCGGTCTTCTTTTTAAGAAAATACTCTTATTTTAAATATTTTTGAAATTATTTGTATTTTATGTGTATGAGTGTATTGCCTGCATATATGTATGTGTGTCCATGTTGTATCATACCCATGGAGGTCAGAAGAGGGCCTCAGATTCCCTAGAACTACTAACAATTAGTTGCCATTTGGTGCTGGAAATAGAACCTGAATCCTTTGCAAGAACAGCCAGTGCTCTTAACCATCTCCCCAGTCCCAAAAATTTACTTAAAATTTTAATGTGTGAGCCTGAGGCCTTACTTTGTAGCCCAGGCTATCCTTGAACTCAGGCAGCCCTCTTTCCTAAGCCCTCATGTTAGGATTACAGTGGTCATCCTCTCCCTAGGTCTTGCTTATCTTTTTTTTTTTTTTTTTTTAATAATTTTTTTTTTTTTTTTTTTTTAATAAATTTTTTTTTTTTGTCTTTTTAAAACAGGGTCTCCCTGTAGCCTCAGGTGGCCTGGATTCACTATGGAGACCAGGCTGGCCTCGAATTTATAGAGCTCCGCCTGCCTCTGCCTCTGCCTCCTAGGTGCTAGGATTAAAGGCATACTTGTTTTTCTTTTTTTTTTTTAAAAAAAAAATTGGGGGCTGGAGAGATGGCTCAGCAGTTAAGAACACTGACTATTCTTGCAGAATATTTGATACCCGAAATGGTTTGGGCAGTTCTCGGCATGACTTGTTGGGTTAAGGTTTGTCCATGCAGTATTCGGAATGCCTGTTTTCTGACTGCCTGTGTGGGGTGGAAAGGAAAAAGGTGCAGAGGTGGCCTGTTACTAGAAATCTAAGTGCTAAGGGTCATGGCGGCATCCTGTGGTTTGAGGTGAAGAAGTGAGTTGGGCTGGATTTGAGTCCTGGCAAATGAGGGAATTGATGTTGGCAGCTTAGAGAGCCAGGGAGCCCAGGGAGTGTGAACTGTGTCATAATTGGGCTCTTCACCTCTTTTTTCTGATCCTTTTAACCTCTCAGGAAGGCATGAGTTCATCCCCTGCTCGGGGGTGGGTAGACTGTGTGGTACATAATGTGTCAGTCAGGAGCCAAAGTCTTTGAGTTGTTGCTGAGCATGGTGGCTCAGCTCATGCCGGTAACCCTAGTACCCAGGAAGCAGAGACAGGAGGATTGCTGCAACTTCAAGGTCAAGCCTAAGCTACATAGATTGCCTCAAAACACCAAAATTCAAATAAAAAATGGGGAGGGGCTGGAGCAGATGCTGTTTATGCAGAAGACCTAGGTTCTATTCCCAGCACCCACATGGTGTCTTACAATTATCTATAACTAGTTCCAGGTGAGCCAATGTCCTCTTTTGGCCTTTGTGGGCTCCAGCATATACTGTGTTGCACAGAAACTCAATCCGGAAAGAAATAACACATTAAAAAAAAAAAAAAAAAAAGAGGGCCTTGGAGATGGCTCAGCTGGGAAGGCACTTGCCACCAATCCTAAGGGCCTGAGTTTAATCCCTGGGACCCATGTGGTAGAAGGAGAGAACTAACACCAGCTGGGTGTCTACCACATGCTAGGATAGCCCCCCCCCAATACAAATGGTATTAAAAAATTTAAAAAGACAAAGTTAAAAAACGAATTGTGAACTGGTAACAACAATGGGAAGCAGCTTTCCACTCAGGCAGAGGATTAGAAAGGAGGTCCAGGTTAGCAGCTGAGGGCTTCTGTGGGCCTGACTCAGCTGTGGCAAATGATGTAGTTACAGGACTGAACCATCATTGGGATTAGACATGGTAAAATGTTCATTAGTCATAGGAAGCAGATTTTACAGAAGGCCATATCCAGCTGTATATGGCAGCTCTACTCTGGAGGAAAGAACAAGGAATCAAGAGTTTGAGGCCAGAGCCTGGCATGAGGGCTCTCACCTATAATCCCAATGCCACATGACTTAATTTCTCATGGAATCATGGACAATACATCAGGCACCTCAGAATTAGGCCATGCCCGTATTTTGTCTGTTTTAACTGTGCAGACAGTATGGAGCTAGTGTCTTTAGGCCAGGACCAAGTGTGGACTCCTGATTCTAGTGGTGCCCTCTCACAGGGCTCTTTGGCCTCTGGCTCTTACTGAGCTGTGCACCTCCCTGATGACATCAATGTACTTGTTGATCATTGATCATAGTGGCCTGATTGACCCAAAGCTGAAACTCCTGCAGAAGTTTGTGGATAGCTGCCCTTGGAAGACTTAAATTCTTGGTATGAGGTGGAGTTTTGTATTATATGTGGTTAAAGCCTTGTGAGAAGTGGGGAGGCTCAGAGTCAGGACCCCCCAACCCCACACCCTCAGTGTACTTGGGTGCTTGATCCTCCTGTGTCTGTGCCACCCAGCAGGGTCTCACTATGTAGCCCTGGCTGACTTGGAACCTGGAATTCACTCCTTAGATTAGGTGGCCTTGAACTCACAGGGACCACAGTGAAATGCCTGCCTCTGCCAGCCAGTGCTGTGATTATGTGGGCAGCATGATTTCCTTATTTGAATGGTTTTTGTGAATTCACCTTTGGAGTATATTTCAGCACAGTTTGATGAAAGCCTACTGCTGTTTGTAACCACTGCACTAGTTAAAACAGGAAATAATCCCATCATGCCTAAGATTTTCCCATGGCCTCCCCAGCCTCAGGAACAACAGAGCTGCTATCCCAATGCTTTCATTTTCTTCAGAGTGCTGTGAAGTGGCATCTCACAGTGAGCACCCTTTTCAGCATGGTTTCTTTCATTCAGTGCGGTATATTTGTTGTTGGTTTTGGTTTTGTTTTGAAATAAGACCTCACTCTAGTCTGGGGCTGGTCTGGAATTTACTATGTTAACGTAGCCCAGGCTAGCCTCAGACTTGAAGCAAGGTTGTTCTCCTGCCTCAGCTTCCTGAATGTTGGGATTACAGACCAGCCATCACACTTGGTTTTGACTACATTATTTGTATGTGTTATATATTTATTTTCCCCTATTGGAATGTATTCATTGTATACACATGAGCAACACGTGTTCATATAAGTATATAATGTACTTTAGAAAATCCATCTCTTGGAGACTCCTAAGTGTTCCTTTTCTCATGCCTCCCCAGCTTTCTGTTCTAGACAGTTTTACTTCTGCTTCCATGGTATGTATGTAATTGATGATTTTATCTATATAAAACCTAGGGGCCACAAATAAGAGAAGACATTTGTCTGAGGCTGACTTAACTTTTTTGGTGTGTGTGTGTGTGTGTGTGTGTGTGTGTGTAGAACAGAGGACAACTTGTAGAAGGTGGCTCTCTGTCTACCTGTGGGTCCCAGGCTTGGTTGCTAGCGCTTTTCCCTTTGGAGCCATCCGTGGTGATTTGAATGGGAATGTTCCCATAGGCACCAAGTAATTGAGCATTTTGTCCCTAGTTGGTTTGGGGAGGTCTTAGAAAGTGTGGCCATGCTGGAGGAAGCATAAGACTTGGGGTGGGCTTACAGAGTTCTACATAGTTCTGCAGCTGGGGCCTGTCTCCAAACAAACAAATAACAAAAAACCCCAAACTTGTGGCAATCCTCCTGCCTCAGGGTGCTCAGTGCTGGGATTACTGATGCAGGGTTGCCACACTGCACTAGAGTTGTTTTCTTTTTTTGCTAATTGTCAAGGGTTGACTGCAGACTCTGAAGCACAGATTGCAAGTAGCAACTACTCATCACATCAGGGCTTTTGGCCTTGGCGGGTGAAGAGCTTGCTTTCAAGATGGCTTGCTGGCTGGGATGTAAAACCAGCTCTTTTTTCCTTCCTGCCCTTTCACATTCATTCTTGGACCTACGTCACAGGATGTCACTGGGTTAGTGTTTTCTCCCCACCTTGAGACAGGCTCAGTTAACAGAGCCCAAATGAATGCGGACTTAATAAAATACTACTTTGTATGTTTGAGGGGCTGAAAGTGTAACTGGCAGAATGTTGCTCTGGTTCCATTCCCAGCACCACAAACAACACAACTGCCTTTGTGATGCTTGAAACAAGAGCAGAGAATAACAGTTTTGTTGTAAAACTGTGTTCCTTTAACCACACTTGTGGATATCCTAAAAACTGACCTCTTGTTAAGAGTTCATGGGTCTCTTTAGGATGTGATTTTCTGAGTGTGTCTGTCCCTTCCTCCACTCTGTCTTCTGCTTTGCCATCCTCACGCCCTTTACAATTGATAAAGGGAAAACAGGCATATCTGAGGGCTTCCTGATATTCCTAGAAACTAAGTTGATCCAGTTCATTCTAATCCTGATTTAATATACCCATAATACATAAATAAGTTCTTTTAGGTTATCTGTAAATTTCAGTATTTTTCAAAAAAGACCTGGACCTTGGTTTCCTCCTAACAGCATTTCCATGCCCAGGCCTGTGGCAGTGTCATAAGGCACTTGCAGGACCTTGTGGGGTGCCGTTTTGAACCTGCTGCTTGGTTCTGTGACTGCATGAGGCTTGAGGTGAAATGTGCCCTTCCTCCTTTGGGTTGCATTAGGCCTCTGGTCCCCCTGCTGTTAGTCACTGGTTTATAGGCATTGCTCTCTCTCTTGGCCTCTACCTAACCCCTAACCTCTTCTAGCTGGGGAGCTCCTGGGAAACCCTGGAGAGGCACATTTGAAATATTGATGGACCCAGGTTTGCTCCTGGGAGCTGCCTCCCCCCCAACCCCTTTTATTGCTATCAGTGTAATGGCAGAAAAATGGCTGGGCCTGCTTTACCTTACACTTCCGGGGTGTTACTTCCCTGGAGTTTCTGCTCATGCACTTTGGACAGTTTCTTATTTTGCACATGTGTGGAGGTCAGAAGACAACTTGGGAGTTGATTCTCTCATTCCACCACGTGTGACCTGGGGATTGACCTGGGGGTTATCAGGCTTGGCTGAATGCAAGCACCTTTACCAGCTGAGCCATCTTCTGGACCTATCTTAAAGTTGCAAAAGCAGTAAGTTGCCATGAAGGGAAATGCCAGATCAAAAACTACAACTTGTCACTTGCATGTCCTAGAAGCAGCCACTGTTAACAGTTTGTTTTGTATCATTGCTATTTGGGGGTGGGTAGTTAAAGAGCTTTATTAATGCAATAGATTAACTTAATAAACATTTTTCTATTGCCATTTTTTTAGGTAGGGTCTCCTTCTGTTGTCCTGGGTGGCCTGGAGCTTGCTTGTTTGTAGCCCGGGTAGCCTGTGTAGCTGCAGCATTATCATAATCATACAGTGGGTTTTGAAGACATAGCTGAGTGGTCCTCTAGCCTTAGCCTTCAGTGCTGGGATTAGAGGCTGGTGTGTGCCACTATGCCTGACTTGCTTTGTATTTAAATCTCATCCTGGTGTGATCAACAGTGAAGAGCCCCATTTACTTATGTTTATCATCTTTATTGGGGTGCAATTTAGATGTAACAAAGTGCAGTCATTTTGGTATGAGATGTTTTGTTTTGTTTTGGTCTTTGAGACAAGATCTCCCTGTAGCCCCAGTTGGAACTTCCAATACGTACAGACCAGGCTGGCTTCTGAGATCCACCTGCCTCTTCCTCCTGAGTGCTGTGGATTAAAGGCTTGCCCACTACCGTGTGTGGCTCTTGTTTTTTTGAGACAGGGTCTCACCACGTAGCACTGACCAGCCTGGAACTTGCTATGCAATAACAATTTTTAATAACTTATACTTTATTTGTGTGTATGTATTCACTCATGCAGGTGTGTTCACAGCCCTCCGGTGGAGGTCAGAGGACAACTTGGGAGTTCTCTGCTTCTACCATGTGGGTCCCTGGGGATCAAACTAGGTAGTAATGCTTGGTGGCAAGCTCCTTTACCCACTGAGCCATCTCACCCACTCAGAAAGCCCATTTGAGGAATTTGCACAGGCACTCACATCTGTGCCACCATTGCAGTCAACACAGACCACTTCCACTACCTCAGCCGAGTCCCTTTGGCGGTTCCTCTTTTAGACCAGATCTCTGGAAATTCTGGTTCCAGAAGGACAAACAGAAAGTCAAGGCCTTGGGCGCTGTGGAGAGGGTGAGTCTGTAAAGACAGAAGTTACAGTGTCCTGGCTTCCTTCCAATGGGTACAAGATATAAAAGCTCTGTAAAATCTTCACCTGTAAAGCATCTAGTTTCAGTGGAAGGCCAGAGTCTTATCTCTCTTTTCCTATTTCTTTATAAACATTTGCTGTTTCTGGGCCACAATGCAAATAGCCAGGGCACATTGTTTTCCAGTGAGCAGATGCCTGCTGGGAGGCAAATTCCTCAAGGATTGCCTGGAAAACATGGAAGCGAATTCCATTCCATCAACACACTTTTTCGCTGAGCATCTGCCATGTGCCCAGCTCTCCTTCCGGGTGTTTGAGGGACACAAAGAAACAGCTTGCTTCTAGGGACTCTTGAATCACTAGACAGGGGAAGAGAATTACTGGAACTTGGAATACGGAATTGGTAAAGTGTTGAATTATTTTTTATTAGGTACTATGTGCTTATATCAAAATAAGCAGTCACTGTAGGGCATGCGAGACCATGCAGTAGAGACCAGAGGTCCTGAAAGCAAGCCCCCTTTTGTGTCTTCTTGCAGAGGTGGCCTGGTGGGATTGGGGAGCAGGGACTCCCATCTTTGGTGTTGACTGCCTGTTTTGTTTTGTTTTTTGGTAGGCACAAAGAGCTCTTCTACAAAAACTGAAGGTTCCTCAGGCCTGCACAGTCCTTTGCCGAGACCCCTAGGTGGTTTCTTGAAGTTTTCCTTTGAGGAAAATGTCAGGTTTTGAGTGTAACAGGAATTTAAAATGTGCAGAGGACATTGGATGAAACTACGGTGCAGCTAGTTAGGCAGACACTCTATCAGCTGAGTTGCGACCCCAGCCCCCATGTAGGGGCATGCCAGGGACCAGCTATTGTAAGTGCCTTTCAGAAGGGCCTTCCGCCAGTGATGAGGTCCTAGGGGATGTGACCTATTTGCTCCAATGGGGCACGTGACTCTGGATCTTTACGGCAGGCTGCAGGCTGCTTCCTTCCTGCAGGCTCAAGAGCTCTCCTCTCTTAGGCTGGCTGTGGAGGGAGAGTCAGTTTCTCTACTTGGTTTCCTGTGTAGTTCTTTCCCCTTGAGTGGACTCTGAACTCTAGTGGGGTCTAAGTCTACCGGGGAATAGGAGGCAGTTGGGCTGGGGTTGGCCCCTGTTGAACTGATGGTGGGTTCATATGCAGGCAGACTATGGTAGTCCTTCCAGAAGACCTGGAGCCTTTGAGGATATGTATTTAAAGACTGGCTGCAAGTAGCCGCTGGGTCCCACTTAATTAACTTGCTAATTAATTAGTCAAATTACTTTATTTGCAAGTCTCATCCTGTCCTGGAACTGACTGTGTAGCCTAGACTGGCCTCAAATTCATGGCAATCTAGGCAGTTACTCACTGCCCCAGCCTGGCTATATTCTCAGCTCTTAGAAGAGAGCCTTGCAGCTGTGTAAGTCCACCTCTCAAAGCCCAGGTGGCTATCTCTCTTTCCCTCCCTGTCGTCACCACAGGGCCAGCAACAGGCAGCTTGGAACAGAGGTAGCCTCCCCTCCCCCAGCTTCCTCTCCCAAAGGGATCTCTGATGGAATCTCCCCAAATCATCTCCAATGGTGATGCAGAGCTGGTGTTTAAACAGAGCAAGCCCCCGTCCCCACCTTTAATGCTTTGAAGGGCAGCAGAGTATTTACACTGGTTACCTAAAAGCCACTGCATAGCATGACTACAAAGAAGACCCTCAAGACAGAGTTAATGATTAAATCCAGAGCTTTGGGTCTGTTTTCCACTGAGATTGCTCCCCCTGAACTTTGCTCCCTCACGTTCTGCGACCTTAGCCCAGGTTGCATGCTGCTTCTAAAGCAGGTGAGGTTGCTTCAGGAGCCCTTCCTTGGCTCTTCCTTTCCCTGCCCAGTCCCTAGAGGGGAACATGCCCAGGTGCTTTTTCGTGCTGACTTTGCTTGGATACTGCCTGCAACCCACATGCCCTGGGCTGCAGATTCCTCTCTGGGCTCTTTGTTCACCAAAGGCTAGAGTGGCCACCTTCTGCAGTGTTGGCCAGGATGGGCTTGGCCTGACTGGCTGGTGCTTTAGAAGCCTGGCTGCTGCCCCAGCAACAGGGCTGAGAATGAGGGTGCATACCTGACCAGGACGGTCTCTCTTAGTCACTCCTAAGTTGAACTTGGCCAGCCATCTTTTATCTTGACCACAGTCACAGTAGAGACCCTTCCTCTGTTTCTTAAAGATTTTTAAAAATTTGTTTTTATTTTATGTGTATGAGTATTTTACCTGCATGTTTGTAAGCATGTACCATGTACATGCCTGGTACCCACAGAGACCGGAAGAGGGTGTTAGATCCCAGGGAACTGTAGTTACAGATGGTTGCCACCATGTGGGTGTTGGGAACTTAACCCCAGTCCTCTGGAAGAGCAGTATGTGATCTTAACTGCTGAGCCATCTCCCCAGCTCCTACTTTTTAAAAAATTTTTTACTAATTTTTATGTGTATGAGTGTTTGCCTGTACATATTTTAGTTGTACCTGTGTGTGCAGTGCCCATGGAAGCTGGAAGAAGGTGTCAGATCCCTTGGAACTGGAGTTATGGTTACTAGCCGCCATGTGGCAATTGAACCCTGTTCTCTGGAAGAGCAGGCCAGTGCTCTTAACTACTAAGCCATCTCTCTAGCCCTCAGGTTGCAGTTCTTAAGAACTGTGTTCTCACCATGTTCTGGGAACTTGTTTCTACCTGCTTTTCTTTCTTTTTTTGAGACAAGGTCTCCCTGATGCCCGAGGTGACCTGGAACTCACTGTGTAAACCAGGCTGGCCTCTTCTCACAGAGATCCTCTTTTTTTCCGTCTTTATGAGACAGGGTCTCCTTGTAGTCCCAGCTGATCTGGAGCTTGCTATGTAGACCAGGCTGGCCTTGAACTCACAGAGCATCTCTCCTGCTTCTGTCTCCTGAGTGCTGGGATTAAAGGTGTGTGCCATCATGCCCGTGCCCGTCCTTTCTCTCTCTCTCTCTCTCTCTCTCTCTCTCTCTCTCTCTCTCTCTCAGTATTTTTATTTTATGTGTATGAGTATATTGCCTGCATGTGTGTAAATGTACTCATGTTGTGCAGTGCCCATGGAGTGCCCAGAAGAAGGTGTCAGACCCCCTGGAACTAGAGTTATAGACAGTTGTCAATTGCCATGTGGGTGCTGGGAATCGAACCTTGGTCCTCTGAAAAGCAGTCAGTGCTCTTAATTGCCGAGCTATCTCTCCAGTTTCTTTCTTTCTTTCTTTCTTTCTTTCTTTCTTTCTTTCTTTCTCTTTCTTTTTTTTTTCCCTGTAGCCCCAGCTGTCCTGGAACTCACTATGTAGACCAGGCTGGCCTTGAACTCACAGAGATCCGCCTGCCTCTGCCTCCCAAGTGCTGGGACTACAGGTGTGTGCCACCACGCTTCCAGTTTCTTTTTTAAAAAGACAGGGTCTCACTATGTAGCTGTGGCTGGCCTTGAACTCCTAATTCTCTTACCTTAGTGCCTCTACTTTCCAAGGGCTGGGATTACTTCTGCCTACTTTTCTCCAGCAAGAAAAACATGAGCTGAGAGATTTCAGCCAAACTCCATGGGGAGAAGGGAAGCTGCTTCAGGGGAGGGCAGGGCATATCTTTCTGTTGCAGTTGGGCTACCCAGGAGGGCAAAATCAGATTCCACTCCTGTTTGTGTGGATTTATTTGCTCTCAGCAGTGGGTGGGGTGGAGGGTTGGTCTTCTTGCAAACTGGTTGTTTATGACATAATTATGTGTAGTGTTAGTCATTTTACTTTTGACTACCAGGAAACTCAGAACCTATTCGTGGTCTCAATCCAGTAAGTCATCCCCTTAGCTTGCTTCTTTTTCCTTGACTCAAGCCTGTCTCTGTGATTGCTTTTCTATCTTATGCTTGTAATCCCAGCACTCTGGAGGTAGAGGCTAGAATATCAGGACTTCAGGGCTAGCTTTAGCTAAAGAGTTTGAGGTTTGAACCCTCTCCAAAAAAAAATTGCCAACCAACAAACAAAAAAAGTAATTGATTTTCTCTGTAAGCTACATTTCTGAGATTTGAGTAAAAGTTGATGAAATAAGACTCAAAGTTGAAATTTGAGAGATCATACATTGCCCATGGTAAGGATAGTTTTTGGTCCAACAAATCCGACTGATGGGATATAAAAGAATTAAGTCATTGTACCATCGCAGCACTTGGCAAACAAACACTTAATCCTCCTGTTCGCCCTGCTCCCTTCTTGGACAGAGTCCAGACCCGTGCCAAGGGGTGGGTCAAGGAGACTTTGCTGGAATAGCCTGGCTCAGATAGCCGAGGCCAGAGGGTTACAAAGCCCTCACGTGTGAAAATCAAAGCACAAAAAACCCAGGGCTAGTCATGTTTGTCTCCTTGTCCAGGCTGGGCCAGGTGTGGGCGCTTCTGGTCTGTGTCGCACCCCTCCACCCCGGAACTTGCTATTCTGCAATTTGGTACAACTTGAAACCCCTTCTTGCGAGGTGGGAGGAAGTGATTAATCCCCACTTCCTTCCCTGGGAGTTTTATGGGCCACTGGGAGTCTGCCTTACCCTGTCTTAATGGTCATAAATGACCCTGTCCTCTGAGGGCAGGGCCAGGCCCCTGTGATTCTGTGCCTGAACCCCAAGCAGTTAGGCACTTATTAAGTGCTTTTTGATGGCAGTAGCATTGGTCTTCTGTAATTGGGGGGTGGAGTGAGAAGCTTTGTGGGATCAGCGGGGTGGTGGCTTAGAGCACCTCCAGCCAGGAACACTGGGCCAGTCTGGGGCTGCTAGGATGCTCTATCTAGCAGGGTTGGCCTGTGGATTCTGGGAGGCGGGGGCTGGGCAGCTTTGTATCTGGCTTGAGGGGTAGCACATTGGGGTGAAGTGTAAAGATAAATGTAATTGAAAACCCATTGTTGTACTCTCTGAGTCATACCTCTCACCCAGGGAGCCAAGTTTTGGTGAAAAGGGCATTTGGGATTGCCTGGCTTTTGGAGGTTGGCCCGTGGCCCCTGGGGTACTG
The DNA here is from genome assembly GCF_000622305.1 of Nannospalax galili. NCBI lineage: Eukaryota > Metazoa > Chordata > Mammalia > Rodentia > Spalacidae > Nannospalax > Nannospalax galili. Next base: position 6,688 of record NW_008354709.1, on the reverse strand, counting down.
GCATGGGTGGCTGGGCCGTGCTCTGCTTATGGGAGGACAGTTAATGTGGAAGGTTGGTTAGGGGCAGTTACTGAACTGAGTTTGGTCTTCCCCAGGAAGCAGTCTTATTGCTCCCCTCTGTACTTATCCCATTACCTGCTGGGTTTTATCTGGCTGTCCTCTGGGCAGGTGCCGACCTGGAAAGCAGTCCTATGCCCAGACCTCCTTGTGAAGCTGGTAAAGTCCAGGCAGTGCAGCCCTGCTAAGGACTTGAATGCGCCTAGTGCAAAATACGGTGTCAAAAATCATTATAGAAATGTTCGCCTCTCCTTTTCCCTGTCTACAAGACAAAGTCTTGCTGTGTAGCCTAGATTCCCTTCATTCAATCACCTGCCTCAGCCTCTTGAGCCACTAGGGTTACAGGCATATACCACCATACCTGGTTTTAGAGTATTTTCTTCAAAAAGCCACTTTTAGCCACTACCTACCACATGCTTTCCATGCCCCATGTATTTCCATCTTCGTTAGTTTGTGTGGTGTCTTAAATAAGTACCCCTCTTCCTACCTAGTTTTGGCAACAGAGACCCAACCCAATTTTGGCTGAGGCAAAAGCATTGCTGTGAATGTGTTGTCCCTACTGACTGCGTCACCTAAAACTCTCAGATGTCCCCAGTGCCCTGACCTGACTGGGCAGCTCCCACTAGCTACCATACCAGGGGGCTTGTGGCAGACCCTCTGGTCCCCACTCCTCAATCACATTTGCACGGAGTCTTGACCTAGAGGAGGTTCAGGTACAGACAGTTCATTGTAGAATTATTTATTTATGTGGAAACAGTCCTCCCAGTTGCCCCATCTGGCCTGGAACTCATTATGGAGACCAGGCTGGCCTCAGTCTCACAGAGATCCACCTGCTTCTGCCTTCCAAGTCCTGGGACTAAAGGCATGAGGCAGCCACCAAACCCAGCTCAGCTTTTTTTTTTTTTGAGATCGTCTCCCTGTAGCCCCAGCTGGCCTGGAGATCACTATGTAGATCAGGCTGGCCTTGAAGGCACAGAGATTTGCCTGCCTCTGCTTCCCACATGCAATTTTTTTTGTCTTTTTGAGACAGGGTCTCCCTGTAGCCCCAGCTGTCCTGGAACTCATTATGTAGACCAGGCTGGCCTCAAACTCACAAAGATCCGCCCGCCTCTGCCTCCCAAGTGCTGGGATTAAAGGCATGCGCCACCGCTAAGTGCAACTTTTTAAAATTTATTAAGTGAGTAAAAATAAATAGAATTTTGAGACAGGATCTCGCTCTAAATGGTCTAGAACTACCGATCCTGGGCTGGAGAGATGACAAAGTGGTTAAGAGTGAGTACTGAAGACCTGAATTTGGTTCCTCAGACTCAACTGTCTGTAACTACAGTTCCAAGGGATCTGACCTGTCAGGTACCAGCACTCATGTGCACAGACACACACATATATATAATTTAAAACAATAAAATAACATTTTTTATAAAACAAAACAGAAGACACCCGCTCTTTCTGCTTCAGTTTTTTGAGTGCTGGGGTTCAGGTGTACACCGCTGCATGCAACATTTGACAGATAATAGGGTTTTTGTTGGTGTGCTGGAGACTGATGAATTCAGGGCCTTTCGCATACTAGTCAAGTGCAGCAGGAGCCACATGCCAGTGCAGTATTTTTATTAAAGACGGGGTCTCCCTGTAGCCACACCTGACTTGAAACTTGTTAAGTAGACCAGGCACCTGCTGTGATGCACCTGCTGAGATTAAAGGTTCTCACCACCACACCTAGCCTCGGCATTGGTGTTTTAGCACCTGTTATTTCTTCTGCTTCCTTAGCGTCCTCCAGTTTTTTGTAAGTTGTCTCAAATAAGACTGAAAGGAGGGAGGGCTGGGGAGACAGCTTAGTTGGTAAAGCACTTGGCATTCAAGCATGAGGTCCTGAGTTCAGATCCCCATCACCTACATAAAAGTTGGGCAGGGTGGTACATCTGTAATCCCAGTGCTGGGGTCCTGGAGACAGCTGGATTGGTAGACGACTAGCCAGTCAGCCAGCCAAGGAGGTACTGGGTCAGTGAGAGACACTGTCTTTAAAGAAATAAGGTGGGGGAGTAATCAAGGAAGACATTCAACATGGACCTCTGGCCTCCATGCACACACACAGGCAACACACACGTTTTAGACTGAAAACATACCTGCTGCACACATGATCTTTTTTCCGTGTAGAGTCCTCTTTGAACAGGATCTCACTATATAGCTCTGGTTGGCCTGGAACTCCCTAGATCTTCCTGCCTCTACCTTTCAAGTGCTGTGATTAAACCACAGTGGGTTCATACCTGTTAAAACCTCAGCACTTGGGAGGTTCTGAGGCAGTATTTTGCTGGGGGTTCCAGAATAACCTGAACTGAGTGAGACCCTGTCTTAAAGAAGGGGGGATGACTGAGCTCTATTGTATCTTTTCTTTTTTTCTTTCTATTTATTTATTTACTTGGGTCTTTTTGAGACAGTCGCCCTGTAGCCCCAACTGGCCTGGAACTCACTGTGTAGACCAGGCTGGCCTTCAACTCACAGAGATCCACCTGCTTCCACCTCCTGAGTGCTGGGATCAAAGGCGTTTGCCACCACGCACGCTTCTTGTCTTTTTTAATATTTAAGAAACTTAGTTTTATTTAATGTGTCGGGACACACATGAGAAGTTAATATGTTTTGGAATACAAGATGGGCCAGGAGCCACTAACTACTGTGTGAGTTAGCCTCTCTTGGCCTTGGGTTCCTCATCCACAGGTTCATGCCTCTATGGCATCCTGCAACAAAAATGAAATGAAGCAGGATGTTTGCCTGCAGCTGTGCTGGGGCCTGGGGCGGGTTCTCTGCCCTCTCAGATCTGGGGTCAGAGGAATCATGCAGAGGGAGTTCTGCAGGGTCTGGTCTGCAAGCGCTTATCTTGTCTCCAAAAGTCAGCTGGTCTACCACTGCTGTTACCAAGGGCAGGCCACTGAGTCATCAGACCTGACACCACTGGGATAGGGTTCACCAACAAGAAGCAGGGACAATTTTGGCTGATTTTTCAGCTCTTCAGCACTGCGTGTAGCTGAGCATTGCTTTTCTTCCTACTGCTGTTTGGGCAGTGATGCTCAGAAATTCACTTAGCCCTGTCCTGAGAGCAAGGGGCCCAACATTACTTTACGCCCTAGGGCACGTCAGTGCTGTGTGCCTTTTCACTTCTCTCCCTGTTCCTGGTAGCTGAATAAGCCCCAGGATGCTACTAAAATGTTTTAAAGCATTTTCCTGTTCTAAGAAATGGGACAGTGTGGGCTGGAGTGTTATATATAGCTCAGCATGCATGGGCGCACTTATGTACGTGCGCAAAACATTTCTTATACCTAAGATAAAAGTAAATTTTAGGGGCTCTCATGGCTCAGTGGTTAAGAGCACTGGCTGCTGTGGCAGAAGACCCAGATTTGAATCCCAGCACCCACGTGGTAGCTAAGAATCGTCTGTAACTCCAGGAAATCCAACACCCTCTTCTGTCCTCTCTGGGCAGTGCACAACACAGGTGCACTTACATACATGCAGGCAATACACTCATACACATAAAATAAAAATAATAAAAACATTTAAAAAAAGAAAGAAATGGGATTTTAGCCTTTGGTTGGGGGGAAGGGCTTAAACATGAGGACTGGAAACTTAGGGGCAGAAGAGGAGCAATCAGGACTTGGGGAGCCTCTTGGAACTGTTACAATGCTGATGTGTGGGGAAAAAGAAGACAGATGTTGTAGAGGCCCCAGTGAATTCTTCCTGATAGTTAAAAGTCAGCCTGGCCTTTCGTCTTTTCCCTCTTAAGACCTAGATTTTTTTTTTTTTTTTTTTTTTTTTTTGTAATGTCGATTGAACCAGGACCTTGAGTTCCCTAAGCATACACTCAATCTATTATAAATTCAGTGTGCACAAGGTTGCCTGGGACTTATTTTTGGAGCGACAGTCTCATTCTACTATGTAGCCTAGGCTGGCCTGGAGCTCGCTATGTAGACCAGACTGGCCTCCAACTCACAGAGATTGACCTGTCTTTGCCTTCCCAGCGCTGAGACTAAAAGTGTGCATTTACTTTTACTTTTATGTGTATGAGCGTTTTGCCTGCGTATATGTAAATGCACCGTGTGTGCCTGAAGCCCCTGGATAGGGCCCCAAGTTCTAAGTAAGCTATTACTGCCAGGAGTGGTGGCACATGCCTTTAATCCCAACCCTTAATCCCAGCACTCAGGAGGCAGAGGCAGGCGGGTCTTTGTGAGTTTGAGGCCAGCCTGGTCTATGTAGTGAGTTCCAGGACAGCTGGGGCTACTGGGAGACCCTGTCTCAAAAAGACAAAAAAGAGAAACTATTACTAAATTTGCCCATGGCTGTTTTACCCTGGTCAAGTGGCCCCCATCCTTGATCTCCACTATTTTGCCTACCTGGAAACAGTTAAGTGACTTACTACGGACAGACAAGAAAGGGTCTTCTTCATAGCTGGGAATGGAGAGCCCATCATAATTATGCACCAAATTAAGGGGTTGCCAGGCCCTGGGATTATAAACTATGCACACATTTTATAGGTGGCTCCTATTTAGCTAGCTGGTAAGTGCCTGTGGCCCAGAGTATCCATTGTTTTGTATTTCAAAAGTAGAACTATATCCAACCTGATTGGATGGTTTCAGAACTCAGCATGGGTCCCTGAGGCTCATGGTGACAATCATTTGAGTTTACTAGTCCCATATACTTTTTGGGGGTAAGATAGAGGATGGATCAGGAAGACCAAAGTTTTCTGAGGTTTAGATAGATAGGAGATTGTGATTAGAGGCTGTAATTTGCATTTTGTGTGTGAATCTCTTAATAGCAAGCATCAAGGAGGTCCAAAAGCCAAGAAGAAAATTGTTCCCGATGGATTTTTGAAGGCATTTCCCTTACCCACCCCCTGGGTTTGCCCTATTTATATAGAGTGTTGATGTCATGGCATTTCAAAGGGATATTGTATGTCTTGACTGGTTGTTTCTTTTAAATAGGTCCAGAATATTCCCTGCTCCCGATAATGACCGGCATAGTTCCTGCCAGAAATGGAAATTGTCCCAGAATGTCTTTGTCACACTCGTGACTAGAGTCATTCTCTGTCCTGCTTAATTCTGGACTCCTTGGCAATAGTTGGAATGTAATCAACTGAAAATAACCTCTAAGAAACAGTAGCTTGTGTAGATTCTTCTCTGGATTTTAAATTGGCTTGTGTAGACTGGTTCTTTGGTTTTTGTTTTTAAAGGTAATTAAAAATGAAATGCTGAATACAGGTTGGGAAGAAAACCTAGCTAAAGCTGGGGGTTTGCAGGGAGCCATTCCCTGGGCCATCCACTTGTGTCTGTCTCAGGATTAATCATTTCCTTCTGACCTTGTGCTGTGGCCCTAACATGTTGCCTTGATCAGATGCCCAAATCTCAAGTCATATCTCCACATCCTTACCCCATTCTGATCAGAATCTTGAGAGGTATAGGCGTGTGCGGAGAGGTCTAATGGCTTGAATAGAAAAGTTCGGAATACACAAAATGGAAAGCAGATTGTCATTAGTTTTGAAAATGAGCCTTCCCATCTTTCTGGAATTTTTAGTTTTGAATAGGGTTTTTTTGTTTGTTTGTTTTTTTGGTTTTTTTTTTTTTTTTTTTTTTTTTTGAGACAGGGTCTCCCTGTAGCCCCAGTTGGCCTGGCACTTGCTGTGTAGACCAGGCTGGCCTAGATCTCACAGAGCTCCGCCTCCATCTCTGCCGGGACTAAAGGCATGTGCCACCACGCGCGGCCTGAACAGGCTTTTTCAAAAGCATCCTTCATCTTTGCATTTTTAAGACTTTTTTAGTGTTAGGTCTAAATTCCTTTCCTATTTTGACTTGTTTTTTTAAAATTTAAAACCAAGCTGGGTGTGGTGGTGTGTTTTTTTAAAATTTAAAACCAAGCTGGGTGTGGTGGTGTAGGTCTTTAAAACCTGCACAAACAAAAAAAAAAAGTTAAAAAAAATTAAAACTAAATTTCAGCAGCTTGGAGAGATGGCTTAGTAAGTAGTTAAGAGCACCCACTGACTGCTGTTGCAGAGGACCAGGCAGGGTTCAATTCCCTGCACCCACAAGGTGGCTAACACCTATCCTTAACTCCAGTTCCAGGGGATCTGATGCCCTCTTTTGGCTCTCGTGAGCACTGTATACACCTGACATGCTTACATGCATGCAGGCAAAACAACAACAACAAAAAAAAGTTTAAAAAAATAGTAATACATAGCAATACAATTTACATAATAAATAATAAACTCGATATCTTTTTTTTTTCTTTTTTTCCCCAAGACAGGGTCTTCCTGTAGCCCCAACTGGCCTAGCACTCACTATATAGACTAGGCTGGTCTCAGAGATCTGCCTGCCTCTGTCTCCCCAGTGCTAGGACTAAAGGCATGCATCACCATGCTCAGCCTTTTTGATAATAGTTTCAAACATAAGAAAAGGAAGAATTTCAGGTTACAAAACCCTGTTCTCTGGGACAGTTTATTTTTAAGTTACTTTTTTCTTTCTGGCGTTATGTAGCTGTGAACTCTCAGAGATCCTCCTGCCTCTGCCTTTTGAGTGTTGGGACTAAAAGCTAGTACCACCATACCTGGCTAAAAAAGTCACTTTTTCTAAGTTGGTTAAAGCAACAAATGTATTTC
>NW_008354708.1:0-260 GCF_000622305.1 Nannospalax galili | reverse complement strand
CAAAATACAAACATATATAAAACAATTAGAATATCTATAGTAAAGTCTTTATTGATATTTACCTTCAATATGTAAATGAATCAAATTTTCCATTAAAAAGACAGGCTGGCACTCCTATCCTCAGGCCTCTTGGGGTAAGTCTAAAGCGCAGCCCTCCGCACCTTGAATCCCCAAGCCACATTCACCCTTCCATCTCCCCCGCTGTTCAATACTCCTAGTTTGAGACCTGCGCCATCCCTAGACTTGGGGCCCCAGACACC
>NW_008354707.1:28172-35137 GCF_000622305.1 Nannospalax galili | reverse complement strand
CACCTTTATTGCCACTCACGATAGCTACCTGCCTTTTTGCAACAGTGACTTCACAACTTTAGGGAGGGCTCCAGTTCTGCCACTTGCTTTAAGAAGCAAAATCCTGGGATTTTAAAGTTCTTCCTACTGTATTTACTGTGTGTGCCACAGGTTTCTTCTGCGATGTATAATCAACATCATGGTAGATGTGGATAATGCTCACATTGAAGTTGTGTGTGTGTGCATGTGTGTGTGTGTGCACGCATGTGTGTGTTGCATGTTGAAACCAGAGGTTGATGTCAGGCATCTTCCTCAATCATTCTGCACCTTACTTTGTGAGACAGGGTCCCTTGCTGGACCTGAATCTCATCAACTCAGCTAGCATGCTGGAAAATGAGCTTGAAGGATCTTCCTGATGCTCTGTCCTGTTTTTACTTTTTAAATGTTTTATTATTTTATTTTATGTACATGAGTGTATATAAGTAAGTGCAAAGCTTGCGGAGGTCAAAAGAGGGCATATGATTCCCCTGGAAATGGAGTTAGGGACAGTTGTTAGCCACCATGTGGATGCTGGGAATCAAACCCGGGTGGTCTACAAGAACAGCCAGTGATCTTAACCACTGAGCCATCTCTCCAGCCCCTTCTGGCATGTTTTAAAATAGGTACTGGGGAAACACTTTACTGAGCCATTTTCCAAGCCTACTTTGTCTAACTTTCACTGTTAAATTTATATTAATATTTTGACTTAATAAACATTTGCTTTTCCAATGCATTACAATTGAATCATGAAATTTTCACTTCTTTCCCATTTTAAGAATTCAATGTCAATCCAGAATTGTCAATATTATATACTTGCTATTCTATCAACTTTAAATTAATATTGAAAGAATGAATTAATGTAAATTTAGTTAAAGATAGCAGCTTGTGTTTAGTAGTCACCAGAATCTTAATATTGTTGAAAGGTAATTAATTTTGATATATAGTCTACAATTATTCAGTTTCATATTTAAATTTATAAGCTACAAATCTTTATTTTTTAAATATTTTATTTTCTTAAATTTCTGTGTGTGTGTTGCCTGGATGTGCACCTGTGCTGTTTGATGCCTGTAGAGGTCAAAGGGGGCATTGGATTCCCCTGGAACTGGAGTTATGGATGATTGTTAGCTCACATATGGGTGCTAGGAATCAAACCTGGGTCCTCTGCAAGAACAGCCAATCCTCTTAACTGCTGAGTCATCTTTCTAGCCCCCATAAATAACCCAAAAATCTTGTTATATATAGTAGAGTTAGCATTGCTTGAAGATTTGTGCTCAAATGGTTTTAAAGATCTATTTTATGTGCACACCTTACCTGTTTGGCTCATGAAGACATGGGTTTTCAAGTATGACTATCTTGTTTTGTTCAGCTCCCAATACTATCTATAAGCTACACTTCTTGTTAACATTGAAGTCCTAGCATCTTGCCCTGAAACTCTACTGGAATGAAGGAGGAATAAATCAGCCCGTCCTGTAGTTATGGAAATATTCATGTCGAAGGCATCAAACTGACACATTTTCTTTTGTTCTTCCGTGATTTTTTTATGTTTAATTATTTCTCTTTATTTTTTTACTCCTTAGGGTACTTAATTCATCATTTACAAATTGTGATATTTCCTGTATTTGATAAATATAAAAATTTGAGGTCAGGAGCTATAGAAAAATTAGTAGAGATCCTGGTTTTGTTTTTCCTACCTGACTTTCTAATGTAATTTTTGATAGCTTTGGTAAGTTTATACCCAAGATTTATTCAAAGAAACAGGAGGAGATAGATAGATGATAGATGATGATAGATAGATGATAGATAGATAGATAGATAGATAGATAGATAGATAGATGATAGATACATGATAGATACATGATAGGTAGACAGATGATAGATGATAGACAGATGGATATATAGATGACAGGTGATAGATAGATAGATGATAGGTAGACAGATGATAGATGATAGATGGATAGATGATAGATAGATAGATGACAGATGGATAGACAGACTTACCTACATACATACAGAGATGATAGATAGATAGATAGATAGATAGATAGATAGATAGATAGATAGATAGATGATAGAGATATAGATATACAAATAAGTCATGGATCTCTGAAGTGAAATTTATATGACATAAAAATGGTGTTATGCTCACTGTGATTATAAGTAATGTTGTGTTAAACTCTTTAAATACATAAGATCTGGTCTATTTTGTTTCACTAAGATCATTACTACTTCCCTCCAAATTTGTGAGAGTTGAACTAATGCAATATTGACTGTCAACTGTTGGATTCCTACAAAAAAATAAATAGGTCTAGCTTCAATTAAAATGCATGTAGGATACCATGGAACAGAATGTTTGAGGATTATACTCTAATACAATTGGTTGGTTGCTCACAACAAGCTTTATTGAAGTGTGGCAGGTGTATTATATTAAAAATGAATAAAATGTCTGATTTTGACCAGAAGAGTCTGCTATATCAAATGTGCATTTTTAAATAGAAGTAATTCACTGGTTAAAGTGGAAAAGAGGCATATACAAATTTCATCCATGGAATATTTGAAAATCTCACTTTCATCCTGTCTTCTCTATCCTGAGTATTACATTATTGGAGTCTGTCATCCAGGTCCCAAAATGCACTCTCCAAAATATCTTATAGGAAAAATAAAGAGCATATTTCATCTCTATTAAGCCTTTTGGCCCTCTTCAGTTATTATTGTATACTCTGATCTTATTTTGGATGATTCCAGCTCTTTAAATCGATAGCCTTAATTTGGCACAGTCTATCCTAACATTTCTGTTATTTAAACTGTTCTCAGCATCAAATCAAATGTGTATTGCTGGGCATATCTTGGTATTCACTTTACTTTTCTCTCCTGTTTTACTCACGAATCTAACAAATATGTATTGGGTTTCCCATGGGATATACAGTGCTAACCTCTGAGACTAGGAAAGTAAGCAAAACTAGGGTAACATAATGCTTAACTTTAGGCTGCTTTCAAAATCACATAGATGAAAGTAAAATTGCTAACATAGAAAACGCTGTGGAGAAAAGATTCTGGTGAGGTCTGCACATACAGTAGTAGCTTTTACTGGTCCTAGAAGTGATGCCAGATTTAAGGAGAGGATTCCTTGCCTGGTATTTAATGAATGAGAAGGCACAACATACGTGGAAGATGAGCATGCAAATATTCCAGGTGGAGAAAATTACATGTGAGGTGATCTAGTGTTTGACAAAGATGTAGGCAGGAATAAAAATTTGTGGCTGCATCTGAGAGAGGAGGAGCAAGGCTGGACAGGGTAAGCACTTGTGCAAAACATTAACATTTAATCAAAGGCAATGACAAGCTGTCAACATTTACTGCAGGGTCTAGAAGGTGAGTTGATATGATCAGTTCATTTGACTGACTTCTATTTGGGCCCTAGATTAGCTGGCTTTGTGGATGTAAGTTGACCTGCCAGCCTTGGTGTGGTACAGGTGAAATAACTTTTCAGCTAGGATGGTGATGTTGTTGGAGGATATTAGATAATGTGCATTGTTATTGGAGCCCAAAATGAACAGGCATTGAAGTCTGAAAATTGAAAAAGCTGATGATCAGCCTCAGGGAGGAAGAGGAATGACTGTTTTGCTTAGAATATGCATAGCAACTAGTGCATCACAGTCTAAACTGTTACACAGCAGGGCCTTTTAAGCCTCTCTGATTAGTGCAGAAGAAATGTAGGATGGCTAAGAATAAACCCTCGATTTTGTCTAAATTTACCTGTAAGAAAGTTCATACCAGATCTGTCTAGCCTGTAGCCAACAAGCTGCATGCAGCTTTGGCCTGATTGCAGCCCAAAACAAAATCATGAACTTACTTAAAATATGATGAGGAAATTTTTTCTTTGCCATTTTTGGTAACTGGATTGTATGGCTCTTGAGAGTGAACTTTGTTGATGATGTGTTTTTCTTATTGCCTAATGGATGGTTGTAACCATGGTAGTACGTGTAGTACAAAGTCTATGGAAGAGTGGCTTAGTAGAGAACACACACATTCAATCTCAACACTCAGGAATGTGAGGCAGGAGGATCAGAAGTTTGAAACCAGCACAGGCTACAAAGCAGGATCCTATCATAAAAAATAGTCTGTAGAATATGTCAGTTCATTTTCATATACAACATATCTAACCCTGATAACTGGACTAAATTCCTTTTTGACGTTTCTCCTGTGTATCCTTAGCAACATTTTTAGAATGAAGTTAAGATCCATTAGGTAGGAGTGGAGAGGGAGTCCGGAAATTATATTTAGCTTTTGACCTCATTAGAATGTGCAGAAGAATAAATGAACCTGAAGGTCCAGTGTCCTCTGAAGCTGCAGTGTTCAAACACCTTCCTCTTTTCTTCCAATGTATATAAGTCACAGGAAAATTCCATGATGTGGACACATCAGTGAGTCTTCTGATCATAGCAAGAGTATAGAAAAATGTTGAGTAGTAGGATTTAAAGAAAAATCTGTCTCTACTAAAGTTTTAGCATGATTTAAAGGGAAGATAAAGGAAAGGTAAGATAAATGTAGTTTCTGTTTTTTCACAGTAATGGGTCCATTTGGAGCTATGGGAGAAATCTTGTGTAGAGAGGAGCTGAGTATACTTTTGGTTGTCACACAGCAGCTGTCCAACATATGCTGAACTCTTTCATCTCTCCTACTGTCTTGATGGATTTGATTGTTCATGAAGGAGGCTGGCTTGGTTTTTTGAGAACCATTACCATGCTTGGAACCTGAGGATAGCAGTCTCACTCTGAATCCACTTTTCAGCCATGAACCAGTTTCTCGATAAGGAAAGAACCCATGGATCTATATCCAATGAGAATGATAACAGACCGAGTCTATGATGACAAGGGGACTGATTGTTCTCAAGACTGCAATTAAGTTAAAAATATATGTAGAATGCTGTTCCAAGTACTTCATATGTGTTTAATAAATATGATACAAATGAGGAAACATAGTACAAGAAAGTTAAGGAACTTTCTCAGTATCAAATATCTGATATATTGTGGGAGAGAAGATGAGAGAGAAGTCTCATCTGTAGCTGGCAAGGATCATGGTCCATGCAACATGGGCTACTGCAAAGATGTGAAAAAACATCCAGTGGACCAGGATCCCCTAGTCAGCTTTCCAGCTGTTTCTTTGGGCTATTGCTTCACCAGTACATGGTGAAGCCTATCCTTTTAGTCATTGCTAATGGCTGCTTTGACAAACAAGTTAGAGGTTTGATGGGCTCAAATATTCACCAACTGGCCTTTTATAGAAAAAGCTCATGGATCATTTAAATGGAAAAAACCCTACAACACTAATGAAAGGCCCCAAAAGGGAGATATGGAAGCAGGAACATCCTTCCCTAATTCAATTTGGAAAATACAATATATGTAGGTGTCTATTATTAATATTCCATTGCCACCTGTGAAGAATATTTTATTTTTGAAACTATTTCATTATCTTTATTTTATGTGTATGAGTGTGTTTCCTGCATGTATGTAAGAGCACCATGTTGTTGAGCACCCTTGAAGGTAAGAGGAGGGTGTTGATCCCCTGGAACTGGAGTTACAGACTATTGTGAGCCACCATGTGGGTTCTGGGAATCAAACATGGGTCCTCTGCAAGAGCAGCCAATGCTCTAAAGAGCCATGCCACCTCTCCAGCCCCTGGGAAGAACATTTCAATTACCGGCTTGACCTAAATTGTAATTGAGATTACATTGTTAGAGAATCTAAGGACAACGACAAGGCATGTCTTCATATGTATTTGCACTGCCAGGTATATAAAATAAAGATGTCAATTTCCATGATTTCTCTCAAATATAATACATTTTTAAAAATTTGATTTTTTTTGTGTATGTGTGTGTATATATATCACACAGAACGTCCCAAACCATCTTATTCAACTATACACCCACTTCCCAGATGGCACCCTCCCATAGCCTTTGTGTTGTCGGCACCCCCAGCCATTCCCCACTACTTGCCCTTCTGGTGAATCTGGTCAGCCTGTCTAGAGGTCTTTGTTTTAGGAGGGTCAGCTGTTCCTCATCTAGTGGTAATCAGTTGTCAATATTCCGTTTTCCCAGTTCTATGCTGGGTTACTATCTGGGAATCCCTTTGGCCGCACTGGCTAACAACTCAAAAAAGGTTTTACCTGTCTTGCATTGTTGCTTGTTATGTAGCCTTCAGCTATACACATGGACTCTTATGAAATTATACTGGCCCCTTGAATCTTTGGTAATACTTTCCTTTTGGGTATTTAAGGCCATACAGTTGGCCCAGATAAACCAATTTATTTTTACTCTTAAGGTCGTTTGAGGATCAGTTCCTCAGGGGTCACAAGGGCTTGGGAGGAGCCCCTGGCTCCTTTCTTTTACCAGTTCCGCCTATGTAAAGATAAGTCAAAGGTCTTGCTCGACCATGGATGGCTTCACTTGGAAGCATGCAGGAAATGATTCTTCTGTGTTTACCCTCCTCTTTGTAGACTGGACACTGGTTCAAGTCCATCTGATGAGGTCTCCTCAGCCTCCTTAGTCAAGAGGACAGGTGACTCACCACAGTTGCAGGACATTTTGAGAAATGCTCATAGTCCCTTGGAACTAGTTGACCTACGAGGGCAAGAGGCAAAAACTGTCCCTTATGTCCCTCTGACCAAATTAGTATAAGACTCAAAGTTTATCTGTAAAACATCCAAGAAGGTTAGTTCCACCAGTCTGAGTCATGTAGATAAATCTTGGGCAAAGACCAATTGTTCTCAGATAAAACTTATGTAGACATATATTTCTTCATCTGCTATGTATAATTTGTCAGTTGGTTGTAGGAGTAATATGGTTCCCTCTGGTTTTCAAAACTAGCTAGGCATCGTTTATCTCTCACATTGTCTCACCCCTCCATTGAGGTTTCCCCATTTAAGATGCCCCAGTGTTTTGCATTTCTCCC
>NW_008354707.1:26969-27656 GCF_000622305.1 Nannospalax galili | reverse complement strand
ACAAGTGTCTCTGCAATAGGATGATTTCTTTGGTTATATGCCAAGGAGTGGTATAACTGGGTTAAATGGTAGGTTCATTTGTAGTTTTTTAAGAGTTCTCCACACTGCTTTCCATAGGGGTTGAACCAGTTTGCAGCCCCACCAGCAGGGGATGAGTGTTCCCCTTTCCCCACATCCTCTCCAACATTTGGTATCATTTGTTCTCTTGATCTTAGCCAGTCTGACTGGGGTAAGATGAAATCTTGAAGTGGTATTAATTTCCATTTCCTTAATTATTAGTGGTGTTGAACATCTTTTAAGATGTTTCACAGCCATCTTTACTTCTTTTGAGAACTCTCCGTTCAGCTCCTTAGCCCATCTTTTATTTGGGTTACTTCTTGACTTGATTGTCTGTTTTTTTTGAGTTCGTTGTATATTCTGGGTATTAAACTTCTGTCGGGTGTGTGACTGGTGAAGATTTTCTCCCATTCTGTGGGTTTTCTGTTCGCTTCCCTGGTTGCCTCATTTTAGTTTAATGAGGCCCCATTTGTTAATTCTTGCCCTTGTTTCCTGAGCATTTGATGTCCGGTTTAGGAAATCCTTTCCTACACCTATATCTTGTAGGTTTTTGCCAATGTTTTCTTCTAACAGTTTCAGAGTTTCAGGCTTTATATATTGAGGTCTTTGATCCATTTGGAATTGACTTTT
>NW_008354707.1:25043-25749 GCF_000622305.1 Nannospalax galili | reverse complement strand
AACAATATGGTACTGGCACAAAAATAGACCCATAGTTAAATGGAACAAAATTGAAGACACAAATATGAGTAAATACACTTTCAGCCACCTGATATTTGACAAAGGGGCCAAGCACATTAACTGGAGGAAAGACAGCATGTTCAGCAAATGGTGCTGGCAAAACTGGATCTCCTTGTAGAAGAATGAAACTAAACCCCTATTTTTTTACCCTGCACAAAAGTCAATTCCAAATGGCTCAAAGACTTCAATGTAAAGCCTGAAACTCTGAAACATTTAGAAGAAAACTTTGGGAAAAATCTACAAGATATAAGTGTAGGAAAGGATTTTCTAAACTGGACATGAATTGCTCAGGAAACAAGGGCAAGAATTGACAAATGGGACTTCATTAAACTAAAATGCTTTTCTACATCACAAGAAGCAACCAAGGAAGTGAAGAGAAAACACACAGAATGGGAGAAAATCTTTACCAGTGACACATCTGACAAAGGTTTAACATCCAGAATATATAACAAATTCAACTGTAAACCCGAAAATTTATAGCCAATTTAGAAAGAGATGCATTTTAGCTCTGGAAATTGTTATTGAATATGTCAACACTGTTGTAATGAAATGTTTCTTCTAAGTATTTGGTTATTAAATAAATAATTTTAAAAAAGAGTAGTTGATTATAGCACAACTGGAAAATAATTGAAAAAAAGATGAGCAA
>NW_008354707.1:22530-24690 GCF_000622305.1 Nannospalax galili | reverse complement strand
ATGTCTAACTACAATCTTAATTTGGAGATTAACATGTATTAGTAGTTACTTTTTAGATTTTATGTTAATAATAACCAGTGTTCAAGATCCTCTCAGAATTATTTTTATGGGGGAAATGGTATGCTTTATTGTGTTTGCTTTGAAGGATTAAAAATGTGTTGGATTATGAAAAAGAATAGACACATTAATTCTATTTGTGGAAGCTCAATAATTATGATGAAAAGGCTTAAACTATTCTTGCTACATACATGTTTTCAAATGTTCTTGATTAAAGTTTGAAAAAAATACTATGTAAACTAAATAGTTTTTATATTCTATTGGGAAACAGAGAAAATTCCATATTTTTGCCATCCTCTTGTCCCACTATTAGTCTTTTTTTTTCTTTCTACTATCAAACATGAAATGATGAATGGTTCTGGGTGTAACTAGGTTCTTGGACAGTTAAATTCTTTCATAGCTTCTTTCAGTTGTCAAGACAACTAGAACTTGACTAGCAACAAGAAGAACAGAACAGTCATCCTGCCTACAGGGAAACAGGCTAGGAAACACTTTCAACCAGGAGTCTCATATTCCAAGTCGCTGGGTTATGAAATATGTGGGTTTCACATCAGCCTCCAAAGAGGGGAAACAGAAAACACCTTGATAAAACTTAAAAAAAAATTGAAGATACTTTCTTGTTTTTAAAAAAGAGGAAATAGGGCCAGAGAGATGGCTCAGCAGTTAAGAGCACTGACTGCTCAATTCCCAGCACCCACATGGTGGATACAAACCATCCTTAACTCCAGTTCCAGGAAATCCAGCACCCTCTTCTGACCTCCATGACATTGCAGAACACAACACGGTGCACTCACATATATTCAGGTGATACACTCATACATCTAAAACAAAAATAATAAACAAAATATAAAAGGAGGAAATAAAAATGTGCATAAATAACTCCTGTAGCAATTAATTTGAATATGATTGATTTCATCAATACCTAATATTGATGTTGCAGTTTAACAGTAGCATGTAACACTTGTTGAAATCAAGGTTTAGATATGTCAGTCAAACCGACACTTCTGAAAAAGATCCTGAAAAAGATCACAGAATGATTTTCTGTCATGTTTCTCTCCCAGTCTAACCCTAGCACTACAATTTCCATCTTGATTCTGATCTGATTCAATAATTATGCATTAGCACTTTCTTAGTTTTCAAGTACTAAAGATTTTTCAATATATTTAAATGTGCTATGTCTATTTAAATAGTAATGGTATACACACACTTATCTACCTATCTATATAAGTATATACCAGTCATATATTATTTAAACTGGCATTTCAGAAGATGTCATGGTAACAGCAATGAAAAAGACAGGAGCTTATTGACTAAATACATTCCAGACTTAAAATATTTTTTTAATTTTTATAGAGATTTTATACATTTTATACCACAATTCTAAATCAGATTTAGAACTCCTCCCCACCCATGCCCCCAGCCACTTTTATTTGTTGTTTTTATTTTGTGTGTATGACTGTATTGCTTGCATGTGTATAAGAACATCCCATGTAGCGCAATGTCCTTGGAGGTCAGAAAAGGGTATTGGATCCCCTGGAACTGGGGTTACTGACAGTTGTTAGCTGCCATGTGGGTGCTGGCAATTGAACCCAGGTCCCCTGTAAGAGCTGTCAGTGCCCTTAACTGCTGAGCCATCTCTCCAGCCCCAATTCCAGACCTTTAAACAAAACTGGTGCTGTGCAGTAAGTTCGTCCATCCCAGCATGTCTTCATTTGTCAAGTCCAATCCATTCTACAGAAACAATGCAAAATATCACTGCACACTGTATCATTATCAAGTATCTCTTAACATTTTTATCTTTAGCTTCTCTATTAATGGGACATGTTAATTATGTTTGTTTATACATATATATTATGTTAATTAAGTTTGTTATACATGTTGATATATTTATAACTCATTGTTTTTCAATAATGGAACACTCTGTCCTTATTATTAACATTAAACTTAAATTCCTCTTTGTCTATCACAGATACCGCTAATTATACTATCACTATTATTATTATTGGTTTTGTTTTGAACTATTTTCTTGCCCAAACCTTTTTTTTTAAGCTTTTAATAGTTGCTCTATTTTAAGTTTGGGATGACATATTGATTGATAAAATA
>NW_008354707.1:20763-22433 GCF_000622305.1 Nannospalax galili | reverse complement strand
CAATACATTAAAAGTTACCTCATGTTGTAATTTAAATGCTAGTTTTGCTACAATTTGGATCTATGTTACTTGAATCCTTAGAGAAAGATACAAGGCTATCTCTAGGGTATGCATGGTTTCTTATGGCTGTTAGTATTAAAATTAATTGCATTTAAATATCCACATCCCAGTTACACCAGCCACATTTTCATATTGTCAACAGTCACTTGTGACTAGTGGCTGCCATGTTTGACAGTTCAGTTACAGTTGGCATTTCTCACTATATAAAAATTCTGGTAAATAACAGTCGCATACATTTATACTTGATATATTATTTACAGACAATTTATGCTATAGAACATATGTGAGAGGTTTTGTTAACAAAGATTAATAAATAAGTTCAATTTCCTAATAGAAATGTAAACAGGATGGGGTTGGCAGCACATGCATTTAATCCCAGCACCAGGGAGGCAGAAGCAGGTGGATCTTTGTAAATCAAGGCCAACCTGGTTTACATAATGAGTTCCAGGTCAGCAGGCTGGTACTACAGAGAGACCCTATCTCAAAACAATACAAAACAAAACAAAACAAAACAAAAGTAAACAGAGCAAGTACAGTTTCACACATGGTCTAATTGGAATAACATTATACTCTTAAGTGAGAAGTTATTAAACAATAATCATTTTAAGTAAGTCAAGGCATCCCTGGAGAGCTACTTATAAACAGACTCTCTGGGACTCAATTTCCTGGTGACAAGATTTTGAATAAGTTTAATCTGTCAAGAAAGAATCTCTACCCCAATGTGCCCACTGGGTATAGATTTAACATGTTTCAGAACTCTGACTTATAGCCTGAGTCTTCTATCATTTTATTAATGGATAGTAATGGCTACTTAATACAAGATAGTCTCAGAGCACCTTTGTCAACAGTCTTGTTTTCTTAAGATTGTTCATTAGCTGCTCAGTGAAACATGTGCCCTCCAATTCAACCATAATTTTTGTCTAAAGTTAAACAATTTGGAGATTCAAATATTTTTTCACTTAATTTTTAACAATCAAACATATACATTCATACTACATGGAATAAGATGTCATCTATTTGCTCTGCTCTGGTGGTCACAAGCCCTGCTTCTTCCCACGCATGAGAAATCTTGGATTTCTTGCCCCTTCCCTCCTCCACCTCAAAACCTAGATTTTTCCAAGAGAGTTCAGTGCTTTTATAGTTGAGAACGTTTTAAGAATATCCTGCCATTGCATGGCTTTATCTTAAAAGCATCTCACATATTTCCAGCAAGCATATACCTAGAGTTCACTTTCATATTACTGATTATGTATTAATAGACATACCTACATGCACACAGGCAGAGTGACATGCAACCTATATTGTTCCCTCAAACCCTTCTGAACTCATTTGAGGACTCATAATTTGTCTGCACTGTACATGAGATTCCTGAATGAGATAAACAGATGGGATCTATGATTCATATATTTTTATGGTAGTGAAGACTGAACCCAGGACCTCACATATGCTATGGCTATTCTATAGTTTTAGCTCTTTTTTTTTTTTTTTTTTTTGTTTTACACTGTGATTAGCTGTAAATTATTTGGAGATATTCTGGTTTTTTCTTTATGAGAAGTCTTACCAGTCTTTGAACTTTAAAGAAAACTAGATCCTATAAATTTTTTGTGGAT
>NW_008354707.1:17619-20042 GCF_000622305.1 Nannospalax galili | reverse complement strand
TAAGTGCACCCGTGTCGTGCAATGCCGGCAGAGGTCAGAAGAGACTGTCAGATCCCCTGGAACTGGAGTTACAGACAGTTGTTAGCTGCCAAGTGGGTGCTGGGATTTGAACCCAGGTCTTCTGCAACAACAATCAGTGATATTAACCTCTGAGCCATCTCTTCAGCCCCATAAATATTAATTTTTTAAAAAACAGTAAATGAAGCTGGGAGCGAAGGAAATGTTTTTGAGAGTTGGAGGAGGAAGGGTAATGAATATGATCAAGATGCATTGTATAATCTTTCTGCCCTGTCTTCCAAAATAGTCCCTGCACCCTATGTTGGGTGAAATTTAATATAGGAGTCTTGTTTAAGGACCCAAACTCTGAAGTCTCTTATTTTCTCAACTTTGACCAGCTGTGGCCTTTTGTGTTCATCACCCTCTGTTGCAAGAGGAAGCTTACCTGATGAGAGATTAGAAATGCATTAGTATTCATTCTATCCTATTGTAAGAGTCAGGGGAGGAGTTTGCATGACCAAAGAAACAGAGTCTTAAAGGCCCCTGGGACCTTGGGTGAAATTTAATATAGGAGTCTTGTTTAAGGACCCAAACTCTGAAGTCTCTTATTTTCTCAACTTTGACCAGCTGTGGCCTTTTGTGTTCATCACCCTCTGTTGCAAGAGGAAGCTTACCTGATGAGAGATTAGAAATGCATTAGTATTCATTCTATCCTATTGTAAGAGTCAGGGGAGGAGTTTGCATGACCAAAGAAACAGAGTCTTAAAGGCCCCTGGGACCTTGCTCACATGGCCTTACAGCTCATAAGAATGGAGACAGCATGCAAAAGACTGATGCAAACCCTATCAGACAGAAACACAGTATAGAACTGGGGAAATGGGCAGGAAACCACAACTTTGGTGAAGAGCAATTCGCAGCTCATCACTGTTCGGTGAGGAAGAGTTGATCTTTAAGGGAGTGACACTGGACAGGCTAAACAGGCTCCAGTGGAGAAACTCACACCGAGGCTGCATTGTATACATGCATGAACTCTTAAAAGAATAAATAAAAATACTATTAAAACATTTAAACATTCTTCAATAGGAAATATGCATAAATGTCCCAAAATAGTCCTTTATGAATATTTAGATTGTTTTTAAATTGTGCTGTTATGAGCAGTGTAGGAGACTGTCACATTTCATGTAGACCACCATGTTTATAAACTATCCTCATGATTATGATTGTTATTAGCATTGAAAAAATAAAAGTCAGGAGCCATGAAGTCTCTCAGGCAGGTCGCGTACCGGTCAAGAATTCCAACTTACTGATAAGTAAGTTTTATGGCCAAGACATCTGGCTTGCCGATAAGCAAGTTTTATGGCCGAGACATCTGGCTTACTGATAAGTAAGTTTCATGGCCGAGACATCTCCAACTCACTGATAAATAAGTTTTATGGTTGAGACATCTGGCTTACTGATAAGTAAGCTCCCCGCTCTCCCCGTAGCATTTTGTAATAGTTTAAACTAACCAATAACCGCGTTTCTGCTTCTGTATCCCGCTTCTGCTCTATAAAAGTGCCAAACCCCAGCCTGTAGGCACGCAAGTCCCCCGAGGAGACTTTGTGCCCACAGGTACCTATGTACTAAATAAACTTGCTGTTGCAACCCGAAGGCTGACTTGTCCTCTGTGGTTTCACTCTTACAACATGTCAAACATCTTGGAGTCTCCTCCGAATCTCAGACTTCATTTTCATAGCTTCATACAGTGACCTCTCAGGGCCACTTGGCCCATTAGGATCCTTCTCATAGGAACTTCTACATACAAGGCCTGGAATTTTTTTTTACTTTTTGAAATTGCAGAGGAAGAATATACGAAATTCTCACTCTTAAAGCCAAAATCATATTGCTCCCTGGCCAAGTCTGACTGCCAACTGGAGATGGACATTGGCTCCCTTCACCCACATTAGCCTCAGCATTTTTTTGTGTTGCAGCAATTGCTTCCTAGGAGCAGAAAAGCCCTAGAATCTCTTTCACAAGTTGGAAGCTTAGTGAGGTGAAGTCTTGCCCTGAGAGCAATCTTTCCATTGTTCCAGTGTTCAGAAGGAGGCCTCCCTTCAGTGATGAAAAACTTTTAAATTATAGCCTCCCATTCATTATATGCGTGGCTACAACATTAAATTTCCTATGTGAACAAAAGGTTCCCAGAAAAGCCTGTATTTTGGACTGAATTTCCTGCAAGGCTGACCAACTGATTAGCACTTTAATAACTGTGGAGAGTTTGGAATGTTGCAAACACAGAGCCTATGCACATTTTATCTAACATCATGTTTAGCCTCAAATAGCCACCCTTGCCCTCCACTGTTTCTGATTTAACATTCTTGTGACTAACAAGATATATTAACTTAGCAAAAGAAACAGTTTCCACCTATCAAAATACCATCAGATAG
>NW_008354707.1:15923-17237 GCF_000622305.1 Nannospalax galili | reverse complement strand
TTTTTTATAATCAAGCATGGTTTATAGTTATTTGGGGCAATAATTTATTTCAGTTCACCCTCATAAATACTCTACTTATAAAATTCTAATTTCTAGAAATAGTGACAATTTTCTTCTTTCCAAACTTTTTATAATTCTGTTTATTTCATATTCAAGTATAAATTAAATCATAACAACTGTATTTTAACATCTATTGAGATGACACTGATTGCATTTATTTATATGGCTTTGGATCAACTGACCTAATATTGAACCATTCTAAATCTCTAATATGAATACTGCTTGATAATGACATAAAACGATAACATACAATATCAACATTCCATTTTCTCTTATTTAATGTAGGGTTTCTGCAATACTATTTTAAGTAATATGTGTATATTATCTTCTGTTTTTCTTGTGATATTTTGATTAGTTTCTCTATACATAGATATACGTTTTTTTATTTAAAAGTCGTTGAAAGGTTTCCTTTTTAATATTGGGATAGAGTTTGAATAGTAGTTTGATAATCTATTCTAAAATTCTCACAGAGATCTCTTATTGACATATACCACCCTGTTGTTATACACCATTTGTGGGTATTCTTGGCACCTTCATCTATTTTGTTTGTTTAGATTTTACCCTTAATTTAATGAGGATTGGTAAATTCAGTAAATTATGTTTTTCAAAGTTATTTCTGATATTATGCTTCATAAATTTCAAAAATAAGTACAATTTTCGACTACTATCCTCAGGCCTCTTGGGGTAAGCCTATAGCACAGCTCTCTGTGCGGGGACTCCCTAAGACACATTCACCCTTCCATCCCTCCCACCGTTCTATACTCCTGGTTTGGGCCCTGCGCCATTCCTAATCTTGGGGCCCCAGACACCTGGGGAAGCAATACTGCTCCCTGATCCTTCTCACCCAGACCAACTCAGTCCCTTTCTCGGGCTCCAGGAGCACCACTTCTGGTCCTGGACCTGCCCTCACCTCTCGCTGCTTCCCTGGGCCTGCACCAAGGGCTAACTCTCCTAGCCTGCACTACTATCCTCAAGCCTCTTGGGGTAAGTCTATAGTGCAGCTCTCCGTGCCGGGACTTCCTAAGCCACATTCACCCTCCCCCCTGCCATTCTATACCCCTGGTTTGGGCCCTGTGCCATTCCTAGTCTTGGGGCCCCAGACACCTGGGGAACCAATACTGCTCCCTGATCCTTCTCACCCAGACCAAATCAGTCCCTTTCTCGGGCTCCAGGAGCACCACTTCTGGTCCTGGCCACGCCCTCACCTACCTCTACTTCCCTGGTCCCGCAACACCCGACAGCCTCTTTCTGGAA
>NW_008354707.1:10368-11312 GCF_000622305.1 Nannospalax galili | reverse complement strand
AAGGGAGATATGGATAAAAATTGGGTCAGATTAGGGGAGGGGGGAGGGAAGGGTATATGAGGAACCTAGGGGATAAGGAGAAAGAAGAAGCTCAACAGAGGTAGGATCATAGGAGCAAGGGTATTAGTAAGGAAGAAAGGGGGGGAAGTGCAGGCACCTTAAGTGGGAAAACCATGATAGAGTGGGGAGACGATACAAGAGAGAAACAATGCCTAGCTAGTCACGAAAACCAGAGGGAACCATATTATTCCTACAATCTACTGACAAATTATACATAACAGATCAAGAAATATATCTCTAGATAAGGTTTATTTGAGACCAACTGGTCATTACCCAAGATTTATCTGCAGGACTCACAGTAATTAAAAATGCCAGAATGGTGGAACTAACCTTCTTGGATGTTTAACAGACATACATTGAGATCTATACTAATTGGATCAGAGGGATACAAAGGACAGTTTTTGCTCCTTGCCCTCCTAGGTCGATTAGATCACAGGGACTATGAGCATCTCACAAAATGTCCTGTAGTGGTGGTAGGTCATCTGACCTCTTGGTCAAGGAAGCCAAGGAGACCCCACCAGATGGACATGTACCAGTGTCCAGTCTATAAAGAGGAGGGTCAACATGGAGGAACTATTTCCTCCATGCTTCCAAGAGACGCCAACAATATGCCCTCCTAGGTCGATTAGATCACAGGGACTATGAGCATCTCACAAAATGTCCTGTAGTGGTGGTAGGTCATCTGACCTCTTGGTCAAGGAAGCCAAGGAGACCCCACCAGATGGACATGTACCAGTGTCCAGTCTATAAAGAGGAGGGTCAACATGGAGGAACTATTTCCTCCATGCTTCCAAGAGACGCCAACAATAATCGAGCAGGACCTTTGTCTTATCTTCACATAGATGGAACTGGTAAAAGAAAGGAGCCAGGAGCTCCTCCCAACC
>NW_008354707.1:9156-10126 GCF_000622305.1 Nannospalax galili | reverse complement strand
ATGGTTTATAGTTATTTGGGGCAATAATTTATTTCAGTTCACCCTCATAAATACTCTACTTATAAAATTCTAATTTCTAGAAATAGTGACAATTTTCTTCTTTCCAAACTTTTTATAATTCTGTTTATTTCATATTCAAGTATAAATTAAATCATAACAACTGTATTTTAACATCTATTGAGATGACACTGATTGCATTTATTTATATGGCTTTGGATCAACTGACCTAATATTGAACCATTCTAAATCTCTAATATGAATACTGCTTGATAATGACATAAAACGATAACATACAATATCAACATTCCATTTTCTCTTATTTAATGTAGGGTTTCTGCAATACTATTTTAAGTAATATGTGTATATTGTCTTCTGTTTTTCTTGTGATATTTTGATTAGTTTCTCTATACATAGATATATGTTTTTTTTTAAAGTCATTGAAAGATTTCCTTTTTAATATTGGAATAGAGTTTGAATAGTAGTTTGATAATCTATTCTAAAATTCTCACAGAGATCTCTTATTGACATATACCACCCTGTTGTTATACACCATTTGTGGGTATTCTTGGCACCTTCATCTATTTTGTTTGTTTAGATTTTACCCTTAATTTAATGAGGATTGGTAAATTCAGTAAATTATGTTTTTCAAAGCTATTTCTGATATTAAGCTTCATTAATTTCAAAAATAAGTACAATTTTCAATTTCTCTGACATATTCATAGTTCCATTTATTTATTTTTGTGACTATCATAGTTGAGTATAATCCTTGCATTATTTACATCCCTCCCAGGCTCCTTCCAATTCATCACATATCTCCCCCCCTCAAATTCTTGTGTTCTTTTTTTTGTTTTTTTTTGGGGGGGTTGCATTTAATAACCATGTGATTAGAAGAAGCATTTCATTACAGCTTTAACATATTCATTAACACACTCCAGAGCAAGGATACATCTCTTTCAAAGGCGGCTGTAAA
>NW_008354707.1:6924-8804 GCF_000622305.1 Nannospalax galili | reverse complement strand
GTTCCTTGTTCCTTGCAGAAAGACTCATTGTTTTTGCTACTAACACTGAGATATTGCCGTATGCATCTCTAATATGTATATATCTGATTATTACTACTCATAATTGGTTGCACTTGTATCCTTGGAGCCTGTATATGTCTATAAAGTCAGTGCATAGATTTCATTGGTAATGCTTATCACCTCTACTAATTAACATGACATAAATTTGTTCCTTGCAGAAAGACTCATTGTTTTTGCTACTAACACTGAGATATTGCCGTATGCATCTCTAATATGTATATATCTGATTATTACTACTCATAATTGGTTGCACTTGTATCCTTGGAGCCTGTATATGTCTATAAAGTCAGTGCATAGATTTCATTGGTAATGCTTATCACCTCTACTAATTAACATGACATAAATTTCCATGTTTCTTCCTCAAATATAATACATTTTTAAAATTTGCTGATTTGTGTGTGTGTGTGTGTGTGTGTATCACACAGAACATCACAAACCATCTTATTCAACTATACACCCACTTCCCAGATGGCTCCTTCACATATCCTCTCTCCCCCCACTGAAGCCCTTATGCTCTGATATCCCTGCTACTATCTGGTGTGTTGTCAGCACCCCAGCCATTCCCCACTACTTGTTCAGCCAGTGAATCTAGTCAGTCTATCTAGAGGTTTTTTTGTTTAAGAAGGTCAGCTGTTCCTCATTTAGCAGCAATCAGTTGTCAATATTCCTTTAGCTATATATGATTGGGGTCTGCTGTTCATTTTCCCAGTTCTATGCTGAGTTACTTTCTGGGAGTTCCTTTGGCCACCCTGGACAACAACTCAAAATAAGGTATGTCTTATCAGGCATTGTTGCTTGTTATGCTGTTATGTAGATATACATATGGACTCTTAAAAAATTATAGTGTCCCCTTTAATCTTTGGTTATACTTTCCTTTTGGGTGATTAAGGCCATAGAGTTGGTCCAGATAAAACGATTTATTTCTACTCTTAAGGTCATTTGAGGATCTGTTCCTCAGGGGTCACATGGGCTTGGGAGGAGCCCCTGACTCCTTTTGTTTTACCAGTTCTGCCAATGTGAGGATAAGTCAAAGGTCCTCCTCAACCATGGTTGGCTTCACTTGGAAGCATGGAGGAAATGATTCCTCTGTGTTGTCCCTCCTCTTTGTAGACTGGACACTGGTTCAAGTCCATCTTGTGGGGTCTCCTCAGCCTCCTTAATCAAGAGGACAGGTAACTCACTACAATTGCAGGACATTTTGAGAAATGCTCATACTCCCCTGGAACTACTTGACCTAGGAGGGCAAGGAGCAAAAACTGTCCTTATGTCCCTCTGATCAAATTATTATAGGCCTCAAAGTATGCCTGTTAAACATCCAAGGTTAGTTCCACCAGTCTGGTACTTTTAATAACTGTGTGTCATGTAGATAAATCTTGGGCAAAGACCAATTGTTCTCAGAAAAACCTTACCTAGACATATATTTCTTGATCTGTTATGTATAATTTGTCAGTAGATTGTTGGAATAATATGGTTCCCTCTGGTTTTGAAAACTAGCTAGGCATTATTTATTTCTCACATTGTCTCCCCCCTCCATCATGGTTTTCCCAAATAAGTCACCCCCATTTCCCCCCTTTCTCCCTTAATAATACCCTTCTCCTACAGTCCTACTTCTCTTGAGCTCCTTCTCTCCCTTTATCCCCAGGTTCCTCATATACCCTTCCCTCCCCCCTCCCCTAATCTGACCCAATTTTTATCCATATCTCCCTTATTAAGGTCTGTTGCCTACTATTCTTCTCCTTCAGGTTATTTCTTTTCCTTTACCTCACTGTTTCCTTACCCTTGTCCTGGTTCCTGCAGTTATGTCTGTTTGCATACATATT
>NW_008354707.1:4837-6764 GCF_000622305.1 Nannospalax galili | reverse complement strand
AAAACTCCATCGTATAAATGAACCACATTTTCATTATCCACTCATCAATTGAGGAACACTTAGGTTGCCTCCATCTCTTAGCTATTGTGAAAAGAGCAGCAACAAACATGGATGTACAAGTGTCCCTGCAATAGAATGAGTTCTTTGGGTATATGCCAAGGAGTGGTATAACTGGGTCAAACGGTAGGTTCATTTGGAGATTTTTAAGAGCTCTCCACATTGCTTTCCATAGTGGTTGAACAAGTTTGCAGCCCCACCAGCAGTGGATGAGTGTTCCCCTTTCTCCACATCCTCTCCAAAATTTGGTATCATTTGTTCTCTTGATCTTTGCCAGTCTGACTGGGGTAAGAAAAAAATCTTAAAGTTTTAATTTGCATTTCCCTAATTATTAGTGACGTTGAACATCTATTAAGATACTTCATAGCCATCTTTACTTCTTCTTTTGAGAACTCTTTGTTCAGCTCCTTAGCCCATTTTTTATTGGGTTACATGTCTTGGTTCTCTGTTTTTTGAGTTGATTATATATTCTTGATATTAAATCTCTGTCACATGTGTCACTGGTGAAGATTTTCTTCCATTCTGTGGGTTTTCTGTTCGCTTCCCTGGTTGTCTCCTTTGCTGTACAGAAGCTTTTTAGTTTAATAAGGTCCCATTTGTTAATTCTTGCCCTTGTTTCCTGAGCAATTCATGTTCGGTTTAGAAAATCCTTTACTACACCTATATCTTGTAGGTTTTTGCCAATGTTTTCTTCTAACAGTTTCAGAGTTTCAGGCTTTAAATTGAGGTTTTTGATCCATTTGGCACTGACTTTCATGCAAGGTGAAATATAGGGGTTTAGTTTCATTCTTCTACAGTTTGAGATCCAGTTTTGCCAGCACCATTTGCTAAACATGCTGTCTTTCCTCCCGTGAATATTCTTGGCTCATTTGTCAAATATCAGGTGACTGAAATTGCATTTCTTCATATTTGAGTCTTCAATTTTGTTCCATTGATCTATGGGTCTATTTTTGTGCCAGTACCATGTTGTTTTTTATGACTAGAGCTCTGTAATACAGCTTAAAATCTGGTATAGTAATCCCCTCTGGCATTGCCCTTAGTGCTCAGTGTTGTTTTGGCTATCCAAGGTCTTTAGATTTATTCTGAGATATTTTATTATTAATATTTATTACTATTATTATTATTATTATTATTGCAGCTATTGTGAAGGGGAGTGTTCCCATGTGCTCTTTCTCTGATTGGTTGTTATTGCTATATAGAAAAGCTACAGACTTTTGTCAGTTAATTTTGTAACTTGCCACTTTAATGAATGTGTTAATAATTTTTTTGAGTTTTCTAGTGGAATTTTTGGCATCCCTTAGATATAATATCATATCATCTGCAAAAAGGCATAATTTGATCTCTTCTTTTCCAATTATTACTCCTTTAATTTCTTTCTCTTGTCTTATTGCTCTTGCAAGAGTTTCAAGTACTATGTTAAAGGGAAGTGGGGATAGTGGACAGCCTTGTCTGGTTCCTGATTTCAGTGGGAATGCTTCCAGTTTTTCTCCTTTTAGAATGATGTTGGCTATGGGTTTGTTATATATGGCTTTAATTATGTTGAGGTATGTTCCCTCCAGTCCAATTCTCTCTAGAACTTTAAACATAAAAGCATGTTGAATTTTGTCAAAGGCCTTCTCTGCATCTATTGAAATGACCATGTGGTTCTTGTCGTTGAGTCCATTTATATGATTAATGACATTTATTGGCTTGCATATATTGAACCATCCCTGCATTTCTGGAATAAAGCCTTCTTGATCATGGTGAATGATCTTTCTGATATGTGTCTGTATGCGGTTTGCAAGTACTTTATTGAGAATTTTCGCATCTATGTTCATTAAAGACATGGGTCTATAGTTTTCTTTTTGGTTGTCTTTACCCGATTTGGGTA
>NW_008354707.1:1911-3440 GCF_000622305.1 Nannospalax galili | reverse complement strand
ATTGAATCCTGTCATTTTTATTTCTGTTTACATCTGGTGATATAGCTGTACTTTTCCACAGTTATACCTTCATTGAATTTCTTTCCACAACCCCTTGGGTATAGTCATTCCTTCCTTCAGCTCTTTGTATTGCTTCCAGAACTCTCTGAAGGGCTGGTTTTGTGGACATGAATTCCTTCAGCCTATTTATGTCACAGAAGATTTTTCTTTCTCCTTCAACTATATTAGACATTTTGGCTTGTTGGGAAACCCTACTGTTAGGGTTGTAGTTCTCTATGTCCGGATAGCCCTTAGGGGCTTGGCACCAAATGGAAGGACTCCCCTTTTCAGCAGGGGGCCTCCTGCTCTGCTCTCTTCCTGGCTTACCTGGAAAGTGCCACCAAGCATGGATGCCTGACCTTAATTGGAACATGACCTTTGGCATAGTTACCTGGAGTAAAAACTACCCCCAGGTTTTTTCTATATGATAATCAGGCATTGCCTGATAGTCGGATGATAGGAGCCCACTGCCACATGTAAATAAAGCATACTATGAGCACCTATCAGCTGAGGCTCTGGCTACTGCCTCCACACTATAATTTCTCTAGTTCTCCCACTGAATAAACAGAGCTGTTTCACTGAGTCTGGAGCTGGTTTCACTGAATCACTGCATCTAGAGCTGTTTCTGTTTCACTGCACGATGGAACCTGCCTCCCAGGAAGGGCTTTCTTCCATAAGTGCTCACTAGCCGTCCTGACTCCGTTCATCACTTCTGCTCCCCCTGCCCTCGTGGACCGGTGGCCAATGACCCGCAAAGAGAGGGAGAGACCCCCACATTGGCTGGGTGTAGTAATTTGGATTGGCATCTGTGGTCATTTAAAACTGGGACTACTTTGGTCCAGGATCTTCTGGCTTTCATAGTTTGCACTGAATAGTCAGCTGTAATCCTACTAGGTTTTCCTTTATATGTGACTTGTTGTTTCTCTTTTGCAGCTTTCAGCATTGTCTCTTTGTTTTGTACATTTAGTGTTTTTACTATGATGTGCTGTGGAGAGTTACTTTTCTTTCCTATCTGTTTGGTGTTCTGTATGCTTCTTGTATTTGTATGGGCATGTCTTTCTTTAACTTTGGGAAATTTTCTTCCACAATTCTGTTGAAGGTCTGGTCCATGCCATTATCTTGGGATTCTTCTCCTTCCTGTATGCCTATGATTCACAAGTTTGGTCTTTTTATGGTATCACTCAATTCCTGTACATTCCATTCTTGTGATTTCTTAAATTTTTCATAGTCTTTGCTTGAGTGGTCCAGTTTGTCCACTTTATCTTCCAATCTTGATACGCTGTTTTCCATTTCGTTCATCCCATTGGTGAGGCTTTCTCCTGTCGTTTCTAATTGGCTTACTGAGTGTTTTACTTCCTTCTTCATTTCAGCCTGAGTATTCTTCAATATTTCTAACTCTTTTCTGAATTCATTCAGAAGTTTGTCCCTATCCTCTTTCAGTTCTTTGATTTGTGTGTTCTTGAAATTCACTGAATTCTTTTATCATGTTT
>NW_008354707.1:0-852 GCF_000622305.1 Nannospalax galili | reverse complement strand
GTTAGGTTTTCTTTGTTAAGTACTTCAATTTTATATATGGACATTACATACATTAAATATGTTGAAATATATTGCCATGTTAACCAATATCCTATGTTTCATACTTTTTATAAAGCAACTACATTAATTTCTATATTCTTATTTCCTTTCATCTTTGAACACTTTTATAAAAATAATTACTTCAAATTATCCTGTAGTTAAGATGTTATTTTGTCTTCTGAATTTATCTTCTTTTATCCCATTTTTATATATGTAGCCTGCATGTGTGTGCACACACACACATCCTCCTGTGTATGCGGTGAGTGTGTGGATATGTAAAGGCCAGGGGACATTCCTCAGGAGGTGTCTCCACTGCTTATTTCTTTTTGGTTTCTGTTCATGTGTGTAGGAGGTGTATGTGTTTGCATGTAATGTGTGTATTTGGGTGTGCATGCACATATCTCTATGTGAGTATGCAGGTCAACGCCTTCCTTAGTTACTGTCCACCTTATTTTTATTTTTATTTATTATTTATTTACTTTAAAATTTAAAACATTTATTGTGAATTTCATGCATGCATATAAGGTGTTTTGAACAAATCCACACTCACTCACTCCCTTCCACTTCCTCCCATAGCTCCCCATCACTTTTTCTGACAACTTCATGTACTCTTTCTTTCCTTTATTTAATGGGACTTTTTCTACTCTAACATTCCCCCTTCTGAAGAGGTAACCCTAAAATTTTTTAGGGATTAGATAAGACCGCCCAAATACTTTTGACCTTTTTGGCCTTTGGTATGTTGCTAAGAGGACCAAGGACATCGTGACTTTTAGCCACAAATTGGCTACTTTTGTTTGGGGTCTTTTTACACTA
>NW_008354706.1:20608-40698 GCF_000622305.1 Nannospalax galili | reverse complement strand
CTGCAGGTCCAGCCTAGGGGAGACTCAGGGTCCTGGCCAGGAGCGGGTGAGAGGTGCAGAGTCAACACATAGACACTGGGAATCAGGTGGAAGCAGGCACTAGGCAAGGTGCTGCAGACTCACTTATTGTGGATAAGGGACTGCCTTATACACCCCTCTCCCAATGTCTCATTGGCACCAGTAAGCCTTCTCGGGTTGTGTCTGATCCTCATTGGCTCTCTATGTCAAGCTATCTTGCATCAGCTGTCTCTACATCCTTTGGCAGAATACAGGTTTGACTCAACTGGATGTTTCTGGCATGTTTGTAGCACACATGCACTGGTTGTTCAGGCCGTACTTCCTCCTACACATCACTCTAGAGTCCAGCCTTGGCAGACAGCAGCAAAATGAGGAGGAACTCAATAGAGTGATGCTTTTGGAAGCTCTCATCAAGAAATCCCAATGTACTCTGATATGAACATTTGAAATTTACCATTCTGACTTTTTTCTGGTTCCCTGTCTAGAACTTGTAATGCTAACTACTCTTGCCCTTACTTCTCATTCACATCCTCTATTCACCAGTCAAGGACCTTCTTTCCTCCCTACAGATAAGAGTTATGCAATTTGGGTCTGCATGCCAATTCCCTGTAGATAATTTGAGAACCATGTCAGAGGATGGTGTGATAAGAATAGGAGGTAGGAATTGGCTAAAGAGTTAGGGTAAGAATACTCCAAAGAAAAATAGCCAGTTTCTTGGCTAAAAGTCAAAAGATCCTTGAGCCTCTTAGCAACATACTCTGTTCCAAAGGAAAAAAATGTCAAAAGTATTTGGGAGCTCTTTTCTAATCCCCAAAAGATTTTAAGGTTGCCTCTTCAGAGGAGGGACTGTTAGAGTAGCAAAAGGCCCCATTTAAAAAAGAGAAAGGAAGGAAGGAAGGAAGGAAGGAAGGAAGGAAGGAAGGAAGGAAGGAAGGAAGGAAGGAAGGAAGGAAGAAAGGAAGGAAGAAAGAAAGAAAGTCAGAAAAAAGTGATTGGGAAATATGGGAGGTGTTGGAGGGGAGGGATGGGATTAGATTTGATCAATACACCTTATACGCATGTACGAAATTCTCAGTAAAAATCTTTTTAATTATTTTATTTCTTATTTTTATTTTATTTGTATGAATGTTATGCATGGATGAGTGTAAGAGCACCCCTTGCTGTTGCCTGAAGAGGTCAGAAGAGGGCATCAGATCCCCTAGAACTGGAGTTATGGATGGTTGTTTAGCCACCCTGTGGATGCTGGATATCAAACCCAGGTCCTTTAAAGAGCAGCCAGTACTCTTAACCACTGATCCATCTCCCCAGCCCTGACATCCTTTTTTTTTCCATAGACTAGGAATACAAATAACATGTCTCCATCTCCTGATAACTTGGATAAAGAAAATATGGAGCATGTATATGATAGTGTGTTTTTCTGCCACTGAAACATAATCTCACTGTGACAGAAACACAAGTGGAAATCATAATCTTAAGTGAATAACCAGACACAGAAAGACAAGTGTCATGTTTATCACCCATGTTGAATATATATTTACCAAGTTGACTTGATGAAATTGGGACTATATTCATGGCTCCTAGAGGTTATGAAGAAT
The DNA here is from genome assembly GCF_000622305.1 of Nannospalax galili. Lineage (NCBI taxonomy): Eukaryota > Metazoa > Chordata > Mammalia > Rodentia > Spalacidae > Nannospalax > Nannospalax galili. The sequence goes on along the minus strand of NW_008354706.1, from coordinate 39,085 downwards.
GAGGAGAGAAATTGGAAGGAAAAGCTAATCCACAAGTAGCAAGTTTTAGTTACAAATGAATAAGAAGTTTTAATGTACTTGAAATGATAATGCCTATTTCCAAGCACAAGCAGATACATTTTTCAATATTTTTATTATAAATACATTACCTGTATCTGAGCTGGGTGTTATGATGCTTTTAATCCCAGTACTCTAGAGGCAGAGTCAGGAAAATTTCTGTGAGCCTGGGGTTAGCTAGAGCTACATAGTAAGTTACAGGCTGGCTGGAAATACAGGGAGACCCTATCTCAAAAAATTAAATGTTTGAGGATATACATATGATTAATATAAATTTGTTTTCTTTTATGTTATTGAAAATTTATTTCACTTTTCTTTATGTGTGACCGTGTGACTCTGTGTCCATGTACGTATGTGCACATGTGTACAGGTGTCCACTGAGGGCAAAGAAAGATGTTGGATCCCGTAGAACTATAAGAAGCTATGAGCTAACATGTGGGTACTGGGAGCCTTACTCTGCAGGAAGAGCAAGGGATCATAACTTATTAGCCTCCTCTCCTGCACCAGTTTTTATGCATAAACATAAAATTAAATTGAAAATAATTGCATGTCATTATTTCTTTATTTTGGTCTTTTCTGGAAAAGCATTTAGTAGTAAAATAACTGATTGTACAAAACATAAGTATTTTAAGTCCAGTTTTGCAAAGAACTATGTTTTATGTTGCAGTAAACTGTGTACAGATTGCATAGCTTGTATGAACATATGCCTCTGCACTTGTGTACATACAGATACATGTAGGCCTGTGTCTAGTCCCTAATGTAGTGGCTTAACAATACCAGACAAAGTGCCTTCCTTTGGAAATGAGAGCAGGAATATCTGATGAATGATGTCGCTTCTTTAAAAATTACAAGACAGTAGGAAGGAATATAACAACTTAAAATAACAGAAAGGTGAGGCTTTCTGGAAATGTTATCCTTGTTGAAGGGCCAAGAGAGGCCCTTGGAGCCTGAAGTCAGCAATATGAGTGCGTAATAGGTGCAAAGTTCATAATTGAAAATATCAAGTAAAATCACACTTTTTTATGTTTTGGAAGCTCCAACAAGAGAATTGTATTTGCTTTATTTCCATCCCTCCCAGTCCCCCTGTAATTTATCTCTTAGTCCCTACACACACCCTCCCAATTTTTGGCCTCTTCTTTTATTATTATTGTTGTTACATACACATAAATACATTTCTAAATTTACATATATACTTGATAGAGCACATTTAGTGAGGATTTCATTGTAGTTTCCCTATCATGTCTAGACTGTATTAAGTAGAAGGAAGTATCTTGTCAGAATGCAAACTTTCTTGGGAGAAACCCAATCAAGGATCCTATCCAGCTGTAAAGCCTAGGATCCACAACAAAGGCAGGGTCAGTTGGTGCATATGTGGAAATTTTATCTTAGGAGTAATCAATAGCTGTCTAAATGGACTTAGGCCATCTCAATGGGAGGAAACTCCTGTATGGTGCTGTAAACACAGCCAATTACACATGGCTAGAAACGTCATAGACCCTAGAGAAGAACCTACTTCTGTCACTTGCCTAAAACAACATACATTCATACTGCCTTCTAAATTTGTACCCTGATATTTATAGAAAAGCTTACCTCTCACTACTCATTAAAGAAGTTTCTTTTTGCAACAGATGGAAACTATTGCAAAGTTCTACAACTGGATAAATGGAGAGAATAAGTGACTCTGAGGTGTGTAGCTCTAAATAATACATGTGCAATGCATCCTCTAGACAGAAGACCCAGGGAACATCACAAAAAATGATGTGGAAAGAACTACTTTAAATTTTTGCATTTGGTCATAGTAACACCAAAGCCACCCATCACCTCCACCCGCAATGTTGATCCTCCCTATGACTTACCCCACAGTGCTTCTCCCCAGTATCCAGCTTCCCTTGGACACGGTTCATATTTCACACACAAATGTATCATGTGAGTTAAGTTGATGTTCAGCCAAAAGAACTTGTTTCCTGACCTCTTATTCACTCTCTCTTAAGTGTGTGTTTGGGTGGGGTTGTTTGCAGGTTTGTATGGATGATCAGGTGTGTGTGTGTGTGTGTGTGTGTGTGTGTGTGAGGATCCATGTACATGTCTGTGCGTGTATGCCTGAGGGATAGCAATCAACCTCGAGTCTTGTACTTCAGAAACTCCAAGCCTGTTTTAGAGGTAAGATATCTCATTGTGACCTGGGGCTACTAATTAGACTTGTTGAGGTGTCGATTGCCCCAGAGATTCTCCTGTTTCAGCATCAAGAGTCATGGAACAACCACATGATACCATTCCTGGTATTTAGATGGGTCTAGAGATCAGATTTCTGTCCTCAGGATTGAGTGGCAAGCTGTTCATTGACTGAGTATCTCCCCAGCACTCCCTTTTTACATGCTCTATGCTTGTCATTATGTGAACTATATAATGGTTCTCTTTTCTTTCATTTCTTACATGAGTTGTAAGCAAGCATACAAAGGCATACCAATCAAAAAGTATTTATTGAACATATTCAGAAGAAAATGACTATGAATTATTGTATGATAATGACTTCTCCGTTTGCAGGGAAGCCATATTAAAACTTGGGTTCAGATATGTATTAGAGTAAGGGAAAGAATAGCATCACAGAGAATAGGGATTTCCAGATATATATATGAACTGACTAAAGAAACTGTGAAACAGAGGATGGTGTTCCCTGTAACTTGAGAGAATGGTAAGAAAGGAGAGGTAAAGATGGATACAGTATCCCTGTAAGTGAAGGAAGTGAACAGTGACCTGGACAGGATGGCAGATGACAACCCAGCAGGAGCCAGGCAGTCTGATCTTCTTTACACAGGAATGAAGCAGAGCTGGTAAGGGGGTGGCAGTGAAGCAAACCCACTGGATACCGGGGTTATATCGATGTCCTTTGGGTGAGTAAGAGGTTTCAGTTTGAAGTTCTGTAGAATGGTGGTCAGGATTAGAAAGAGCTCCATGCGGGCCAGGCCTTCTCCTGCACACATCCTTTTTCCTGAAACAAAATTTCATAGAAGGTAAATATGACTTTTCATAAGCATGTATGTGAGAAGCTTTGTGATTGTAATTGGTTCAATGGGACGTGAACAACTGAGGAGTTATTAGATAAATGATTAAATGAATAGACAGGTAAAAGGACAACTAGTTAAGCAAATAGACAAAGGTTGGGTAAATTTATTTCCCATCTAACATGATCTTAAATAAATATAACATTCAAAAACTATTTCTTGGCCAGGTGTGTTTGCACACGCCTGTATTATAACAACTGGGAGGCTGAGGAAGGGGAATCTATGTTCATTATCACAATCACAAAACTAAGGAAGCTTTCTATCCAGAGAAAGCACACACACTGCAGGTGTGGAGATACAACACTCATGACATAATCTGAATGGGGAAAGAGCAGGGAGCCCTGTGATCACTGCAGGGTGTGCTATACGTCAACAATAGCTCCATCATCCCATGGTGATCTGAAACTTTCTGATATTCTGAACTGAGGGAAAATGTGCTGTGTCAGCAGTCATGGTTCACAGACTTCTTTATAATGGTCTGCTTTTTCTTATTATTCTCTGACATGTATGCCCTTTGAGACAGTTCTAAAGATTTTATTAGTATGTTGCTCCATTTAGTCTTTAATTTGTGAAGTATGAGAGGAAAAATGTGTTGATTTCTTGCCAACAGTCCTCTTGCCCAGAGATGCATGGTTCTCTCTCACTGCACTGACACAACTGCATTAGCATAAATTCCTTGCTTATCTGTTTCTCTGAGTGGCTTGAGGCTCTTGTTGCTTTTCTGTGTTTGGGGCAGCTGCTCCTGGAGGTGAATGACACAGCAAGAAGACATGAAGCCAAATTATCATAAAAATGTCCATCTTCATAATGAGTGAGGAAAGGCTAAATGAAGCTCACTTTCTAGTAAGACATCATTGGTCTCTCTGTGATGTATCTAAAGGAAGAATGGAAATAGTCTATACTCTACCTTTCTCAACATAAATGAAATGAGTCTCACTTTTCTAGCCTGACAGGAAAGATGTCTCATTAACAAGGAACTGGGCAACAGGAGTGGTACAACTGGTCATGCATGAAGAGCAACTCTACAACACCATGGGAGTCACAGTGTGAGTTCCAACTGTTCCTTATTCTCATGTTGAGCCATGGAAATGAGTTCCTGTTACCTGCTGAAAAAGGCATAAAGTAGTCACTTTTCTTAAAGTTTCCTTTCTCATCTAGAAAGTGGGCAGGGTCAAACTTCTCTGGGTTGGGGAACCCCTTGCTTTCCTTCAGTAAAAATGAAAGGGACGTTAACCCAGTTTTTCCCTGGAAAAAAAAAAAACAGAGGGAAACCAATTTACCAAAAAAAAAAAAAAAAAAAGAGAGAGAGAGGCTGTGGAATGCTCTGACCTAAGTGGAACACCTATCACACCCTCTTCTCTAAAGGATCAGATATTGTTGCAGAAGAATGTGAGGAAAGATTGAAGGAACCGGAGGTGATGTATGAATGTCAAGGCACAACAAGGCATTTGCACATATGAATAGACAGTGGTTGTGACAGCATACACAAGTCCTGTGCAATATCAAGCCAGACTAAATCCATCATGGATTGGGGGAGGTAGGTAAGAAGCTCTACCCCTAGCTGAGGAACTGCTGACAATTGTTAGGTACTGGGAGATGGAGAATCAGTTTTCTTTAATGATGTGTTGCTGGATAGGTTGAGAAGGCTCAAGGGGATGGACCCACACCCAAGAGCATTTGGAGAACAAAAATTAGACTTAATAGGCCTTAAAAACAATAAAAGACATGGAGTTAAGGGCTGTAAAGGGGTTAGTGGTTGATCTGAGAGGAGATGTGAAGAGGGCCTGGATATGATCAAAATATATTGTATGAAATTTCAAGGAATCAATTTTTTTTAAGATTTAAAACTTTAAAAATGAAATCACCCTGGCTGAAGAGATGGTTCAGTGGTTAAGAACACTGGTTGTTCTTGAAGAAGACCCGGGTTAAAATTCCAGCATCCACATGGCAGCTAACAACTATCCGTACTCCAGTTCCGGTGGATCTGACAGCCTCTTCTGTCCTCCACAGGCATTGCACAACACAGGTGCACTTATCTACATGCAGGCAATATGCACATACAGATAAAATAAAAATAATAAATAAAATATTTTTTAAAAAAAGCAGAAAAATAAAATCACAGAGGAAAAAGCATAAAGGAAATCAAAATGTTCAACCTTTTGCTCCATATAAGAGAAACTAAGTTCAAAGAAAAGCAGTGACATTTCCAGAAGACAAATGAGGTAACAAGTAGTTAGGAGCTTGACTAGAATGGCAGTGACTTGGCTAACATGCCTTCCAGAGATATTTCATGTGAGTACTCAGGCTAAAACGTTTGATCCTACTCTCTTTTTCCTCAAGGTTGCACATGTGTTTATGTTACCACCTGACATTCAAAATCATCAGGTCTGTTTTCACACAGCTCACGTGGGTTATCATTCAAAACGGAACAGGGATGTGTGGGTGTAATTGATCATTTGTGAAGCAAACTAACCAAGATTTGGATAGATAGACAAATATCATGCATTTTCTCTCACATACAGAAAGAACTATCTCCATATCCACATTTATATAGTGAGGCAGTAGATGGAGGACTATAGTCATGTGGTCAGAAATGTGCTTTATCCTCAGATATGGAATCTATGTAAATTGTGTAATAGATGATAGATTATAGATAGATGATAGATGATGATGATAGATGATAGAAAGAAAAGATAGATAAAAGATAGAGAGATGATAGATAGATAGATAGATAGATGATAGATAGATGATAGATTGACAGATGATAGATAGATAGATGACAGATAGATTGATAGATAGATAGATAGATAGATAGATAGATACAAAGATATATACATAGATAGATAGATAGATAGATAGATAGATAGATAGATAGATAGATAGAGATACACACACAAGCATGTATACATGATATAAAAGCAGGAAGGGAACTCTTCCAGAGATGGAAGGGAGCCAATGAAAAGTAAGAGAAGAATTCAAAAATAAAAATATTAAAGATTGAGTTATAATGGTCATGATCTAAGGGTTACAGTCAAATCAACAAAATTCAGAGCTACATAAGACTAGTTGAGATGCCATGCTGAAAAATTCTCATTAATTAGTACAAAACTGATCACTTTACATTACAAAATTTCTAATGGACAGAAATGTGCTCTATAAGACTTTGACAAGTTTGTCATCTGTTTGAGCATTGCAGCTAAACCCAAACAATGACTAAGAAGGGAGGGAGAATCAGGTTTCTCCAAGGATAAGTTTCTGATATGGTTTGCATTCCTAAGTAGCCAATTCTAAATATCTATACATATAAACACTACTAAATGGACTCAATAGATCATCTGTGTATACATGTATTTATATATGTATGCATGCATATATAACAATAAGAATTTAAGAAGAGGTCAGCAAACTGAGGGACAGTATGGAAAGACGGGAGTTGGAGAAGGTACAGGGTGAGGTGGGAATTTTGTAAATACAGTACTCATGTATGAAACTTCCTTAAAATAAATATGATTAAAAAATAAAAATTGAAAATATTTTTGGCTTTTGAGAATTATATGAAAATTAAATTTCAGACACAATGAGCATTGGACGTAGCCATTCTCACTTGTCTACAAACAGCCTATGGCTGTTTCTCTGCTATTATGACAGAGCCCAGAAGTGGCAACACAATCCTCATGGCCAAAACATTCTGAAATATTCTCCACAAGGACAATTCTAGGCAAAGTTATAGGCTTTTGAAAAAGGTGCTTTTATTTTTATTTTATGTGTAAGAGTGTACTGACTGCATATATGGAATTTCCCTGCACTCATACAATGCCACAGATGTCAGAGGAAGGCATCAGATTCCCTAAAACTCAAGTAACAGATAGCTATGAGCTTCCATGTGATATTGGAAACTGAACCTCGGTCCCCTAGAAGAGCAGTCAGTGTTGTTAACCCTGATCCATTTCTCTAGCATCTTGGTTCTTTTCTTGACCTACTATCTATACTGAGATCCATGGTTCCAGTCTGGTTTAAGAATCAGATATCTGATTTGTAAGAGATCGAATTAGCTATGCAGTGATGATAATTTCTGTATCAGGCAGTTCCATGAAGGGAAAGAATGGACTGCTCAATATCACTAGACATAAAAGAGACCAGTCATCAATGAGCCACCAGCAGAGCAATGAATGCATATGCTTGAGAGTATTACCAACAGGCTAATCAAAATGGTTGTCATTTTCCCAAGCAGGGAGAATATCACAGAATTAATTCAATGTGTGTTTACATAGCTTGGTTGTGCTCATAACATGTCTAATTCTGAATAAGGGCCAGGGTGTTACATCACTGACTACCCAGGGGGAGAGAAAAAAATCTTCCTGCATATGAAATAATGCATTTTCATGGATACTATCTGTTACTTATGCAGAAGTTATTCTGTATTTTGTAGATACCACTAAGAGACCAAAGAAAGGAAAGAATGAGAAACAAGGAACTTTTCTCATATAGTATTAAGGAGAAAGCTTATTTCAGTAAGAAAATTCTGACAAAGTAATGATGAAGAAGAAGTATGGAAAAAAACCTCTTAAAATACAGAAGAGAAGTCATGAACAATGTAAACCACAGCAAATCTAAGTGTGTGTGTATTTATGATGTGAACACTTAGTAATGAGAGTATAGGTAATACACACAATCATAAAAATGAGTGCAGAAACCAGACCTGAAAAGACTGCACATGCTCTTCTCACCAAAATTCATGTCAAGGTAAAAGATCAAGGTGATCTTAATCTGATCAGAAACATTTTTCAAGTATTCTTGAAAGTTATTTTATGTGTATGAGTATATTGCTTGAACAAATGTAAGTGCACCCGTGCCATGTAATGCCTGTGGAGGCCAGAAAAGAATGTCACCTCCACCTGGAACTAGTATTGCAAATGGTTGTGACCTGCCATGTGGGTGCTGGGAAGAGGAACTGGGTACTCTGCAATAGCAACAAGTGGTCTTAACCACTGAGCCAACACTTCAGTCCCGTTTTTCCACATATTGTTAAGGCATAAAATTTGACAGGGAGATATTAAAATTACACTCCTTCATCTTATTAGAAATTATACAAGCATTCCCATTATAACAAGTTCTATTCAATGCTTTGTTGGAATTTATGGATCAGAGGAATTTATACCATAAACAGAAATTAAGAACCCAAGAACTGAAAACAGTAGATATAAAAATATCAGCCCTTCCACATTGATAAAGAAATATTTAGAAATAATCAATAAAATAATGTACAGTAGTTACAATGAAATCAACAAAATGATTAAAAGAATTGTTTTCAAATTCCAGGTTAAAAAAAGGCAGAACATTAGAAAAATATATTAAAAAGAATATTCGGTCTTCTGGCTCAATAACTAGACCACGATAATGCTGCTCCTAGGCTCCTATTTAGCCTGCATAGCTAGTCAGAAACCACATATGCCATCACCATATTCCCTATTTGGGAGTAGGCCCAGCTGCTCCTGGGCATGGGAACATCCTTGCTTTTCTAGGCAGATAGAAGAACATTCCATTTCCACCTTGTGCCTCTGGGACTAGGTAGGGAACATGCTGCTGGGGAGCTCCTGACTAGGCTTCTGAAGCTCTGCTCCACCTATGGAGTAGCCTGGCAAGCTAGCTAGAACCAGTTCACCCCACTGTTATCTCCACACTCACATTCCCAGCTATGATTACTTAGCAATCCAAGGAAATTCATCTAATATAGACCACATACTAGAGCAACAAAAAAAACCTCAATAAATATAAAATAATGAAATTATCACATACAGTCTATCAGACAGACCCTTCAAAATCTGAGAGGAAAGGGGACACATCACAACAGATGCCAAGAAAATGAAGACTATTATAAGAGAATTCTTTAAAAACCCATACCCTCTTAAATTATAAAATATAAAAGAAATCAATGAATTTCTAGGTGCAATCAAATGACCAAAACAAAACGAAGAATACATTAACAACTGAAACAGACCCATAAAAATAAAGATTTGAAAGAGAAATAGAAAGATCCCTAAGTAAAAAAGCCCAGAATCAGATAGATTCATAGCAGAATTTTTCCAAATCTGCGACAGACCAGCCCAGACCGGAGTGCTCAGTTTGACGGGAACAGGGAATCGGAGAGTGGGGAAGGATTCGGTGAGTGACAGACACAACATAAGAGACGGTTGATGATCTGAATGTAATTTTCTAAAGTGGAGCATCAGATTTTATACAAGTTACAGAACAAGATCGTGTAAGCATTAGGTTGATTTTATGGTTAATTATTTTCTTAGAAATACAATTTAAAATCAAAGCAATACAGTACAGTGTACAGTGTTCTTATCTAATTAATCAGGTGCTTAGACTATTTGTCCTTTTTCCCTTAGTGGTTTGGCAACACCAGCTACTTATGAACTTTATGGTTAGTAGTTTTATGGTTTTGTTTTCTCCATACTATCTCAATTTTGAGGTTTCGGTGGCCAAGGCCAATGACTAGGTCAGTAAAGTTGTAAAATAGCATCTTCCTTATAATAACTCCATATAACTTCAAAGGCTTGTTTCTCTAATCCATATTTTCCTATTCTTTCTTTTCATGTTTCTTATACTGCCTCTAATTGTTTAAGTATACTTTGCTATGCTGACTTGTAGTAAAGGCACCAAGGTGGTCTGGCTCTAGCTAACCTATCCATAAATTATGAATACCATGAAACTTTCCTTCCTTGAATATTTACCCATCTATTATTTCTTTTATAAACTTCTGTATGAGAAAGTGGTTCATCAGTGGGCTCGGGGATTCTAAATATGCTCTCCTTTCCCTTAAGGGGATGCCATAGCCTACCTCCTCCTAGCTCGTAGGCAATTCCTAAGTCTGTCTTAACTAAAGGCAGCAATCTTCTTTTAGTATCCCTTTGATCTCCTTGAGTCAATTCTAGGGACTAAAGCAGGGGGATTATTTACAAATAATTCTTCTTGCTGTAACTTATCTAGAATTTTCCAAGGTTGCCTATTCTTAGCTACTTTACTTATTGTTAGAAACAAGAGAGGAGCATTTGGAGGAAGTCTAATATCAGGTGACTGAGTTCCCAAAAAATCATCCATATCTAGTCTCTCTTCAGGTGGGCCTAGTGACCTGAGTAGGTACAACACAGTTTCTCTACAAGAAAAAAACAAAAATAAAGACAAAACTAAAACAAAACAGCCAAAAACACAACATGCTTTTTAACACAGCCATTCTCCAGGAAGCATTCTTCCTTTGAAGTTTTCTCAGCCTCGACCCACAGAGAGTACCTCACGCGGCTCCACTGGAGGTGGCGTGACAAATCTTCAAGGATTTATAATTAATATTGATTAACCCTTCAAAAAGATAAAAACAGAGGGAGAGATTCCAATTTTCCAATAAAGCCAGTATTATTACAATACCAAAACCTGATAAATATACAATAAGAAAAGAAAATGATAGGCCTATATCCATATGAACGAAGATGCAAAAATTCTCAATTAAATGTGTGAAAATTGCACAGAGATGCTAACACAAAGATCAACCACCATGGATCAAGATATGGGATATTCAGTATAAATATGTCCATTAATGTAATAAATTATATAAATTTACTTAAAGGCAGAAGTCATATGACCATCTCAATAGATGGAGAAAAGGTTTTAAACAAAATCCAACATGAATTTATGCTAGAAGTCCTTAGAGTAAACTGGACTGGGGCAAACATGACTCAACATAATTAAGGCTGTATTCAATAAACCTACAGCCAACATCATTCTAAATGAAGAAACCTTGAAGCATTCCCATTACAATCAGGAACTAGACAAGGCTGTACACTATTCCCCATTGTTTCTAAATATAGATCTTGATACTGTAGCTACAGCAACAAGAAAAGAGAAGGAAATTGATATTAATTGGAAAAGAAAAGGTCAAATTATCCCTATTTGCAGATGATATGATAAGAGATCTCAAAAATTCCACCAAAATACTCTAGAAATGATCAACACTTCAGCAAAGTGCAGGATACAAGACCATTTTTTAAAAGTTAACAGCCTTTCTAGATGCAAATAACAACCAGAGAAACAGATTGTGGATACATTCCCATCCAAAATAGCCAGAAAAAAATGAAACAAAAAATCTTGAAAAAAACCCTAACCAAATATGTTAAAGATCTCTGCAATGAAAACTGTAAATCCCTGAAGAGACTGAAAAGAAGACTAGGCAATGAAACTCCTACCCCGTGTTTATCAATGGGTGGAATTTATATTATGAAAATGACTGTTCTGCCAAAAGTAAATGTATAGATTCAGTGCGAATATCCATGACTTTTTTCACATAGAAAAAAAATATTAAAATTCATGTGGAAAGACAAAAGATCCATGACAGGCGAAGCAATCCTGAGCACCAAGAGTAATGGTAGAGGGATTACTATAGCAAATTTCAAGCTTTATTACTGAGTTATGTTCATATAACCAGCATGGTATTACCACAAAAAAGACATTGGGTTTAAAGCCCTCTCAATGGGAGTGAACTCATTGGTGGCACTATAAACATAGCCAAATACACATGGCTGGAGATGTCATAGATCCTAGAGAAAACCCTATCTCTTTCAAATCTCTAGACAAATGATATTTCTTGCCATAAGCTAGATGTGGATCCTTATATTTACAGACAAGTGTGCCATACATCACTTACCAAACAAGCTTCTTTTTGCAAAGATGGAGACTACTGCATAATCCTACAACTGGTCACACACAGACAATATATCTGAGAGATGACCTGTCATACATAACATATAGACATTTGAACCTGCATAATTGACTCATGGAACATACTGGAATGTGGAGTAAAGAGAAAAGTAGTACATCACTCAGGTCTCATCAGTGAAGTGTCCTTACACAACAGAGTGTGATGCTCATAGACGGTCACAACTGGGCAAGTTTTGAAGAATAAGAGACTAAAGAATGTGTGTTCCTGGATAGTAATCCTATATTAAACCTCAACCACCCACAGCTCAGGGACCATTGTGGAGGAGGAGGTGGAAAGATTATAAAAGCCAGGGTTGCTTCATGAACCTAGGGAAGCAGAGGTTTTTTAGACCACTGGAAGCTTGCATGTGGGAACTTGCAGCAATGGTGGCATCAAGTCCAGGACCTATGCCAACTCAATCAGACAAGAACTCAGAGTGAAGCAAGAAAAATGGGCTGTGGGAGGTGCCTCATCTGAGAACTGGTAGAGACTGATTCCTACTGGGTGAGGGAGAGTAGACTTAAGATCTCTGGATATAATAACTACACTCTAGTGGATGAATTTGCACTGAAGGACATCTGGTACAAATGCTTGACTTAACAAGTATGGCAGAATACCTGAGGTCCAGTTGGGTGGGTGACATTGCCTAAATTTGTTTAAGAACTATTGTATGAATAGCACAGAAGCTCCATAAAAAACTTTTAAGAATTTTTTAAAAAACATATGGATTAATGGAACAAGATAGAAGACCTAACGAGTGTACACAATTTCAGCCACCTGATATTTGACAAAGGTGCCAAGAAAACACACTGAAGGAAAGGCAACATCAACAAACAGTAGTGCTAAAACTGGATCTCCATATGTAGAATAATGAAATTAGAACTATATCATCACCCTGCACCAAAGTCAATTCCAAAAAGATCAAGAACCTCAATGTGAAACCTGAAAGAGTGAAACTGTTAGAAGGAAACATAGGCAGTGCCCTGAAAGGTGCAGGAAAGGACTTTCTAAATCATCCCTCATTCACTTAGAAATTGACGTCAACAATTAACAAATGGGGTGTCATTGATCTAAAAACCTTACATACAGCCAAGGAAATAGCCAATTTAGTGAAAAGGAAGCCTACAGAGTAGGAGAAAATATTTACCAGCTATGCATCTAATAGGGGGTTAATATCCAGAATATACTTAAAACAAAGAATCAAGAAAACAAATCACCCCATTTAAAAAAGACTACAGAGAGTGGTCTATAGAACAGAGGGTTCTCAAAGAAAGAAATAAAAATGACTGATACCCTAAAAAGTGTGCAACATCCTTAATAATTATGGAAATGCCAATTAGAAGTACTTTAAAATTTAATCTTACCCCAGTGATGTATGTGTGTGTGTGTATGTGTGTGTGTGTGTGTGTGTGTGTGTGTGTGTGTGTGTATAAAGCAATAATAATCAGAAAGGGTAATGGGAATTTAGAAGTGGGGAGGACTGGGTGTAGCTGGAGGAGGACTGTGTGGGATGGAAATGGTGCAACACTGTACTTAGGTGACATTCATAAAAATATTAAGAGATAGAAAAGATAAAAAAGAATATTTATTATTCAGGAGAATATTCACAAGTTACATAATGTAAAGAAATGTTACAAAGAAAATTTTAATGCACAAATAAATTAAAAACCAAATTTCATTGATGTATCAAAAATTTCAGGATATGAACTAATTATTTGTGGATTTTTCTCTCACTCTGATAAAAATTTCAGAAAAAAGACTAGTTCGTGAAATTAATGGCTGACACATTCACCTGGAACTATCAATGCCTAAGCTTTGTCAAAACAATATTTGGAAGGAAGAACAAATTTGGAAGATTCATATAAGCACACACAATGCCTGTTCATGCTGTACTTCCAAACGTGAAATACCATAAACATCATTAGATACCCTAAATTAATATAATTTCATTTTGCGTTTCTCTTGTCTTCCACTCTTCGAGTATTAGAACCCCATTGTGAATGTGGGAACACTAACAGCACAGAGGTGAGGCAGAGAGGAAACCAGCTTACCTTGGGAATGAGATAGTTCCTGAATTTAATGTCAGAAGTTACTGCATGAGGCAGGTTGGTGGGGATGAGGTCAATGTATCTCTGGACCTCGTGAACCATGGCATCTGTGTAGGGCATGCTGCTCCTGTCCTGCATGCAAGGGCTACGGTGTCTGCCAACAACACGGTCAATCTCCTCCTGCACTTTAGCTGGTTAGAAACAGTGAAAAATTGTAGAAAAGGAGAAAAGTGGCACATTTGACACAATAAGTCAGGGTGACTCGGGGCATGATGTAGATGCCCCTATAGTACATATTTTATGTCCAAGTATAAACCCAGATATACAGAACTGATATGATAAGAATTTATACCATTATATGACAAAATATTTATTGTGCTATATCAGCATAGGCTTACTATTTATCAGCCATAACAGTGGATAAAATTAGACATAATTCAGTAGTTCCAATAAGAAAACAATACAACCAGCATATTATAGTCTTTGGTAAAGGACATGAAAAAGCAGATGTTGAATTTTTAACCAAATCCAATTATTTTTTCATTACATACTAATGCATGTACATATGTGCATGTGTGTGCACTGTGTGCAGTTTGAAACAACATTCCATCAAGTACAACATGAACAGCTACTTCTGACATGTATTCATGTTCATAAATAGTGACTGCTACTTAGATACACATTTGTATGCTGCATTTATTGACTTTCTGGCTTGAGAGATGAACACTACAGTTTCAGTACATTCCATATAAAAAATACCAAACACACACACACGTACACACACACAAACACATAAGCGCACACACACACTTCCTCTCATTGATTAACAGCATGTGGCATTACATTGCTTGGTTACATCAATATTTATTGTGTTAATCATTGTATTATATAAATATTCCCTATTATGAAAATTATTATGATTATTTCCCATATTTGCACTCTTTGTTGGATGCATTACATTTTTATTCCAGTTTTCAATTTTTTCATTTCTTATGTTAGAATTCTTCTACATATTCTAACAGATGCTTCAAGAGCCTGGGGCTAAATTAATAAGAGCATCAGAATACAGATCACAGCTTCTGTGCTTCATTCTTTGTTCAAATCTGCAGCATCCACCTGGGAAATAGAGAATTGAGAGCACACTCATTTGTTACTCTCCCTTATTGGATACACAGATTCCTGGAGAATGTGACTTCCTGTGACTTTGCTTCAGACAACTGGATAGAAGAATCCTCACATATTTCAGGAAGAAATAGAAAATAGGTGGTAAATCTGTGACAAACATGGAGGTCCATCACTATACTTGTTCTGTGCATGAATAAAACAGGTGTTCTAGAGAATTGTGGTGCAGTCTCGATACGAATATTTTATGCATGACTCAGGGATTTCTTTGAAGGATTTTATGCTTCAATTCAATCCTAATATTCTCAAATTCCATGACTCTGTGTCTTGGATTGATATTTTTCCATTCATTCTGACAGACACTTTGGGAGACTTTTCGATCTGGCTGTTAATGTTCAAAAACAAGATGGAGAAAGAAGCTCTGAGACTCTCACTTCAGGGAATGAACACTCGACTCCTTCCCTTTCATCCCCATACATTGAATTCTCGTTCTCTGTCACCACTCAAGGTCCCCAGGACAGGGCCTCTTAGACTGGGTTTCCATTGAGAGAAAGTCTGTGTTTCCCTATGGGGAAACTCAGTCACCTGATGTATTGGCGTGGTGGATAGATAATTGCAACAAGATCAGCACCTTGTTTACAACTTTGTTCTCTGCTTAGACTCCTCTTATGACCAAACAGGACTGTTTATGGGGACTGTAGGTTCACAGTCTGTTTTACTTAATACTTGAAAATTTATTTAATATTAAGTTTATAACATCTTCTTCCCGACTGCATTTTTTTTCAATCTTCATTATGCTATTGTGTTTGAGAAATTTGATGAACTCTTCTTGGCTGTTTACTGTTGGGTATTTGTTTACCTACACTGTAAGTACTTATTTTTATTCATATGTATGCCCTTGTTATTTAGTGTATTTTGAACAGAGGAAAGAAGGTGTATTTATATATGCTGAACAAATGTATATATTTTAAAGTTAATTTCTAAAATAATTTTACTTGCCAAAGAAAATCCTGTTTGCACAGTTAAAAATCATTGTTCAAGCCAGGCGTAGTGGTGCATGCCTTTAATCCCAGCACTCGGGAGGCAGAGATAGGCAGAGCTCTGTGAGTTCAAGGACAGCCTGGTCTACATAGTGAGTTCCAGGACAGCTGGGGCTACAGGGAGACCCTGTCTCAAAAAGACAAAAAAAATTCATTGTTCAAAAGATGATTTGGGGCTAGAGAGATACCTTAGTGGTTAAAAGCACTAGCTGCTCTTGCAGAGGACCCTGTTTCAATTCCTAGCACCCACATGGCAACTAACAACCATCCTAACTCAAATTCCATGGGAATCTGACACCCTCTTCTCACCTTGTGAGTATAGCACAAAATGAGTGCACTTACATACTTGCAGGCAATGCACTCACACACATAAAAAAATAATGAATTTTTTAAGTTTTATGTAAATGGACTTTTGAAATAATATAATTCCCTTATCTATACCTTATTTGTCAATGAAAATACCTTTCGAAGAACCTAAATATTTAGAATACTTCTTAGAGTCCAAACTATCTCAGACAGACTCAGTAAAATCTATTCTTTGTTCTAGTGATTCAGTGAGGAGAGTATTCTTTTCTCAGTCACAGTATTACATTTATCAGAATGAGGAAAGGCAGCTGAAAGAACTTACCTGCTGCTAAAACCTGCCTGCTGAGAATAAATTAACATATAACAACAGGCCAGTGGACACTGACTGTGCCAACCATAGATCACCACCCAGGAACCTGGACACTGGACCAGCATTTGGTTGCTTTTCCTACAGCCATTGTCTCTTCCTCGGTCTCACTCATCCTCCTCATCACAGTTAGTGGCACAGAAGGTAAAATACTGATTCCTTTCAAATAATAACACAATACAGGACACTAGCAGCATCTTCCAAGTGTCCTTAAGCAATGCTCTAGCTCACCATGTGTCCTCACCTGTGACGTGTGGGTACTTCAGCAGGAGCAGGAGGGTGTATCTCAGTGTTGTGCTTGTTGTCTCTGTCCCAGCACTAAACAAATCAACCACAGTCAAGGCCAAGTTTTCAAGTGTAAATTCTGAAGATTGATTGTGGCTTTCCTAAGAATGATTAGATTAATATACTTGATGACGTACTACGAGCGTATCAGACTATAATGAATCTACAAGATTATACTTCATATTGTTGCCAACACAGAACCTAAAAAGTATAGTTCTAGGAGAAACTAAAGTTGTCTAAATTCAATCTTTCACACTCAAGTTTTTTGCTTTCCTAAAAGTTGTAGTGTGATCTTCTATACCTAAATGTGCACAATGCATGATTTTTAGGTCCAAAAAAGGGACAAATTAAAACATATCTTGGTCTATTTCTCTCATCGCAGCATCTGTGCCCAGAGCAATGGCACAGCACTTAAGAGACTTTGTTGTTCTCCCTCGGGACCCAAATTCAGTTCCTAGCAACCATGATGGGCAGATAAAAATTGTCTGTGATTCCAGTTTCATGGTATTCAACTCCCTTTTAAGGAAGAAAATAAAACCTACACAAATACAGCTTTGAACTGTTTGCCAAAATACTAGAATTATTGACCTGAATTATTAGATAAAAGAAATGAAGAAATCCAAAGTAAAGGGGACAAAATGAGATGGCATTTGTTTGAAGAAAAATTTATGCAATGCATAGAAAATACCATGCCATCAAGAGGAAAGACTAACCAAAGCTAATTAATGATGACAGAACAATTTCATGGTACAAAAATAAAATTTGATTATGACACTGTCCGATAGAAAGAAATATTCTGAAGTGAAAAGAGGCAATTATATTTGCAACATCTAGCAAATATCTGTATCTTGGTATGTAACAAAATACATGAAAGATGTGCCTAATTAAAACTATTCCTTGTGCTAATAAATGAAGAATACCTAAATAAATGGAAAACCACCTCATGCCCAAGGATTAGAAGACATCATACTGACAAGTTAGCAATAATATTCCTCAAAGTAATCTAGTGAAGCAGTCCCATATCTGTTAAAATTCTAATGGGAAAACAAATCCTCTGATTCAAGTGGAACAGTAGAGGAAGGGGCAAATGCCCAAACTTCAAAATTTATTAAAGAGCTACAGCAATGAAAACAGCATCACCTCATGCCCAAGGATTAGAAGACATCATACTGACAAGTTAGCAATAATATTCCTCAAAGTAATCTAGTGAAGCAGTCCCATATCTGTTAAAATTCTAATGGGAAAACAAATCCTCTGATTCAAGTGGAACAGTAGAGGAAGGGGCAAATGCCCAAACTTCAAAATTTATTAAAGAGCTACAGCAATGAAAACAGCATGCTGCTGGCACATAGATCGTCATCAAACCCCAAAGAGCTTTGATGTCCAGAAGGCTACCTAAACATCAATAGCCAAGACTTTCACAACATGCAATAAACAG
>NW_008354706.1:18788-19912 GCF_000622305.1 Nannospalax galili | reverse complement strand
ATTCAAAATAGCAAATATATAGACAGAGTTAGAGTTACAAAACTAATAGTTACAAAAGATGGGATCAGGAAAGGTGAGTGACTGTCTAATGGCTATGTTAGGTTTCCGTAGAGCAATGGAATGTTTTCATACTAAAGAGAGCTGATACCTGCAGTGTTTTGTGAATGCCAAGAACTGCTAAAAATGTGGTCTAAAATTGCCTCTCTTACCAATTGCTGGTGATATGTCCAGATCAACTTTAACCTAGAGGACATGCAAGGATTCCTCCTGTGCCCCTTTCATTTTCCATTCTGCCACACAAGGTGTGCAATGGTGATATCAGTCTTCATAACAGAACATGAAAGCCTCCAATTTGTGACCTGTTTTGTTTGGAAATTGTTTCCATCTTGCCTGTCCTTTGTGTTCTCTCTCCTCAGAGAGAGAACTTAGTTTTAAAAATAAGTTCCAGAACAAGGCTCTAGTTGTAAATTCACTTTATGTTTTCTAGGATCAACATTACATTTTCTCACACAAAAAAATACTTAAATTTCTATGAATGTTTCTGGTCAGTCCATTAAAATACATGTGGTAAACATGTAAACACTTAATAAACTTTAAAGTACTTGAATAATGAAATAAATTAATTTATGTTAACACTTTACCTGACTTCTTTTAATTAAGTAATAATCAATAAAGTCTCGTGGATTTGTAACATCCAGTGATTCTTGATGCTCTTTTATTTTCTTCATAACATAAAATTCCAGGTAATTCATATGTTTCAAAATTTTGTTATGACTTCCTGGACAATAGTTGATGAGAAAAGGGAAGTTATTGCAGACCTATAAGACAAAAGACCCATTATTTATTAACTCAGCAAAATTTAATGAATATGTTTATATATATTTATAACAGAAAAGAAGACTAATTTGGATTTATAGTTCTACATATGAATGAAAAAAAATGTCCAACATGATAAGATTTTTATTTACACATATAGTAAATCTCTGTGGTAAGAGAGTTGAGGAAGAAAATCCTACCCAGATGATCAAAGTTCATAATCAACTTTCCACGCCCATGAAACATTTTACCACATTTGTGTCAACTCACAATAAGCTTATATCTGTTCTTCATTACTATTATGAAGC
>NW_008354706.1:10980-17914 GCF_000622305.1 Nannospalax galili | reverse complement strand
AATAAAAGCATTTTGAAAAGACAAAAGATGTAAAGGAAACAGTAGGACAAAAGATAACAAGAGGGTTCAAAACTACTCATTGCATCCTGGAGGGTTCCGTTGCCCCAAACACTCTCCTTTTTTTTTTTCTAAACTAAAACATTACTGTCAAGTACTATACTGAAGACAGGTTTAATTGTTGGTAGTATATGAAGTTCCGGATAGTATAAGAATGTTCTATGAATGACTTCATTTCCATCTAGACGGGAATAAATAATTTTATACAAACAACTCTGTGGAAGTCAATGGGAAAGTCAACAGATATGGAGCTAACAGGCTTCAATCAACATGGTATTTGCCTTAATGATTTCCTCTGTGTACAGAAAAGAACTTAAACATCTCTTCCAGATATTTTTATCATAATTCTCTGGTCGAGACTGTGGAGTCCATCCTGCCCATTACTTGATCCATGCAGAATTTTATCTTGTGAGAAAGAAAGTCCCTATGTATGTTCTCAAAACGAAAGGATCTTGTTTCACCTGTATCCATGGGGAGCTCAGAATCTGGATATTATCATTTAATCTTTCCATCAAGTCAAGAAACTCCTGATCATTATAATCAAAGCGATCTTGGAAAATAATGGAGCAGATCACATTGCAAGGAACACAGCTCAGGATGTTGGTGGGATCACAGGGTGAACCTGAAGAGTTGGAAACAATTTTAAAACACCACTAAGTTTTTATTAAAGGCATTTTGTTCTGGTTAATAAGTAAAGTACTTGAGAAGCTTTAAGCAGTATCTCACCTGCAAATTTCCCGAATAACCAAATATTAAGCATGCCTGGAATCAACAATCACATTTACCTTCAATCTCACTAGCTACATAACAGATCACACCTTTATAGAGACTTACACCCTTTGAACCTTAGTTCTCTCCTTTGCTGGAAGAAAAAAAATGATTTTTATAAATCTGAAAGTTCTAGTGCTCAAGCAGAATTAATTCTGTCTACAATGCCTGTAGACTTTATAGAGCTGAGGTAGACATGGAGAGAATAGAGGAGACTTGGAAGCTCTGTGTCCAAAACAATCATGTACTGATTCAAAATAGGGAAAAATAATAACACTGCAGGTGAGTTCAAGTACTAGAAGAAAGAAGTGTGATTTATAAATCTGAAAGTTCTAGTGCTCAAGCAGAATTAATTCTGTCTACAATGCCTGTAGACTTTATAGAGCTGAGGTAGACATGGAGAGAATAGAGGAGACTTGGAAGCTCTGTGTCCAAAACAATCATGTACTGATTCAAAATAGGGAAAAATAATAACACTGCAGGTGAGTTCAAGTACTAGAAGAAAGAAGTGTGAAAAGCAGAGTTCTCCTGTGTTATATGAGAAGATGCAAGAAGATGCACACTATCAAGGACAGCTGAGTACCCGGGGAGTTTGTTTACATAGGTAAATAAAACGAAAATATTGTATTTTCACTTAAATCCCATGTGGAGGAAAGGACACGAAGTAAGTGATAAATGGGGCCCTTTAAAAATCATGTCAACATTTGAAGCAATAGATTTTGTTCCTTTGTAAGTATATATTGTTATGAAACTTGGTCATAAATCTAAATAAATGCAAGCCTAGGCACAGGAAGGAGAATAATGGGAGTGGAGATGCAAGAAAGGAGAAGATGGTGGGTGAGCATAGTCGAGGCACATGACATACTCCTGGGAAAATGTCTTTATGAAACAAGTCAGTATACCCAATGAATATAACAGCAACAATTATTTTAAAAAGAAGTAAATTATGATTATGTACAATCAAACTCCACACTTACAGATGTACAATACTAAAAATTGAGGACTAGAAAGTATTTTTCTGTATAGTCATCCTTAAAATGATACATAGCAATAATTTTTAGAATTTTTGACTCACATTGGTCTTGTGTATGATTTTACAGATGAAAAAAATCATAAGGAAATTTTCTCTTTTGGATTTATTTTTAATATTCCTTTTTTTTGTCTTTTTGAGACAGGGGCTCTCTGTAGCCCCAGCTGTCCTGGAACTCACTATGTAGAACAAACTGTCCTTGAACTCACAGAGATCTACCTGCCTCTGCCTCCAGAGTGCTTGGATTAAAAGCGTGTGCCACCACACCCGGCTTAATATTCTTTTTTTTTTTTTTTTAATGTGTGTGTGTGAGTATACTTTTATTTTTGTGTGTGTATGTCTATGTGTAAAAATACCACTTATGTGTGGTTACCAATGGATAGAAGAGGGTATCTAATCTGGAGCCTCCTCACAGGGGTCTGTGAACCAATCTCTAGTCCTCTGCAGGAACTACATGTTCTCTTAACAAACAGACCATCTATCTAGTGATCAATACACTTTGTATGCAAGGACAATGAAAATTTATATCTGTAGAGCAGAAATAAGGGTCACTTGAATTAACAATTTCCTAAAGGTTTTGTGAAAAACTATAATAAAAGGAAATTCCTTGAGCTTGCTGCTGCTACGCCAGGTTTTCAAAACATGAAATTCCAATGCTATGGTATCAGAAAATGTTTTCTTTCAGCAAAGAAGGTAAAGGGTAAGTCTTTGGGATTTTTTTATGTATACATTCACTTCATTCCATTCACAGGTAAAATCTAATTTTCAAACTTTCCTTCACTGTATTTACAGGAAGAGAAACATAAAAACAAGTTCATTTACAATTCCCATTTTCTTTCGTGTCAGGTACTTACTAGGTGAGTAGCATTCACAATGGCCACAAATAAAAGTGATTCAAGTTCTATCAAGAACACCAGTAAAGTTGCATAGAAATAGGGAAACCAAGAAGACAGTTAGAATACACTTAGAAATAAACAAGAGAAAGTGTTAATGAAAATAGTTCAACTTGGGCTGGAAAGATAGCTGAGCAGTTAAGAACACTGACTGCTCTTACAGAGGACCCAGGTTTGATTCCCACCACATACATGGTGGCTAACAACCGTCTGTAACTCCAGTTCCAGAGAAATTTGATCCCTTCTTCTGACCTCCCTGGGCATTGCATGACATGGGTGCATTTACACACATGCAGGCAATACACTCATATACATAAAATAAATATAAATAAATAAAAATTTTAAAAAGGAAAATAGTTCAATTTTAGTGAAATGAACCATTTCATTAATTTCTGTTTGGGCATCATGCAGACTTATGCTGTCATGTGTTTTACTGAAACATATAAATCAAACCACTAAGAGCTGTGTAACAAGAAATAATGATATTGATATCATGAGAGAGAGAATAAATGATGAAAACTGTATGTAGTAAGCTGAGAAATGAAAACCATGTATTGTACCATTGTTGTCAGCCAGAACTGTAGACACAGGCCTGGAGGAAACCTTAGACATGTCAGTGAAGCTGGACAGACCAATGTAGTTCAACAAAATGAAAACACATATCTCATTTGCCCCCCATAAGTGTAGATCATGTCATTGCCAACATTATCAATCAGTAGCAGTTAGTGTCTAGTGAAATGATAAGTGGTAAACCACATTTGTTCTGCAGGGAATTCATAGTTCATGATTCATAAGAAAATTATTATAAAATTATATTCATGATTTCTGATGTAGTAAAAGGAAATAAGTGTGGAATGAAATGAGATAGAATGTAAAAGTTAGATTATAAAGTTGTATTTACCATTGGTTTTCCTCAGTTCCTCCACAAGGCACTGGGCTTCCTCTTGAACACGATCCTCAATGTTCCTTTTCCCCATCCCCAAGTTCCGTAATGTCATGAGTGTGAAACGTCTTATCTCTTTCCATCTGTTCCCATTACTAAAGACAATTCCTAAGCAAATAGTGGTAGACACTAGAAATTAGATCCAGGAATAGACGAGAGATTTCACAGGTGGCAACCATAGCGAGGCCAAAGCTGTACCTGTGGGGCATGTCTGGTCACCTTTTCCATCTTTTCCCTTATTGTGAACACTGCTCGGCATACACACACTTACCCAAGCCTTTATTAGATTTTTCAGCCACTGGGTGCCTTCCTCTTCCAGAAAACTCCTCTGCATGATCAATCAGAGCCTCCTTCACTGCTTCATAGCCATGCAACACCACAGTGGGCTGCGTGCCCAAATACAGAGTGAACACAGGGCCGTAGACTTTTGACAACTAGAAATAGAAAAGAAAATGAAAATTCTAACAAGAAATCATCAGCCTATGCTCTGTTCTGTGAACCTCATTGCATCTTAATGTTTATATTTAGGCAAACTCACCTTCAAATATTTCTGAAATCTATGTAAATCTATGTCATATAATGATTATTATGACTATGGATAGTCTACAATGAGCCATGAGATAGTCTAGTTATTTGATACATAGATTACAATGAATCATCACATCAAATCATTCCGCAAGACTATTTAACATTTTTTTTCACAAAGTAAATAATTGAGATCAAAAATTACAAATTGATATCTAGGGCACTATTACTAGTGACCATTTATTACAATATCATACCCATTACTAGATTTTCATTTTGAAGAAGGGTCCTTTATTTCCCTTTACAAAGTATTGGAAGAGCATAAAACACACTTACATTGGTTAAGGATTGGCGGATATCCTTCACATCTATCTGTAGGAAATTTCCAATAATTGGAAGAGGAGTAGGGCCAGGAGGGAGCTTCCCTCTCCCAGAATTCTGTCTCCAGAGAGAGAGGAGAAGCAGACAGGAGAGGCCGAGCACTAGGACTACAGTTAGATCCATCAGAGCCTTCTCTTCTTACTGATATGACTGTAACCTTGCAGTAAACCCTTTTTATAATGAAATCTGATGATTCAGGAAGTGTGCTAACCTGAGGAATCATTAACTAATCAAATGGACACTAGTTAATCTGTCTTCAAAGCAGACTTTGTCCTGATGACGTAGATAAAAAGAGAACGTTTACCTTTGTCCTTTACTGGGTGCACATTAGAATTTCTGGCTTGACATTGCTGATTGGTGAACAAATACTGCTAAAAATGAAAAAAGAAAAAGATGTGTTCAATGTGCAGCTATCGTTGGAAAAGGCTACAGTTAAGGAAGAGATATAAGAGAAGTCCTCAAAATTGCATATCTCAATTAGGAACCATTGGGAATTTATGAATTTAAGGTCATTTTGTACATTCTGTAAATTGTAGATCTTTTGATACAAAGTGTGTCTGTAGTCCCACCCAACCTGGCCTCAACCTCACAGTTCATCTGCTGTTTCCTCCCCACACCTACAAATATATGTATCCACAACCATAACCAGGTTTAATCAGATATTTAAAATGCTTCTTTATATTGAACATTTGGACATATTTTCCCAATAATGTAAGCCTTCCTTAAAAGTGTTTAATATACATGAAGACCAATATAACTAACAAAACCTCCTAATATCACTCATACATAATTTTCCCCTCTTTGGAGTAAGGTTTGTTTATTTTTAATTAATTCCTTGAGCACTTCATATACGTATACAATGTATTTTGATAATCACTCGTACATTGAAATGAGGAAACATACAAGTGAGCTGTATGTCTTTCACCATTGTACAACACAATCATAAAAGACAGATTATTTTTTTCTAATGGTGAAAGGAAAATCAGAACTGTCATAGATGGAGGACCTTGTAACGCAATGAGATTTTCTTAATGTCACAGTTATTCACAGTGGTGTTACCACAGCTTCTTAAGGAAAACGTCTGAGCATTCTCTTCTCCATCACTGCAGAAGGAAAACAGGTTCAATATAATTGACCATGGAGACAATATCAGATAATTTAATAGAAATTACTTGAGTAACAGGGGGTTCCTGAGTTACAGTGATGCATAGTTAAGTTTTTTATGCATAGTTTCTCTTAAGGTATAACCTGGGAAACACAAAATTAGCAATCAAACACAAACAGCAATCAAAATGACCACAACCAACACACATCTTTCAATAATAACCTTAAATGTCAATGAACTGAACTCCCGAGTCAAAAGACACAGGCTAAGTGAATGGATTAAGAAACAAAATCCACCTCTTTGCTGTCTGCAAGAAACCCATCTCACTTCAAGGACAGCCACTACCTCAAGGAGAAAGGATGGACTGATTAAAAGAGATAAGGAGGGTCACTGCATTCTGATCAAATGAACAGCTAACCAAGAAGATATTACAATGCTTAACATATATGCACCACACTCTGGTGCACCCAAATTCATAAAAACAACACTACAGGGCTTTAAGAGACAGATTAACTGCAACTCAGTAACAGTGGGGGACTTCAGTACGCCATTGTCTCCATTTGACAGGTCAACTGGAGAAATAATGAACAGAGAGACATTTAAATTAAATGATACCATAAGTCAAATGGACTTAACACATATCTTTCAAATATTCCACCCAAGCACCAAAGATAATACTTTCTACTCAGCACTGCATGGAACTTTTTCAAATATTGAGCACATACTGGGCCACAAAACAAACCTCAACAAATATAAAAAAATTGAAATAATTCCATGCATTCTATCAGACCACAATAAAATAAAGCTCAAAATCAACACTGGACAAAGCCTTGGTTACTACACGTGCTCATGACTGAACAATACATTCCTAAACAATGAGTGCTTCAAAGGAGACGAAAGAAAGAAATAAAAGTATTTCTGGAATTCAGTGAAAAGGAAAATACACTACAACACAACCTCTGGGATACTTTAAAAGGAGTACTATGAGGTAAGTTTATAGCTCTAAATGCCTACATTAAAAAAAATGAAAGACCCTTCAATAAATGACCTAATACTGCAATGCAAGACACTGGAAAGACAAGAACAAACGAAACCCAAACTCAGGAGAAGAGAAGAAATAACAAAAATCAGAGCATAAATTAATGAAATAGAAACAACGAAAACAATACAAAGAATCAATGAATCTAAGAGCTGGTTCTTTGAAAAGCTAAACAAGATAGACAGACCTTTAT
>NW_008354706.1:7762-10896 GCF_000622305.1 Nannospalax galili | reverse complement strand
AATATCTAGACCATTATGAGGGTGTATTTTAAAAATCTATAGACTAATAAATTTGAAAACATAAAGGAACTTAGTGGATATTTAACACATGGGAACCACCAAAGTTAAACCAAGGAGATATCAACAGTTTAAACAGATCCATAACATATTAGGAAATCGAATCAGTAATACAAAGCTTCCTAACTAAAAAAAGCCCTGGTCAGTGAAGCCACCATCACTCTAATACAAAAGCCAGGTAAAGATATAACCAAAAATGAAAATTATAGACCCATATCCTTAATGAACATAGATGCAAAAAATCTCAACAAAATACTTGCAAAGTGCAAACAGACACACATCAAAAAGATCATTCACCATGATCAAGTACCCTTTTTCCCAGACATGCAGGGATGGGTCACTATATGCAAGTCAATAAATGTCATTAACCATATAAATGAACTCAAAGACAAAAAGCACATTGTCATCTCAATAGGTGCAGAACAGGCTTTTGACAAAATTCAGCATCCTCAAAGACAAAAACCACATCATCATTTCAATAGATGCAGAAAAAGATTTTGACAAAATTCAGGATGCATTCATGATAAAAGTTCTAAAGGGAACTGGACTGGAGGGAACATACCTTAACATAATTAAAGTTATATACAACAAACTCACAGCCAACATCATTCTAAATGGAAAAAAAAAACTGGAAGCATACCCATTAAAATCAGGAATCAGACAAAGATGTCCACTCTCCACTCCTTTCCAACATAGTGCTTGAAACTCTTGCTAGAGCAATGACACAGGAGAAGGAAATTAAAGGAGTACTAATTCGAAAAGAAGAGGTCAAGCTATCACTTTTTGCAGATGACATGATACTATATATGAGATCCAAAAAGGTCCACCAGAAAACTCCTAGAACTGATCAACTCTTTTACAAGATTATAAAATCAATCTATAAAAATCAGTAGCTTTCTATATACCAATAACAAGCAATTGGAGAAAGAATACAGGGAAATACTCCCATTCACAATTGCTGAAAAAAAAAATATCTTAGAATAAATCTGACCAAAGACACTACAGATCACTACAATGAAAATATTAAATTGTTAAAGAACAAGATTGAGGAAGACACCAGGAGATGGAAGGATCTCCCATGCTCAGGGATTGGAACAACTAATATTGTAAAAATGACCATTCTACCAAAAGCAATATATAGTTTCAGTGCAATCCTAATCAAAATCCCCATGACATACTTTACAGAATTAGAAAATTCCATGTTCAAATTCATAGAGAAGCACAAAAGACCATGGTTAGCCAAAGCAACCCTGAGGACAAAGAGCAACACTGGGGGGATTTCTATACCAGATCTCAAAATATACTACAGAGCTATAGTTATAAAAACAGCATAATACTGGCCCCAAAATAGACACATAGATCAATGGAACATCACTGAAGATCCAAATCAAAGTACATGAAATTTCAGCCACCTAATATTTGACAAAGGTGTCAAGAACACACAATAGGAAAGACAACATCTTCAACAAATGGTGCTGGAAAAACTGGATCTCCACCTACAGAAGAATGAAACTATATCCTTATCTTTCACCTTGCACAAAAGTCAACACAAAATGGATCAAAGACCTCAATGTGAAATTAGAAACTCTGAAACTATTAGAAGAAAATATTTGCAGTAACTTACAAGATAAAGTGGTAGGAAAGGGTTTTCTATATCAGAGAGCAGTTGCTCAGGAATTGAGGTCAGCAATCAACAAGTGGGACCTCACTAAACTAAAAAGGTTCTGTACAGCAAAAGAAAAAATCAAAAAAGAGAAAACCCACAAAATGAGAAAAAGTATTCAACAATGACACATCTGACAGAGGTTTAACATCCAGAATATATAAAGAACTTAAAAAACAAAGAATCAAGAAACCAAATGACCCAATTAAAAGATGGGCTAAAGATCTAAACAGAGTGTTCTCAAAGGAATAAAGATGGCTAAGAAACATCTCAGAGAGTGTTCAACATTGTTAGTAATTATGGAAATGACAATTAAAAGCACCCTAAGGTATCACCTTACCCCAATCAGACTGGCTAGGATCAAGAGAACAAATGATGCCAAATGCTGAGAAGGATGCGGAGAAAGAGGAATGCTCATTCACCACTGGTGGGATTGCAAACTCATGCAACCTCTATGGAAAACAGTGTGGAGAACTCTTAAAAATTAAAAATTAACCTACCAAATGACCCAGTTATACCACTGCTTGGCATACACCCAAAGGATTCATCCTATTGTAGAGACACTTGTACAACCATGTTTGTTGCTGCTCTTTTTTTAAAAAAATTATTTATTTAATAACCACATGCTTAGAAGAAGCATTTCATTACATCAGCACTGACATATTCAATAACAATTTTCTGAGCTAGGCTGCATCTCTTACAAAATTGGCTGTATATTTTTAGGTTTACAGTTGAATTATTAAAGTTATACAATATTGTATGAAAAAGGATGGACTGGCAGGTTGGCAAGCTGGCAGGCTAGTAGGTGAGGTGACTAAGCAGTCAGATATTCCTGATCAGGGCCAGTTTGGGGGGAAGAGATGACCTGCTCCTGCTGTGAGAACCCTGGGTTTCATCCACTTCTCTACCAAGATATTTACCAAACTCTTAAACAAAAGACTAGCAACTCCTCAAAGACCAATTCTGCCCTCTGTGATTTTGTAAAGTTCATCCCACCTTGCATGTCCTTTGTCCTGCAGAGTTTGGATCTGGCCTGAAGTGTCTTAGCTGTCTTTCTCAATTCTGACAGTCTCATAACTGTGCTGTCAGCATTAATCTTTGTTCAAGTTCAGACCTGGACTGATCTTCCTCCTTACTGTCTGAAACTCTCCTCAACCCACAACTCCCCTTGGGACAGGCCTTTGTAGAGCCAGGAGTAGGCTGCTGCTGCAAGGCGGCTGGGTGGAGCCTGTCTTCAGCAGCTTGGAACTAGAATGTGTCCTCTGCTCCCAGGGGCTCTGTGTTTAAAAACAGCACAGGCAACCCTCCCTGTGCTGGTGACACACAGACTCATGAGGGTGAATAATCATTTTGATAGTCATTTTGGGGGTAAGCAACAGAACAGTGAATAAAAACTCATCTCCAACTAAAAATA
>NW_008354706.1:5793-7213 GCF_000622305.1 Nannospalax galili | reverse complement strand
TGTAGCCTTTAGCTATGCATATGGACTCTTAAGAAATTATATTGGCCCCTTTAATCTTTGGTTATACTTTCCTTTTGGGTGTTTAAGGCCATACAGTTGGTCCAGATAAACCAATTTATTTTTACTCTTAAGGTCATTTAAGGAACTGTTGCTAAGGGGTCACATGGGCTTGGGAGGAGCACCTGGCTCCTTTCTTTTACCGGTTCCACCTACTTGAAGATAAGTCAAAGATCCTGCTTGACCATGGTTGACTTCACTTGGAAGCATGGAAGAAATGATTCTGCTGTGTTGATACTCCTCTTTGTAGACTGGACACTGGTTCAAGTCCATCTGGTGGGGTCTCCTCAGCCTCCTTGATCAAAAGGGCAGGTGACCCACCACCATTATAGGACCTTTTGAGAGATGCTCATAGTCCCCTGGAACTCGTCGACCTGGGAGGGCAAGGAACAACGTGTCCTTTATGTTCCTCTGACCAAATCATTATAAGCCTCAAAGTATGTCTGTTAAACACCCAAGAAGGTTAGTTCCACAAGTCTGGTACATTTAATTACTGTGAGTCATGTAGATAAATCTTGGGCAAAGACCACTTGTTCTAGGATAAACCTTACCTAGACATATATTACTTGATCTGCTATGTACAGTTTGTCAGAAGGTTGTAGTAGTGACATCGTTCCCTTTTGTTTTCAAAATTAGCTAGGCATTGTTTATCTCTCTCATTGTCTCACCCCTCCATCATAGTTTTCCCACTTAAGGTGCCTCCATTTCCCCCTTTCTCCCTTAAAATACCCTTCTCCTATACTCCCATATCTCTTGAGTGCCTTCTTTCCCTTTATCCCCTAGGTTCCTTGTATACCCTTCCCGCACCCCTCCCTTAAACTAACCCAATTTTTATCCCTATCTCCCTTATGAAGGCCTGTTTTCTGTAGTTCCTGTAGTTATGTCTGATTACATACTCATTTATCAGAGTCTGGTTCTAGGGACAGATGAGGGAGAACATATTTTGATTTTTTTCTGAGTCTAAGTTACTACAGTTAGTATTACAGTTTCTAGTTCCATCCATTTACCTGCAAATTTCATAATTTCATCGTTCTTTGCTGCTGAGAAAAACTCCATCATATAAATGAACCACATTCTCATTATCCACTCGTCAATTGAGGGACACTTAGGTTTCTTCCATCTCTAAGCAATTGTGAAAAGAGCAGCAACAAACATGGATGTACCAGTGTCTCTGCAATAGGATAAGTTCTTTGGGTATATGCCAAAGAGTGGTATAACTGGGTCAAACGGTAGGTTCGTTTGTCATTTTTTAAGAGTTCTCCACACTGCTTTCCATAGTGGTTGAACAAGTTTGCAGCCCCACCAGCAGTGGATGAGTGTTCCCCTTTCCCCACATCCTCTCCAACATTTGGTATCATTTGTT
>NW_008354706.1:0-1166 GCF_000622305.1 Nannospalax galili | reverse complement strand
TAGTCTGCAATATTTCTAACTCTTTTCTGAATTCATTCAGAAGTTTATCCCTATCTTCCTTCAGTTCTTTTATTTCTTTGTGTGTTCTTTAAATTCACTGAATTCTTTTATCATATTTATAACTGTTCTTTTGAGTTCCATGTCCTCCATTATCTCTAGGGGGTCCTCATTGTACTTCTCTGCAGGACTATTGGTATTTGGTGGAGATATGTTATTTTGGTTTTTCATGTTGTTATCTTTTCTCTATGATTTTAGTTTTGTAGTTTCTGATGCTTGTGTGAGACTCACGCCTTCAAGTTTAGGTCTGCGTCTTTTTGTGAGCTTTATGTGTCTTTG
This sequence comes from Nannospalax galili, assembly GCF_000622305.1. NCBI lineage: Eukaryota > Metazoa > Chordata > Mammalia > Rodentia > Spalacidae > Nannospalax > Nannospalax galili. The sequence goes on along the minus strand of NW_008354706.1, from coordinate 830 downwards.
TGGTTTACTTTTGGGGCCTGAAAAGCTGGTTCATTTAAGCTTCTGGTTCTCTCTTTTGATTTTATATTGGAGTGGCTACATTGCTTTTGTCTTCAGGAGTTCCCACAGAGGCACAAGTCAGATGAGGATCAGATGCTCTCAGTCTTTCTCCTAAGGTCTGGATCCCTCCAGGAAAGATTTTGGCTCAGGAATTTGGGGGTTGGACTGGCATAGGAGCCAGGCCCAGGAAAGATGCTGGTCCAGGGCAGCTGGTGGTCATTCCACCCAGAGATGCAAAGGCAGATGGGGGCGGGAAGCACCCCCAAGGCCTCCTGGGGACTGCACTGAGGAGCTGGGTTTGTCTGGATGCAAAGAATCAGGAAGAGGAAAGTTTAGCTCCCGTGTCCGGAAAGAGGCTGGTGGGTGGTGCAGGCCCAGGGAAGCAGAGGGACATAAGGGTGGGGCCAGGCCCACAAGCAGTGCCCCTGGGGATCAGAGAAGGCACTGAGTTGGTCTGGATGAAGAGGATCAGGAAGCAGTAGTGGTTTCTGAGGTGTCTGGGTCCCCAAGACAAGGAATGGGAGAGGACACAAACTAGGAGGAGAGACCAGTGGGGGAGATGAAAGAGTGAATGAGACTGGGGGAGTCAAGGCCCCAGAGGGCATGATGGACTTACCCCAGAGAAAGGCCTGCCCGTCGGAGAGAGAGGCCTGCAGCAGGCCGTGCAGGCCCAGGGAAGCAGAGAACTGTTGGGGCTCTGTTCACAATAGCAAAGAGATGGAAGCAACCTGAGTGCCCACAACTAATGAGTGGTTAAAAAAATGTGGTGTATCTACATAATGGAGTTCTAT
>NW_008354705.1:3718318-3727097 GCF_000622305.1 Nannospalax galili | reverse complement strand
ATTGTGACATCATAATGCTCCAATATGCCAAACCATCGCCCAATGGGTCATAATATTGCTTAAATGTGCCATCAAAATTTTGCAAAATGACTTCACAATGTTCCATTGTGTCATCACAGTGCTCCAATATGACATCATAATGTTCCATGGTGCCTTCACAACGTTACAATATGACATCACAATGGAACATTGTGAGGTCATAGTGCTCCAATAGGAAATCACATTTCTATATTGCACCAACACTTTAGCCCCACATGTTAATTTATTGCTGAAATGTGAAATCACAATGTTACAATATGACTTTACAATGTTCCGTTATGTCATCACAATGGTCCAATGTGACACATCACAATGCTCTATTGTGCCAACACTATAGCCCCATGTGCCATAATTTAGCTCCACTTTGCCATCAAAATGTTACAATATGACTTCACAAAGTCCAATTGACATCACAAAGCTCCAATGTGACATCACAATGCTCCAATATGCCAAACAATCGCCCAATAGGCCATGATATTGCTTAAATGTGCTATCAAAATGTTGCAATATAACTTAACACTGTTGTATTATGACATCAAAATGCTCCATTGTGCCATCGCAATATTACAATATGTCTTCACACTCTTCCATTGTGACTTCACTGTGATCCAATATGACATCACAATGCTCCAATGTGCCAGCGTTTCTGCCACACATGTAACTATATTTGTCCAATGTGTCATCACCATGTTACAATATGACTTCACAAATTAAAATGGGACATCACAATGCTCCATTGTAACATGACAATGTTCCAATATGCCAAACAATCGCCCAATGGGTCATTATACTGCTTAAATGTGCCATCAAAATGTTGCAATATAACTTAACATATTCCATTGTTACATCACAATGCTTCATTGGGCCATCACAATATTACAATATGTCTTCACACTGTTCCATTGTGACTTCACTCTGCTCCAATATGACATCACAATGCTCAAATATGCCAGCGTTTTCACCACACATGTCACTATATTTGTCCAATGTGCCACCACAATGTTACAATATGTCACAAATTAAAATGTGACATCACAATGCTCCATTGTGACATCACAATGTTCCAATTTGCCAACACAATCGACCCATGTGCCATCACAGTGCTCCATGATGCCAACAAAATTTTACAATGTGACCTCATAATGTTCGTTGTGATATCACAATGCTCTTTGTTTCATCACTATGCACCATTGTGTCATTACAATGATCCATTGTGTCGTCATGATGCTCAATTTGCAAACACAGTGCTCAATGTCTCTTCAGAATCCCCCAATGTGACATCACAATGATCCATGGAGCCATCAAAATATTACAATATGACTTAACAGTGTTCCATTTTGACATCACAATACTCCAATGTGACACCACAATGCCCTAATGTGCCAACACTATAGCCCCATGTGCCATTATTTAGCTCCATTTTGCCATCAAAATGTTACAATATGACTTCACAATATTCCATTGTGATATCACAATGCTACAATGTGACATCACCATGGCCCAGTGTGACATCAGAATGCTCCTATGTACCATCACAATTTCATAATATGACTTCAAAATGTTCCAATGTGATATCAAAATAGACCAGTTTGCCCACACTATCGCCCATTTGTCATCACCAGTCTCCACGTTACCATCTCTATTTTACAATATGACTTCACAATGTTCCACTGCGTCCTCCCAATGACCAATGTGACATCACAGTGCTCCCATATGCCAACACTATCGACTCATGTGCCATTATATTGTTCCAATGAGCCCTCAAAATGTTACAATATGACTTCACAATGTTCCATTGTGACATCACAATCCTGCAATATGATATCTCACAGCTCCAATTTGCCAACAGTATGGCTCCATATGCCTTCACAATGCTCTATGCTGCCATCAAAATGTGACTTTATGACCTCACAATGCTCCTTTGTGAACTAACAGTGCTCCAAGGTGCCATCACAATGTTACAATATGACTTCACAAGGTTCCATTGTGACATCACAATGCTCCAATATGATATCTCACAGACCCACGTGTCACTATATTTGTCCAATGTGCCACCACAATATTACAATATGACTTCACAAATTAAAATGTGACATCAGAATGCTCCAATATGACATCTCACAGCTCCAATTTGTCAACACTATCGCTCAATATGCCATCACAGTGCTCTATGTTGCTATCACAATGTGACTTTATGACATCACAATGCTCCATTGTGACCTAACAGTGCTCCTATGTGCCATCACAATGTCACAATATGACTTCACAGTGTTCCATTGTGACTTCTCAATGTTCCAATGTGATACCACAATGCACAAGTTTGCCAACACTATAGCCCCATTTGCCATTACCATGCTCCATGTTGCCATCTCAATTTTACAATATAACTTCACATGTTACACTATGTCATCCCAATGCTCCAATGTTATATCACAATGCTCCAATGTGCCAACACTATCGACTCATGTACCATTATTTTGCTCCAATGAGCACTCACAATGTTAGAGTATGACTTCACAATTTCCATTGTGATATCACAATGCTCCATTTTCACCTAAGAGTGCTCCATGGAGCCATCACAATTTCATAATATGACTTCACAATGTTCCATTGTGACTTCACAATGTTCCAATGTGATATCAAAATAGACCAGTTTGCCAACAGTATTGCCCAATTTGCCATCACCAGTCTCCACGTTACCATCTCTATTTTACAATATGACTTCACAATGTTCCACTGCATTGTCCCAATGACCAATGTGACATCACAGTGCTCCAATGTGCCAACACTATCGACTCATGTGCCATTATATTGCTCCAATGAGCCCTCAAAATGTTAAATATGACTTCACAATGTTCAATTTTGACATCAAAATGCTGCAATATGACATATCAGAGCTCCAATTTGCCAACACTATGGCTCCATATGCCATCACAGTGCTCTAGGCTGTGATCACAATTTGACTTTATGACCTCACAATGCTCCACTGTGACCTAACAGTGCTCCAAGGTGCCATCACAATGTTACAATATGACTTCACAATGTTCCATTGTGACTTGCCATTATATTGCTCCAATGAGCCCTCAAAATGTTACAATATGACTTCACAATGTTCCATGTGTTCTTATATTGCTACATTGTGCCATCAAAATGTTAAAATACGACTTCACAATGTTCCATTGTGACTTGCCATTATATTGCTCCAATGAGCCCTCAAAATGTTACAATATGACTTCACAATGTTCCATGTGTTCTTATATTGCTACATTGTGCCATCAAAATGTTAAAATACGACTTCACAATGTTCCATTGTGACTTGCCATTATATTGCTCCAATGAGCCCTCAAAATGTTACAATATGACTTCACAATGTTCCATGTGTTCTTATATTGCTACATTGTGCCATCAAAATGTTAAAATACGACTTCACAATGTTCCATTGTGACTTGCCATTATATTGCTCCAATGAGCCCTCAAAATGTTACAATATGACTTCACAATGTTCCATGTGTTCTTATATTGCTACATTGTGCCATCAAAATGTTAAAATACGACTTCACAATGTTCCATTGTGACTTGCCATTATATTGCTCCAATGAGCCCTCACAATGTTACAATATGACTTCACAAAGTCCAATGTGACATTACAAAGCTACAATATGAAATCACAATGCTCTAATGTGCCAACACTATAACCTCATGTGCCATTATTTAGCTCCATTTTGCCATCAAAATGTTATAATATGACTTCACAATGTTCCCTTTTGACATCACAATGCTCCAATGTGACATCATGACATCATAATGGCCCAGTGTGACATCAGAATGCTCCTATGTGCCATCACAGTTTAACAATATGACTTCACAATGTTCCATTGTGACTTCACAATGTTCCAATGTGATATCACAATGCACCAGTTTGCCAACACTATCCCCCCATTTGCCATCACCAGTCTCAAATGTTGCCATCTGAATTTTACAATATGACTTCACAATGTTCCACTGTGTCATCCCAATGACCAATGTGACATCACAATGCTCCAATGTGACAACACTATCAACTAATGTGCCATTATATTGCTCCAATGAGCCCTCAAAATGTTACAATATGACTTCACAGTGCTCCATTGTGACATCACAATGGTGTAATATGACATCGCACAGCTCCAGTTTGCCAAAACTATGGCTCCATATTCCATCACAATGCTCTATGCTGCCATGACGATGTGACTTTATGACAACACAAGGCTCCATTGTGACCTAACACTGCTATATGGTGTCATCACAATGTTACAATATGACTTCACAAGGTTCCATTGCGATATCACAATGCTCCAATATGATATCTCACTGCCCCATGTGTCACTATATTTGTCCAATGTGCCACCACAATATTACAATATGACTTCACAAATAAAAATGTGACATCAGAATGCTCCAATATGACATCTCACAGCTCCAATTTGACAACACTATCGCTCCATATGCCATCACAATGTTCTATGCTGCAATCACAATGTGACTTTATGACATCACAATGCTCCGTTGTGACCTAACAGTGCTCCTATGTGCCATCACAATGTCACAATATGACTTCACAATGTTCCAATTTGACATCACAATATTTCATTGTGCCTTTGCAATATTACAATATGAGTCCACATGTCATTATATTAATCTAATGTGCCCCCACAATGGTAAAATTTGACTTCACAATGCTCCAATGTGCCAACACTACTGCTCCAGGTGATATTACATTGTTTTAATGTGCCAACTCAGTGTTACAATATGATTTCACATTGTTCCAATTTTACATCACAATGATCCAATGTGACATCACAATGCTCCAATGTCAACACTATCTCCACATATGTGATAATATTGCTGCAGTGTGCCATGAAAATCTTACTTTAAGACTACACAGTGCTCCAATGTGACATCACAATGCTCCAATGTGCCCTTACTACCGCCCCATGGGCCATTATATTGTTCCAATGTGACATCAAAATGTTGCAATATGACTTCACAATGTTCCATTGTGTCATCACATTGCTCCATTATGACATCATAATGCTCCATGGTGCCTTCACAATGCTACAATACATTGTCACAATGTTCCATTGTGACATCACAATGCTCCAATATGATATCTCACAGCCCCACGTGTCACTGTATTTGTCCAATGTGCCACCACAATATTACAATATGACTTCACAAATTAAAATGTGACATCAGAATGCTCCAATATGACATCTCACAGCTCCAATTTGCCAATACTATCACTCCATATGCCATCACAATGCTCTAGGCTGCCATCACAATGTGAATTTATGACATCGCAATGCTCCATTGTGACCTAACAGTGCTCCTATGTGCCATCACAATGCCACAATATTACTTCACAATGTTCCATTGTGACTTCTCAATTTTCCAATGTGATATCACAATGCACCAGTTTGCCAACACTATCGCCCCATTTCCCATCACCATGCTCCATGTTGCCATCTCAATTTTATAATATGACTTCACAATGTTACACTGTGTCATCACAATGCTCCAATGCGATATCACAATGCTCCAATGAGCCCTCACAATGTTAGAGTATGACTTCACAATTTCCATTGTGACATCACAATGTGCCTTTATGACATCTCACATCTCCAATTTCCACCACTATCACTCCATATGCCATCACAATACTCTATGCTGCCATCGCAATGTAACTTCTGACATCACAATGCTCCATTGTGACCTAAGAGTGCTCCATGGTGCCATCACAATGTTACAATATGAGTTCACAATGTTCCATTGTGACATCATAATGCTCCCATATGACATCTCACAGCTCCATTTTGCCAACACATCGCTCCATATGCCATCACAATGCTCTGTGATGCCATCACAATCTTACCCTATGACATCACAATGCTCCACTGTGACCTAACAGTCCTCCATGGTGCCATCACAATGTGACAATATGACTTCACAATGTTCCACTGTGCCATCGCAATATTACAATATGGCTCCACCTGTCATTATATTAATCTAATGTGCCCCCACAATGGTAAAATTTGACTTCACAATGCTCTAATGTGCCAACACTATCACTCCATATGAAATTATATTGCTGTCAATGTGCCAACTCAGTGTTACAATATGATTGCACATTGTTCCAATGCCACATCACAATGATCCAACGTGACATCACAATGCTCCAATGTGCCAACACTATCTCTACCTGTGTGATAATATTGCTGCAGTGTGCCATGACAATCTTAATTTATGACTACACAGTGCTCCACTGTGTCATCACAGTGCTCCAATATGACATAATAATGCTCCATGGTGCCTTCAAAATGTTACAATATGACATCACAATGTTCCATTGTGACGTCATAGTGCTCGAATATGACATCACAATTCTCCAATGCACCAACACTTTCACCCCACATGTTATTATATTGCTGAAACGTGAAATCACAATGTTACAATATGACTTCACAAATTCCAATGTGACATCACAAAGCTCCATTGTGACATCACAATGCTCCAATATGCCAAACAATCACCCAGTGGGTCACTATATTGCTTAAATGTGCCAACAAAGTGTTGCAATATGACATAACAATATTCCATTGTGACATCACAATGCTCCATTGTGCCATCACAATAATACAATATGACCTCACAGTGTTCCATTGTGACTTCATTGTGCTCCAATATGACATCACAATGCTCCAATGTCCCAAGGTTTTTGCCCCACACGTCACTATATTTGTCCAATGTGCCATCACAATGTTACAATATGACTTCACAAATTAAAATGTGTCATCACGATGCTCCATTGTGACATCACAATGCTCCAATTTTCCAACAAAATCACCCAGTGGGTCACTATATTGCTTAAATGTGCCAACAAAGTGTTGCAATATGACATAACATTTGCCAACACAGGGTTACAATATGACTTCACAATTTTCCATTGTGACATCTCACAGCCCCAATTTGCCAACACTGTCGCTCAATATGCCTTCACAATTCTCTGTGCTGCCATCACAATGTTACTTTATGACAACAAAGTGCTCCATTGTGACATAACAGTGTTCCATAGTGCCATCACAATGTTCCATTGTGCCATTGCAATATTACAATGACTCCACATGTCATTATATTAATCTAATGTGCCACCACAATGTTAAAATTTGACTTCACAATGCTCCAGTGTACCAACACTATCACTACATGTGACATTGTATTGCTCTAATGAGCCAACACAGTGTTACAATATGATTTTACATTGTTCAAATGTGACATCACAATGATTCAGTGTGACATCACAATGCTCCAATGTGCCAACACTATCTGTACATGTGCGATAATATTGATGCAGTATGCCATGACAATCTTACTTTATGACGACACAGTGCTCCAATGTGACATCACAATGCTCCAATGTGCCCTCACTATCACCCCATGGGCCATTATATTGCTCCATTATGCCATCAAAATGTTGCAATATGACTTCACAATGTTCCATTGTGTCATCACAGTGCTCCAATATGACATCATAATTCTCCAGGGTGCCTTCACAATGTTACAATATGATGTCACAATGGAACATTGTGATGTCATAGTGCTCCAATATGACATCACAATTCTCCCATGCACCAACACTTTAGCCCCACATGTTATTATATTCCTGAAATATAAAATCACAATGTTACAATATGACTTCACAAATTCCAATGTGACATCACAAAGCTTCATTGTGACATCACAATGCTCCAATATGCCAAACAATCGCCCAATGGGTCATTATGTTGCTTAAATGTGCCAAAAATGTTGCAATATGACTTAACAATATTCCATTGTGACATCACATTGCTGCATTGTGCCATCGCAATATTACAATATGACTTCACAGTGTTCCATTGTGACCTCACTGTGCTCCAATATGATATCACTATGCTCCTATGTGCCAACCTTTTTGCCCCACATGTCACTATATTTCTCCAATGTGCAATCACAATGTTACAATATGACTTCACAAATTAAAATATGACATCACAATGCTCCATTGTAACATCACAATGCTCCAGTTTGCCAACACAATCACCCCATGTGCCAACACAATGCTCCATGAGGCCATCAAAATGTTACAATATGACTACATAATGTTCGTTGTGATATCACAATGCTCTTTGTTTCATCACTATGCACAATTGTGTCATTACAATGATCCATTGTGTCGCCATCATGCTCAGTTGGGAAACACAGTGCTCAATGTCGCCTCAGAATACCCCAATGTGACATCACAATGATCCATGGAGCCATCAAAATGTTACAGTATGATTTCACAATGTTCTGTTGTGACATCACAATGCTCTAATGTGCCAACAGTACAGCCCCATGTGCTATTATTTAGCTCCATTTTGCCATCACAATGTTACAATATGACTTCACAATGTTCCATTGAGATATCACAATGCTCCAATGTGACATCACCATGGCCCAGTGTGACAACAGAACGCTCCTATGTGCCATCACAATGTCACATTATGACTTCACAATGTTCCATTGTGACTTCACAATGTTCCAATATGATATCACAATGCTTCAATGTGCCAACACTATCACCCCATGTGATATTACAATGCTCTATTGTGCCATCACAATGTTACAATATGACTTCAAAATATTCCATTGTGACATCACAATGCTCCAATATGACTTCACAATG
>NW_008354705.1:3714300-3718140 GCF_000622305.1 Nannospalax galili | reverse complement strand
AATGTTACCTTATGACATCACAATGCTCCATTGTGACCTAACAGTGCTCCATGGTGCAGTCCTAATGTGACAATATGACTTCACAATGTTCCATTGTGACATCTCAATGATCAATTGTGCCATCGCGATATTACAATATGACTCCACATGTCATTATATTAATTTAATGTGGCACCACAATGTTAAAATTTGACTTTGCAATGCTCCAATGTGCCAACACTAACGCTCCACGTGACATTATAGTGCTCTTATATGCAAACACAGTTTTACAATATGATTTCACATTGTTACAATGTGACATCACAATGATCCAATGTGACATCACAATGCTCCAATGTGCCAACACTATCTCCACATATGCGATTATATTGCTGTAGTGTGCCATGACAATCTTACTTTATGACTACACAGTGCTCCAATATGACATCAAAATGCTTCAATGTGCCCTCACTATTGCCCCATGGGCCATTATATTGCTCCAATGTGCCATCAAAATGTTGCAATATGACTTCACAATGTTCCATTGTGTTATTACAGTGCTCCAATATGACATCATAATGCTCCATGGTGCCTTCACAATGTTACAATATGACTTCACAATGGAACATTGTGACGACATAATGCTCCACTATGATATCAAAATTCAGCAATGCACCAGCATTTCGCCACACATGTTATTATATTGCTGAAATGTGAAATCAAAATGTTACAATATGACTTCACAAATTCCAATGTGACATCACAAAGCTCCATTTTGACATGACAATGCTCCAATATGCCAAAAAATGGCCCAATGGGTCATTATATTGCTTAAATGTGCCATCATAATGTTGCAATATGACTTAACAATATTCCATTGTGACATCACAATGCTCCATTGTGACATGACAATGCTCCAATTTGCCAACACAATCACCCCATCTGCCATCACAATGCTCCATGATGCCATCAAAATGTTACAATATGACTACATAATGTTCATTGTGATATCACAATGCTCTTTGTTTCATCACTATGTGCAATTGTGTCATTACAATGATCCATTGTCATCACTATGCTCAATTTGCAAACACAGTGCTCAATGTCCCCTCAGAATCCACCAATTTGACATCAAAATGATCCACGGATTCATCAAAATGTTACAGTATGACTTCACAATGTTCCGTTGCGACATCACAATGGTCGAACGTGACATCACAATGTTACAAAGGACTTCTAATGTTCCAAAGTGACATCACAATGCTCCAATGTAACAATACTATTACCCCATTTGCCTTCATATTCCTCCAATGTTCCCTGAGAATGTTACAATATGACTTCACAATGTTTCATTGTGTCATCACAATGCTCCAATATTTCAACACTATTGCCCCATGTATTATTATATTGCTCCATAGTGCCGTCGAAATGTTACAAGATGAATTCACAATGTTGCTTTGTCATTTCACAATGCTCCATTGTGATGTCACAATGCTCCAGTATGCTAATACTATTGCCCCATGTGCCTATATATTGCCCCATGGTGCCATCAAAATGTTATAATATGAATTCCCAGTGTTCCATTGTGACATCACAGGGCTCCAATATGAAATCACAAAGCTCCAATGTGACCACACTAACCCCACATGTGCCATTATATTGCTCAAATGTGCCATCACCATTTTATAATATAACTTTTCAATGTTCCATTGTGCCATCACAATGCACCTATATGCCATCACAATGCTCATTGTGCCAACATGATGTGCAATTGTGTCACTACCATAATCCATTGTGTCATCATCATGCTCAATATGCAAACACAATGTTCAATGTCCCCTCACTATCCGCAAATTTGACTATACAATTCTTCATAGTACCAACGCAATGTTACATTATGAGTTCACAATGTTCCATTGTAACATTACAATGCTCCAATGTGCAAACACTATCTCCCCATGTGCCATTATATTGCTCCAATGTGCCATCACAATGTAACATCATGATTTCCCAATGTGACTTCACAATATTGGAATGTGCCAACACTATTGTCCCATGTGCCATTATATTGCAACAAAGTGACACCACAATGTTACAATATGACTTCACAATGTTGGAATGTGACATAACAATGCTGCAATATAACAACACTATCTCCCCACATGCCTTTATATTGTTCCAAAGTGCCATGACAATGTTACAATATGACTTCACAATGTTCCATCCAATGTACCAACACTATCTCCCCATGTTCCATTATATTGTTCCAATGTGACATAACAATGCAACAATGTGCCAACACTATGGCACCATGTGCCATCACAATGTTAAAATATGACTTTACAGTGTTCCATCGTGATATCACACTGTTCCAATGTGACATCCCAATTCTGCAATGTGCCAAAACTATTGTCCTGTGTGCCCTTATATTGCTCCAATATGCTATCAAAATGTTGCAATAGGACTTCTAATATTCCAATGTGACATCACATTGGAATTCTCCAATGTAAAAATGCTATCACCCCATGTGCTTTTATTTTGCTCCAATATTCCATGACAATGTTACAATATGACTTCACTATGTTCCATTGTGACATCACAAAGCTCCAAGGTGACATCACAATGCTCCAATATACCAACACTATTGCCCCATTTGTTATTATATTTCTCTATAGTGCCTTCAAAAGATTAAAAGATGACTTCAAAATGTTCCTTTGTCATTTCACAATGCACAACTGTGACATCACAGTGCTCCAGTATGCCAATATTATTGCTCCACGTGCCTATATAATGCTCCATAGAGCCATCAAAATGTTGCAATATGAGTTCACAGTGTTCCTTTGTGACATCACAATGCTCCAATGTGCTAACACTATGGTCCCAAATGTGGCATCACAATGTTACAATATGACTTCACAATGCTCCAATGTGACATCACAATGTTACAATATGACTTCACAATGCTCCAATGTGACATCACAATGCTTTAATCTGCCAACAACATAGGTCCATGTGCTAGTTTATTGCTCCAATACGCCAACAATATTACAATACAACTTATGAATGTTCCCTTGTGACATCACAATGCTCAAATGTGACATCACAATGCTCCGCTATGCCAACACTGTTGACCCACGTGCCATTATATTGCCCCAATTTGCCATCACAATGTTACAATATAACTTCACAATGTTACATTTCGACATCATAAAGCTCCAATATTTCAACATTATTGCCCCATGTGTTATTATATTGCTCCATAGTGCCATCAAAATATTACAATATGACTTCACAATGTTCCACTGTGACAATACAATGCTACAATGTACCAACACTATCTATCCATGTTCCATTATATTGTTCCAATGTGACATCACAATGTAACAATATTACTCCACAATCTGACATCACAATACTGCAATTTGCCAACACTTTTGCCCCATGTGCCATTGTATTGCCCTAATGCGCCATCACACTGTTACAATATGACTTCACATTGTAACAATATTACTCCACAATGCTCCAATGTGACGTCACAATGCTCCAATGTGCCAACACTATCACCTCATGTGCCATTATATTGCTCCAATGTGACATCACAATGTTACAATATGACTTCACAATGCTCCAATGTGACATCACAATGCTCCAATATGCCAACACTATGGCCCCATGTGCCATCACACTGCTCTATGGTGCCATCACAATGTTAAAATATGACTTTACAGTGTTCCACTGTGATATCACAGTGCTCCAATGTGACATCCTAATTCTCCAGTGTGCAAAACTATCTCCCGGTGTGCCCTTATATTTCTCTAATATGCCATCATGTCACAGTAGGAATTCTAATGTTCCAATGTG